>NW_020653200.1:1450037-1462812 GCF_003589595.1 Hyposmocoma kahamanoa
TGTGTGTGTGTGTGTGTGTGTGTGTGTGTGTGTGTGTGTGTGTGTGTCTGTGTGTGTGTGTGTGTGTGTACATTATAATAACTACACACTATGTATAACTAAATTCTGGTAAGTAATCATCAAATCAGAGGGTGGGTATATATAACTATGTATATATTATACACGGGCCAACCAGATGACTCCACCTGATTAATGTAACACTAATTACTGTGTTTAGATGAATACTTTAGAAATATATTATAATTTTGTTTTTTTTATTTTTTTCCTTTCAGCTTTCTATAGTGCCGGGTCTTTAGAGGGATGTATTATCCACACTATGTTATTTAGTACAAGAAGAGGAAGGGAAAATACTGCCACACAAAATTGTTGTTACAAAATTGTGTACAAAATTATACACTTGAAATTAAGATGAATAATAGGATCTCTGATTATTGCTCACAAAAGCTATGTTACAAAGGAATTGAGAATATATTGATAATTTGGAAGGAATTGCTTCTATTTTCGTACACTCCTGGGCAGCAAAAGCTCGTATCTGTTACTAGGCCGAAATGAAGAGGTCATCACCGAGCAATAAATCTTAGGTCATTCGATGTCACAGGTTCGCTTTGTTATATTTTCTATTAAGAGTGTTTGTGTACTCGTTATGTTGTAAAGACATCATTAGAAGTTAAATGAAAGTCAGATGAATGATAATGATTATGAATGAACAAACAAACACCATCGCAAGTTTAAGAGCACCCACAGAGGAATCAGTAAAATGTAAAATGGTTTCCATATAAAGTATTACTGTAATGACTCATATACGATCTACTGTTTGACGCGGATCTCCACTACTAACCGGCCCCTTGTAGTGTTTACACACCAATGTACTTACTGGTCTCAATAAGTATAGGGAATCGAACCCAGGACATCCTCATCTGTGTCCTCACAGTGTTAACCGTTGGAACGCCAAGATTGTCGTTATATAGAAATTCATTCAATTTTGACGCCAATTAATAAAAAGGAAAGAAGTAAGGGAACAAATAGTGGAATACAAAGCGCTTCGCACAAACTGACAGTATCCCGTAGGATTGGATGCAGATTCAATTACATTGACAATCTTGGATGGACAGAATGACTAAAAAATGTATTAAGACAGGTCACTTGACGGATGTGAATTCGGTTGTTTAGTTGCAATTTTACAAAAACGATATTTACACAAACCGAAAATCGCATTAGTTACTTTGCAAAGAACTATAGATTTAGTATATGGGTACCTATATACTCAATCTATGCAAAGAACCTACTGAAACTTCTTTGGTATCAAGTTTTGCCTCCAGCGATCAAACATCCCGTCGCTCACATCCTACGGCAACATGACGTTGACGTGAATGATGTACAGTCAGATTTTTTTTAATGAAATGAATAGAATCATTCATTTAGAAATTATCGCTAATATTAATATTTAAGTAAATGATTTTTTTTCGTACAGTAAAATAAAATAAAAAGTATTTTGGGTTTATTTCTAATGCTGCAAGTGATAAATTTGCAGTAAATAATACGTAATAAAATTTTTCACACGTTAAGAAGCAACTTATATAAATTGATAATAGTTACGTATGCATAAATACATATACTCATTTTTAGTAGCAGTAGAGGTCATAAATCGTCATATCAGGTAATAAAAAAAACACTTTAGAATAATATAAGTGAAATGGTATTTAAAAAAAATCCTAACAGAATAACCTAACAGATAGTGCATTCAGACTTAAATGTATTAAATTTGCTATTTTTCCTAAGATTTATAGTATTTTCCACTGGTTATCCTTAACCCGTTCAAGAAAGTACGTAAAGAGTACCGCACACTAAAATGTTTTAAATACTGTTTTGTTTGTGCCGTAGTTTATATTGATCCAAACTGTTCAATGTATATCATTGTATTTATCAGTACGTTATTAATGTTAATATGTCTCTATGAAGAAGCAGTAGGCGACTAGACAGAGAAAGCACATGGAAAGCACACTGCAAAGCTCGAGGCACTTGGTTTTTTGAATAAATTATTTTATTACTCTCACATGGCTTTCATAGGACTAAAATACAGAGTTTTATTACTGTACTGTAATGCGCATTATGAGAATCTGGTGTCACTAAAAGAGTTTATCCCTGTATGACTAATCACCAGGCTCCCTCCCTTTAAGCTAAGGTTAATTACTCCTGTTACTTACAAAAAAATAGCTTTGCAGAAATTAAAAAGTTTTGAGATCCATATAGCGCAATGAAGCAACCCATATAATAGTACGTCGTTACTGTCCAAAAACGGGTTAACTAAATAAATAAATACAAATAGCAAAACCTAAAAAATAGTTTGCATTACAATATGCATGAAAGCGAAATAAACAGTGGCGTATCTTCGAACTCCCAAAGTCATTTTATCACCAACGTGCACCGGTGCTAAAAGCCTGGGATGAAATATTCCCAGCATATTGGCTTCCAATGTCAAGTTCAGATTCAGCCAATCGATACCTAGTGCGATTTTGCACTTGTCCACCTGTTACATAGCTAGCTATGTAGCATGAAGTGAATTCTCTTTGCGCATATATGAAATGAAATACACGAAATAGAATGTAATTGTTTTGGAATACAATGTGTGACATTGAAAAATTTTAGCATGAAATAAAATTACTATAGGTTTATTACAGTTTTTCATACATTTTTTGTACGATGGCCAATTTTTTTGTTGATGGACAAAATTTTTTTGTCAGCTTCATATCCCAAAGTATTAACTACCACAATATTTTCAGATTTTAATCCAGAAAACAAAAAACAATGGTTTTTTTCACATATGAAAATGTTCATGACACTATAAAAGACCTAAAGTCCTTTGTTCATTAGACTATCGTCCATAATTCCCTTTTCCTTGCTGTTGTAATACCCGGCAGTCGCTATAAGTGGATTCTGCTAATAATTAGTATTTGGTACTAATACACAACAAAGCAAATCACGATATTACAATATTTTAAAATTGCTGATATACATTTAAAAACACAAATTATTGTAAATAGTAAACTTTAACATTATCTACCTAACAATGCGTTTACAATTGCTGCAATAATGAGAACTGTGTTTGTTTGTATAAATTTTGAATTTTGAACAGTCGTTATTTATATGTATAGAAACAAAGAAAGTTCTTTGTCACATACCGCTTTACTTAACCACACTGAATACCTGTTGAATCTACTGACCTAGAAATAAATGAGTGGTTGCTAAAGTTTCATTTCCAACGGTTTTCATACTTTAAAACGTTTACGTTACACTAGTTCATAAAACCAATTAAAAGTTAAACAACGTTTTCAATTAGAAAGTGTTCATGTGCAGTTATAACACCTCACGTGCATAAAGTTATTTAAACATAAGGAAAGCTAGTTTAATTCACAACTAACGTATATGAGTGGGAAAAATATTCCAATATTTCATGCTTATAATATAGACAAATGAAAAACAACATCATTAAACCAAACCATAATCAGATATATTATCCTTCTTTACAAACGTTACAACGACACGAATACTACACTTTTAAAACCTCGTCTAATCTCATAACATTCCACGTTTCTTAATTTCGTACACGTGTAAGGTTTTTCCTTGTATCGAAGCAAATTTCAATATCAATTCTCGAATTACAGGAACACAAAATAGTTCAGCAGTCGTAAGAGCAAAACGAATAAACATTAAAATGGTGTTAATATAAATAACACATGTTATCGATTGATGATAAATCAACATTCAATTTACGGTTTCAAAATAATTACAAACCTTGAGACATGGTCTTATTTTCAACGTGGTATACTTGAAATACCTACCACGTAAAGCTTTGCTCTATTGTCATTATTTAAGCCTCAATATTTACTAGACTAAGCCGCTATTATATTTTAAAATCACATATTTATCACAAAACTACTTACACTTTTTAAAAAAGGACAAAAGATAGAAAATACGGCTAAATATAATAATGCGAATAAATATAAGACAATAGAATATTTAAATCACAAAATACATACACATTTTAAAAAAGGACATATATAAAATGTATAGTTTGAAGAAAATAGAATATTTAAGTAACGTAAGTCCTAAGTTTACACTCACTCGCGTTTAATTTTAAAAACCACACCAATATAATTTCCGGTTCAAGAAAAAAAAATTCGCGCACTTGAAAAAGCAAAAAATCCAGAAAATTAGTATCTCACCGCTTTTTCCCACCGAAGGTGCGCCTATGACAGCGACCTTCACCTCGCTGAGCGAGGATTTCTTGCGTCGTATGCCTCTACTCGTCATGGTTGCCGATATGCACTTTAGCTCATGGTCCGGCACAGTCACGGCACCGACTGACTGATGGCGGTCGAGAAGCAAGCGCGCGCAGTACAATACGGCAAACGCGGCACCGGAGGCGGTGTAGCGGCGGGCGGCACACGGCTAAAAATAAGCAGCGCGACAGCTCCCACAACTGCCAGTGTTAATGGGTCAAGAGCTGGCCAAGATCAGCGCGTGTTTATCAGTTTCCTGACCACGTGGCCGCCGCGACAGGCCAACGCCTCTACACTAGATTGAAACACATTTACAACTGATGTCGTTCAGACTCCAGGCCGCGTTTACACTATCCCAGTGTTTAGGAGAGATGGATTCATAAAATATTTTAATACGTTGGTATCTTAATTAAAAAATATACACATAACTCGTGTAACGTTTTATATAGAGACTTTTTTGTGAATGTTAATATCGATTTGTTTTGCATTTGTTATATTTGTACCCCTGAACTTTATACAATTATTATACTTGTTACTATATCATAGATTTCATTCATTATTATTACTAACTTGTAGTAGTAAATCTTATAAAACTTGTGTTTGAAAAATAGCTTTATTCGGTCTCGTAGCGAGCGCTGTCGATATCCTTGAGCTAGAACACTTCGTAGCCCTGGTGCAAATATAATATTATATTCTAGGGATTGAAATATTACTTAAGTTTAGATATTATTTTTATAAAATTATACGTTAGCAAACATCTTCTATTCAGTACGTACTTTACTTTTACTTTTAATGTAAACAGAATTATTGAGGCGTATCTACTTAAATGTTTGAATCTTATTCTAGTCATGAAAACATTGAAATCATGTTTTCGTACATACATACTGTACCTGGAAAATGTGTTGTACAAGGCCAGCGTCCTTCACCGGCATTATCTTAACACAGGACATGGAATAGACGGTTTCAAAACATCACTGTAGCTTCTATATACATTATATGTCTCAATCTGATTCTACGTTTAGTACAACATATACAAGGTGCATCAAAGTTTATTATCACGTTTTGTACTGAACTAGGAATGAATGACGTAAAATCCTCGTTACGAATGTACTTGCAACTATTATGTTATTATTTAACAATGAGTACAAACTAACGGCTCGTACGACTATAAAAAAAGTTAAAGTTGTATCTCTTTCACCCTTTTCCACAAAACCAAACATTGATTAAATTTATTTTGTGTCTTATTAGAATATAAAATGTAACAACAGCATACTATATCAAATAAATTATTACATATCTGACAAATTTTAAAATAGAAGGTATTGAACGATTGCTTTTAGACACTACGCCAGTGTTTTACTATTTTAGCACAAAATAGCCTATGGTTCTTAGATACTTAACATAACCTATAATATAATCTTTCTCTGTTAACTACAACTGATAAAGTACAAAAATATTGCCGGAAACTGTTCATTACAGAGTACATAGACACGCGGATACGTAAAAATTGGCCACTTAACGCAAACAGTAGTCAATTTCGCGGGAGAAATAAATATTTGTTAAAACATATGAACGACAGAGACGTTTTGATTGCTGCTCTAAACGCGGCTACAGTAATGAGCGAAATAATTTGCGATGTAAACCCATCTATACATTGGAAAACGGATTTAATTCCAAATTCCAATTGATTTGTTCTACTTAAATGATAATTGAAATCAAATCTTTTATTGTGCCCATTTTAATGCTATTGTCTTTGTGTTGAACCGTAGGCGGAATTTAAACGGAGTTACCCTTGTATAGAACACTACTTAGTAAAGTTTTTTACATAAATAAAATAATTACAATTAATTTTTAGACTGTAGTTTTATTCATTTTGTTACATTTGATTTTTATTATTTAACGCAGTTCTTAAACACAAGTAAGAATTACAATCTTTATTCTACAAAATAAATTGATTACTTTCAAATATAATCTTTGTTTTGTTTTTGTTTATTCATTTTAATTCACGATGCAAATACACATTATTTAGTACTAAATAAAGAAACACGCCGAAATGATAATTTCGTAACAAGGATGTTGGGAAATTTTCATTTCGGCATGTACAAACATAAAAAAATTACTTTTCCGCGGGAAGTTCGACGAAAATACTACTTATCGAAGAAGTTACACTGAAAAGCATTATCAAAATAATGCAATTATTATAAATTTTAAACATTTTTCCTTTCATTACAATGTACTACAACAATTAAGTAAATAGTACTTTATGCTATAATAATATATTATAGGGAATTAAACGATTTTTCGTATCTAAATCACGTATTTGTTTTATCAAACCATTTTCAAACAGTAATCAATCAAAATAGCTCTAAGCAGATTAAGAATAAAGGCTGCAAGCAACGATTTAGTCAAGTTTTCTAGTGACTACAACTGAACATTTTCTGTCAAATAAATTCTTAACCATTTTTTCTTTAGTGAGGGTCAAACGCAATACCTTGCTCCGAATTCATATCCGCGGTCAGTCAGGCTATATTGAGTGACTTGAAGGAGTAAGTTTGTAGAAGCGCTGCTGGTGCTGGTGGAGTTCTGTAGGATAATAGTAATGTAGCCTGGAGAGTAGTAGAAGTAGTCTCCGTAGCCTCCGCAGCCTCCATACATCTTACTTAGTAAGTTTAGTAGTTCAAAAGTTGGAAGTCTAGTTTTATAGGTATTTATTCAGGTTTAATAATAATATTATGATCTTTAAAATGTAAACGGTGTAAAATATAACTAGTAAAAGCATTGACTTACAATTATATGGACGTCGGGTCCGCGCTAAAAAGTGTCCGCACTTGTAAGGCGCTAAAATCGTATACAGAGCGCCAAACTCCGCTTTAGTCTTCATTTGTTCGACTGACAGCGCGATACTGCGATGACATTACAATTTAAATTTCGAATAGGTTGACTTGGGACATTTTTTTCGTGGTTTTTGTATTAGACCCGTCGTCCATTTATTTGTAAGTCAATGAGTAAAAGGTTCAAAAGATAGGATGAGATGTGTTCGCTATCGCGCTCGGGCAGGGAGTGACGATGGAACGAAACAAAATCAGAATGCGAGGCAAAATGACACAATTCAAAATTTGAATTTAAATACAAGTGTGAGAATAGAATAAGAAATTTAAATAAAAAGGTGGGATGACGATGCAAAGAGGTCACACCGTCACAAGTTAAAACAAAAAAAAAACAGAAAGCGTTTATTATAATCATTGACTTACAATTATATGGACGTCGGGACCGCGCTAAAAAGTGTCCGCACTTGTAAGGCGCTAAAATCGTATACAGAGCGCGACACTCCGCTTTAGTCTTCATTTGTTCTACGGACAGCGCGATACTGCGATGACATAACAATTTAAATTTCGAATAGGTTGGCTTGGGACATTTTTTTCGTGGTTTTTGTATTAGACCCGTCGTCCATTTATTTGTAAGTCAATGATTATAATACATATAATAATTACAGTATCCGGTGTGGGGGCTACTTGTAAGTAAAAATTAGTTGTGTTAGAAAACCCGCTCTTCCAGTTACATTGTCCGTAAATAAGGAAATTAAAATTAAATGGCATAATATAATATATCACGGAAACTTAAAGAATATCTTCATGTGCATGTGCTGCGTGTACGTGTGTGTGTGTGTGCGTGTGTGGTAATATATAAGTATTATTTTGCAGTGGTTTCATAACTGCAGTCGTGCGGGCTTTTTGAGTCACTTTTCCCGCCAGGTTTCACGCCTTCTCACAATAAAACACACAACAAGTCCGACACAAATGTTTATACTATCATAAAATGTTCTAAGCAAAAGATCTAATATAAAATTAAAAACAAACTCAAACTAAACGTTCACATTATACTTGTATCTAAGTTCAAGAAGCAAAAAGGAAATATTTACGTATCTATGTATTATAAGAATCCATGAAGAGACACATATCGTCCCCTGGGAATACCTTGTATGCGAATTCTATGTAATTTTTCTGGACGAAAAGAAAAATTTGGTGTAAAGTGTAGTAAACGCCATAATGTTTGAAGTTTTAATTTAAAGCGTTTTAATTAGTACCTCTTTTAGATTCTGTATTACTTTAATAATAGATTTGAGCAAGAAGTTTAAAGTTAAAGTTTTTCTTCAACAAAAATCAGTAAGAATGAACGATGTGAAATAAAATATTGAATTTAAACTTCATAATTTAATCCACTAGCGAAAAGTTACCTGTTTGTCGGTCTTTTACAGAATATACTTCGGTGAGTGTGCCATTAGTTAAAACTATAAAGTAATATAAAGTCCGGTTGTGTCCGTTATGGACGGACTCATATTTTATTAAATTTTATGGTGTAAAAAAATGAATCAATGTAAACTAAACAAATTTGCTTTTTCTTTACGGTATTAACTGGACTTATGCTTTTTTATATACAGCATATGAAAAAATAACATGTATAACTTAATTAAGATTACAAATCACAACTAAAACTAAGTAGTTAACAGAAATACAACTAAAGATTATTTTGATGCCAGAATTTTATGATTATTGTACCCTTTTCCACAGAGATGTCTTAAATCTGTTTGCACTAATCGATGCGCTATTTTTTCTGATATTTTTGGTATAAAAATCCAAGTCAATGTGGCCAAAATCAGACTTGTACCCTTTTTCACTAGAGCCACAAATATATTCTTTTATAATATATTGAATACATGAAGGAAAATATTAAATATGTTTTATAATATTGTGAAGGAGAAACTTTTCAAGAGATCGTCCTTGTTTACCTGACCATCCGATGCTTCTGAGAATGATGGCTGCACTATTATCGACCGGCGGCGTGTGAACTTGACTCTCAAATTTGTATAGGCGGCATTCTATCTAAAGGGGTGATTTTCTCGATACAAACGTTAAAATATTGGTTGAAAATTTGAATTATGATATTTCTTTCTAAGTGCAATATTTTAGGTAGGTACTAGATGGTATGACAGGAGTTTTTAATTACATTATCATATTATGTACTTCTATATTCACTAATAATCTCAGTACAGAGTACTAAATAAACCGACCTCAAAAGTACGTGGAATTCCGTCTATTTGCCAAGTTTTATTGAAATATCCCCTAGTTCGCCACTACACAGGACTTGACACTGGAGATAATAAAAATCGGTTCTCACTACTCAAAGTATATTGAGAGAAAAACGCCTTGAATTGGAGAAATAGCAAAATCAACCATTAAAGTAATTGCTCCTAAAGTTAGGCGCTATTTATAACAATGAATCTTCATGCGTGATCAGCCACCCTTAGAGATGGCTGATTTTCTTCAAAATGAAATGGGACCACTATGGAGGTACACTCTTTCCAACAAAAAAGAATCATGAAAATCGGTTCACAAATACCGGAGTTATAACGTAACATACATACAAAAAAAAGAACATACAGTCGAATTGAGAACCTCCTCCTTTTTTGAAGTCGGTTAAAAAAGCATTGATTTTATTCTAATTATACTATACGTATGCTTGATGAAACCAGAGTTTGTTTGCGTGTGCAAAGTTTTAATCACATTTCTGCTCAAAATAGTAAACGGAAACGGTATATTTCCATAATTTCGATATAAAAAATCTATTATACATAAAAAAGGGGCTATTCCACAGAATATATCTACCTTGCAATTCTGTGAATTCTCACTAGTAAGGACGCATTATGATTATGATTCCATTTTTATGAAAATGTATTCAAGTGCATACGATTCAGATTATTATCAATAGAAAGGCAAATCCAATGGTCTAGATCAGAAAACAATAAACATTTTCTAATAATATCATTAAATTTGAACAAAATTCGATGTACAATAAATATTTAGTTGTAAATAGTTTTTGCCCTCGATTTCGGACGTTAATGGTTTTAATCTGATTTAAATGGCGTCAACCAAGCGCCTGATTAAAACCCGAACTCTTGCACGTTGTCACGATGCAGTCACTAATTGTCTACTTTTACACACACGCGCGACTTGAGCAATGATACAGTCGCGATGCAAACGAGTAGCAAACGCGATACACGATTTCAACGATTCTAAGGTACATCGATGCAACCGCCTATAGATCGCAAGTGCGATATATTTCATAAACGCGAGTTTATGTTATTGCTAAAAGCCGCCGTGTGTAGTCGCTGTTAGATTACGATACAAGAACTTGCGTTCAGTTCTTCAAGGGCATGAAGGTCTGCACGAAAAGGCTGAAACGATTAAACCTGTAATCTGTAATTCTAGAGAATGTCGGTTGCGACCACCTTGCTTAGGTTTCCTGTTGGAATGTTAGCGGTACCTCGAAATATGTGATTAAAGAGGTAATTGACTTATTTCAGTGATTTCATAGTTTAAACGCAAAATAATCTCTTATTATATTAACGCGTTCCTAAAGTTGAGCCATGTACTCTGCAAACGATCCTTGAAGATCTATACCAGGGTGCGTTTGGCACGTTGCTTCGTGTTTTCGGTTCTTCTGTATGGCGTCTGGATTTTAACTCAAAATATGCGCAAGCGCTTAGAAGCCTTTGAAATGTGGGTCTACAGAAGCATTTTTAAAATATCGTGGACGGAAAGAGCGTCCAATGAAAGAGTAGTACAGATGTTGAATATGAAATTAGAGGTCTTCAGTACTGTCAGAAAACGCAAACTACTGTACTTTGGTCATATAATGCGTAATAATCATACCTACTTCGATTAAAAGATACAGGGAAAGAGGCCGCCTAGTGGCTCAATAATCTATAATCGGACATGGTTCAACCTGAGCATAAGATCCTTGTCCCGTGCAGCTGTGTGTAAAATACAGATAGCCCTAATGACAGCCGACCTCCGGTAGGACATGACTCCTCAGGGAGCAGAATTTAATTATGAAAGTTTCAAGTAAATATTAATTGAATAGGTCATAAGACCTATTCTGTTGAAGGACCAAGAGCACATTTACAGGAAAAACAGTGTTATTAATATTTTAAACACACATTAAAATATTTTTATCTATGTATGTTTAGCTTATACTTACAAATAATTTGTTTCCATTAGTAAACTACAGTGTCGTTAGTACAATTTTTATCATAAACTTGCATTGACACAGACTTTAAATTTCGTTCATTAATTCGTTCGATTCTGTACGTTTTACTGCCGGGCGTGGGTCTTCTCTAATGAGAAAGCCGTAGTCCTTCACGTTGGCCCAATGCGTTTTGGAGGTTACGCAAATAACACTTAAAGAATTGTTTTAGAAAGAATGTTTTACAATGATGATAATTATTTTTTCTGAAATTATTCCACTAGCGCTTCAAGCAATCTGTGCCAGATGACTTCTTCCGTATTTTCAGTCTCACGTGGAGTGCTCTCAATCACATGTGGGTAGAAGTAATAATAAAATTGTTGTCTGAAACAAACAAACTAGTCTCAGAACTATGTCATTTCGTTCCTAATTCTAACCAATAGCAAAAACATCGCAAAATGTTAGAACGACAACAAGGTGCGCAAGGGCACACCGTTTAGCACTTAATCGTACAGCTGATGTGCTTTGGCGCACAGCCAACATTCCTCGCGCGCTTGCTGTCCACAACCGCACTTCATCACTCATTATGCAAAGTCGTCGGGTCTAATATACATTGTTACAAGAGCTACATATTTAGGTCAAACATACCCAAGAAGAAATAACCTGAAAGTTCAGAACTTTTCCGGAGATATGTTAAGTATAGGGCCGCCCACGTGCTGTCCACACCTTTAACGAAAGCCCTAAAAGTGGCAAGGTTGATGCAGACAATATTACGGCATATTGATTTGAAGGATATCATGATGTATCAGTGACATGACCGGGGTTATGCTAACAAACTATTATAACAATTTGTTTTTTCTGAGTGTTCGATCTTTGTATTAATAATTATAACAAACTAGTGGAGTAATTTCACAAAAAATAATTGAATATCAATTCAATAAAAATTTAATTAATACAGTGAATAGCGACATCACTCGTCGGTACTGGTAGCCGTAAAGGTACTAACTGGGTGATAAATCTGTCATAGATTTCTCATAGATGGCGTTACGACTAAAAAGTCGTTGAAAGACCAAGTACAAAGACACGCACATAGAAAAATTCGTGATGTCCGTTGGTTCGTTCCGTGGCTTAGTTGGTATAGCGTCTGGCACGGTATGCAAGAAGACGTCGGTTCGAATCCGACCGGATCGAAGGAATTTTTTCTGAGTGTTTTTTCTGAGTGTTCGATCTTTGTATTAATAATTATAACAAACTAGTGGAGTAATTTCACAAAAAATAATTGAATATCAATTCAATAAAAATTTAATTAATACAGTGAATAGCGACATCTCTCGCCAGGACTGGTAGCTGTAAAGGTACTAACTGGGTGATAAATCTGTCATCGATTTCTCATAGATGGCGCTACGACTAAAAAGTCGTTGAAAGACCAAGTACAAAGACACGACGCAAGCACATAGAAAAATTCGTGAGGT
>NW_020653200.1:1462912-1498664 GCF_003589595.1 Hyposmocoma kahamanoa
TCGAAGAAATTTTTTCTGAGTGTTTTTTCTGAGTGTTCGATCTTTGTATTAAAAATTATAACAAACTAGTGGAGTAATTTCACAAAAAAATATTAAATATCAATTCAATAAAAATTTAATTAATTGCCTACTTGCCAAATAAAAGGAAAAAATTACTTCATATTTTTTACAAACTTATTTATTAAGACTGTTTTTTTTTTTGTTTATCCAGAACTAGTTTGCAATAAGTTTGTCTCATTTTGAGTTAAGTAGATTTATTTTAATTATTTCTTACAATATTTTAAGGGCGGTTTTATTGACGTCTAGAGAATCAAATTTTACGTTCAGCAATAATGTTATAATCTTAAATTTCACATATTTATAGTTACAATACTATTGTAATAGCAGTGCGATATGTATTTATATGACTATAATGAGCCTAAGTTTGAATCATATTAAGCGTTAAATGTTTTTCGCGTCTCGTGTCAAAAACTCACACTTAGGGTTTTTTGACTTGTAGATACTATTTTTCACTAGAGCCACAAATATACAGCTTGAACAACACACACATGCACGCACAAATGCACATACTTTCACAGGTATATCTATTGACTCACAATAAAAAAGTAGTTAATGGTAATACTTACAAATTACATATCATTAAATTTGTAATACAGGGCCACCTAGTAAAGCATTCCCTCTCTTACAATGTAACGCATAATAAGTAATATGTACATATGCTAAGGATTGACCTTGTCTATGTTGTTCATTAATAATTTTCAAATGTAAAACAAATATGCAATATTCGTTTTTTATATACATTAATATGCTACGCCATATTGATAGTTCACGGCGTAGTAGTTTGTATAAATAGGCGCTTTAGGCCCAATTTTCATACTGCGGAATAGAATAGAAGTGAATTTTTATAATGAAATAGGACCTACATAGCATAAAGAACGTACAAACTAGATACGAGCAAAAAACAGGTCTTCCGGAGAATAACCGCGCAGTCTCGGGAATTCCCGCAGCTGCTAACGTCTACGTCCCATATCTAAGTAGTTTGTAATTTATACAATTGAGGTAAGGTTCATTATCCTATGTACAATTTCGTTACAATAATCAGCTTCCATTCCGTTCCACTGTAATGTAAATTGAGCCTTATTAGGCGAATTCTCACTAAGCGTTCGTGTAATGAGTTATACAAAAAAAACAAAACATTATCGGTTCGCGTATTGAACCCGGAAATAATTCGCGTAATGGGTTATACAAAAATCTTCGAAAATGTTTTACTTTCGGTTCGTGTATTGAACCCGGAAAGAATACTTCCGTTATCGTTTTTAGAACGAATTTAATCCCCGAACGATTCGCATCAAAGCAACCGATGAGTACATTGTCAACAGCGTTACCAAAATCTAAGACATATCGTGTTGGTGTGTCCCGACCTATAATTACCTACTATGAAGAACGGATGGATTATAATACATATAGCGGCCGTATGACTATTCTCTTACAAGAAGCAGTAGACAGTATTGTAGGGAGCAAATGTATAAAGAAACATATTGTCTAATTTATACGTATAGAGCCTTCCGAAACTTTTTATGATACAAAGTCATTGACTTACAATAAAGTTTTTTCAATTAGATCCAAGAACGTATGATCTTGAAAAGAATCTCACAACAAAGTGATCCCGCAAACGACAATTATTTTATTCAAGTACACATAACGCTTGTGTTTGGGTTTATAGGAATAGAACAAGACCTAAGAGGCTTGTGTAAACGATCCACAAGCTTTTACTAAATAACATCCCACTAACAAAAGGGAGGATCGAATTGTGTCACAAATTTGCTCAGTAAATTTACCAGTTTTGTTAAATGTATATATTACAGGTGTATTGCAGGAATTTGAGCAAAATTAATGATTATTGAAGAAAACGTCGCGCACACTGGATTAAACGTACACAGAGTGCTATTTTACGTCATGAATTTAGTACGCGTTAATTATAAAAGCTATATAGCTAATATGGGCTACATTGTGACTATGTAATTGTTAAACGTTTAATATTAAACGCTAGACTACAGTATGCAGTGGTAGTAGTCTTCCCGTTGCGATTGTTGGCTAGTATACTGATTTTTAAATGGAATGTTTTTGACCACAACATAGCCCTAGAGCAATAATAGTCTCTACAATGAAAAGAGCCCAGAAGATGTCTATTCAATCGCAACTTAACGATATTCCTGTTGTAAATGCTCGGAAACACAGAAGCAGGCGGAGTATTCCATAATAAAGGATGATGTAAAAAGAGCTTAGTAATAAGATCATAATGTCTACAGCGAGTGTTGATACTTTATAAATAATAATAATAACGCACACACTCAACATCCCGCACTAGGGAAACCCTGTGTCGCATATGTGCCACAGACACAGATATAGAAAATCACAAATTACACCCAGACTCACGAGAGAAATAGATGTAGGCCATACAAATATTTTTACCGGCCCGGGAATCGAACCTGGGACCTCTGTGCGGCAGTCCGGCACGGTAACCGTTCGGCCACGGAGGCAGTTTAATTTATTTCAACATAACGTTGATCAGGTTTGACTATCCTTGGTTGACCTTAACATCAGTGGATGCTGATGCGGATGCAAATTTTATTTACTTAAATAAAAACGCGAAAAAGTTACACGCTTACTGAATCTATGTACGTGAAAATTTTTTCTATTTTCTTTGGTATTATAATGAATATTATTTCCATATTATTCCAATTGTTTTATGACATATATTAACAAACGAATTAATGAAAACAATCCATTTTCCTGACTTAGCCGTTGTGGAATTTTATCCAAGTTATATTTTAAAAGCAACATTCCTCCGTGTGAAATAGTTCGTCCAGGGAAGTACTGTCACCTTACCTATTTCTGCCGCCAACAGTAATGTCAGCATTACTGTGTTCCGGTTTTGAAGAATAAGGGTGCTGGTGAAATAACAGGCACACATGGAACTTGTCAACCTATGTCTCAGGGTGACGGGCACAGTGGCAGCGCCCCTCAGATCTTTGCGATTTTTAAAGTTTCGAGTTGCACTGCAATTGTTAGAGCCGTTTTCCACTAAGCAACTACTCGCGAGTGACCGCAGCCGCAGCGGCTGCGGCTAGTTGCAATAGCGACTGCGTGCGCAACTGTATTCTACGAACAGCTCATTTGAACAGAAAAGAACTTACTAATTCAGCCATGTGTGAGCATTGTAATACTGATGAAATCACTCTCGAACGCTTACTTTTACATTGCCCTGCCTTTAGGGTACACTGAAGGCAAAAAAAAAGGTCTGACTTTTCGAGTACTCTTACCTTAGTTGGTCTCATAGAGACTATTGATCCTTACCAGAGACCGGATCGAATGGCATAAAAAAAGTTTGTAAAAATTGCCTTTTATCTTGCTGACTGTACCATTTTTTCAAAATCTGTAAATGCCAATCAAAATGTCTTCAAAATTCATGGATAGTCTTCTTAACCCTTTTCCTGTAACTACAAGGATTAAGGTAGCTGGCCTTGCTGCCCCGTCTCAAATTTACACCCTGTGTGTGCATTCATGCTTGCTACCATTGAAGAGACATAAATACCTTCAAATACCTGAAATATATTCAAAGAAGAAAGTCCCCTACACACAGTGTTTACAAAGATACAGACGAAATGTCATTTTATTTCTTTGAAAAGTATTCTACCAAGTACCAAATCATTACGGTGACAACTGCGCTCCGATTGGTCAGCCCGAATTCGAAACAATTGACGGATGTCGTCAATTGTTTCACTTCAAATCGACCAGTTTGACTTGAGCTTTTCTATAATGGACCAACGTGTATTCCCAATCTCGTAATCATTTAACAAACATACGCATACGCCAAAAGAGATAGCATTACATTGGTCTGGAAAATACGTAACGTCATCTTAAATGCCAACCGTGTCCATTTCGCAGTACATGAGGTACATGATACGGTTGTCAAAGGGAAGTGCATCAAATGTCAAAACAAACGTTTTTCCAAATGTTTTATTGAATTATTCGCATGTATTGTTATAAAATGGACAAAAATATTGACAGAGAACAATTAAGTATTAATAAAAATTCGTCGCTGCAGCATTACGGGATGTGGCATTTTAAAAAGCGAAGATCGACCGAATGCGACATTGTACATGCACGTGTTATTTTTCTGTCTATAAATCATAAAAAAGTCCAAATATCTCAAGTAATTAGATATATTTAAGTAGTTTATTCATAAATCGTGCGAAATTTTGCTTTGGTTTCTTCAGATTGCCTGTTTGTTTGAATATTTTGATGATTGTCGTTAACGATTATTTTGAGATAGTGTTGTTCTTGGAAGCGTAAATATTATCAATATTCTATTATTAAAATCTTTCACGAACGAAGTTTTTATTATTTTATGATTATTATTTTTAATATTTCAAGTTTACGTACAAATCAAAACAGAAAATAGAATGGTTGGAAATCTTACATTGAAATGAAGACCATCTTCATTTATTCGCTTCATTTTGAAGAGTCAAATTTTAACATAACTTTGAACGTAACTAGATTACATGATAATGCAACCCCATCATTAGGTTTATTGGTAAATAATTTTATATTTAATTTAGATTAAGCACGACTCATTTACTAGGCATTCTCAGTTCTTGAAAACAAAATTATCCACTCGTTTCCGATTTTTTCCCACTAACACCTCTAACTACTAAAATTTTTATTTTGTAAAGCCAGCAACACAATGACCATGTTGGTCTAACGTTGTCGGGTGAAGGCCAATAGCAACGTATAGACAGCCTATTTGCCTTGTCTTACCTTGCCATTGTTCGGTGTCACTCGCCTAGCTGACCGAGTGAAGGCGAGCGCTAACGTGTATAGAGCTCGTTTGACGTGGCTTGTCACAACTCGCAGTCGCTCTACTTGTCTCACTTCGGAGAAGTGTCGATTTTTCTGCACAAATCGCTTGGCCAATAGTAGTTAATTGACATCGTATAATCAGAAATTTGCACGCTATTTAATATACGCGAAACATATTTATACTAACACTGTCTCTTGTTCACATCTCCTGTTATACCATGTTTTGAGCAAATAAACGTATGATAATAATATTATTATTGATAATATTACTACTTTCATTTATTTCCAAAATTAAATAGAAATATTAAAGATTCACTTAAATCAGTCACTAATATTAATTCTATACTAATGCATAAATACAAAAAAGTTTGTTGTTGTTGTTTAAAAATTTCTCTATGAAAATAAGAATCTTGAGGTTGTAAATGTGTAGGATTTATATTTTAAAGTTTTCCTTTTTTTATATACTCTCTAATTACAAATATTATTTTTTTCTGTGCAAATTCACTTTTCGTAATATTTGAGTATTTGTAAACACAAAACAATAAATTCAAAATTTCATGTGACATTCCCGGATATTCTCATAATAATCTAAAATATTCCCAAATGGAATATTGATCTATATTAATTAAATGTTTGCATGTCGATAATGACTTATCGATAGATTATGGTACGACACTAAAGAAATCCGCCATTTGTTCGTACAATTTTTGTTTAGGTATGCACGTTCATTCCGTAGATAAGGCAGCTCGTTGCTTTATTTTTTTTTCCATAGTCATCTAATATACATCTGTCATTACCAAAGAGAACTTAACAATTACAATCAAAACTATACAAAGCAAAAAATATATAACATATTACTTCAATCGAATAAAAAAGAACCTTCAAAAAGTAGTGAATTACTTTTTGAATACAAAAAAAAGTAATATTATTTTTCTAAACTGACACCGGCACAAGTCCTAGTGACCGCCATGAAGGAAATAATAATATTTAAATGTATATAAACAACAAACTGATTTAAATATTGTATTGTTTTAGTACCAAAAGACGCTAAATATGTATAAAAACAATAAAGAAAAGAAAAAGGCGACGGTAAGCTTTACAAACAATAACGTTAAAACATTATTCTATTATTGATATAAAGATCACTCTCATCAACTGAGCTACAGATGGACTCAATTTGTAGCTTAGTTGGCAAGAGCTACAGCACGGGTGTGGCAGCAATGGTGGTTCGAATCCAGACAGGTCAAAGAAATTTTTCTTTGTTGTTCGATCTTTGTATCAATAATAAATAACAAGACGAGTATTTGGTTCGACTGTGCGAAAGGGGGCCCTATGGAAACTGGAGATCTACTCTCTTTCTTGAAAACGAAACTTCGTTAACGAACGACTTAAACAAAATTTCGTCAAAATCCTTACTATAATTCCTTTCGTTTTCGATGTCAATTACAATTTTCGTGAACGAATGGAATCAATGATATTGTGCAGGTCTTTTTTTATGACAACTACCGTAAATTACGGTTTTTAGTTTATCTTTAATGAATACTGTTTTGCTTTATTCTCAAATTTTACATTTAATATGTGGTTCATTAAGCATTTCTTGTAATATTCGTGCAGAAAATATAAAGAAACAAAAATATTTTTTGACGTATTTAGCCGAGACGCAATAAAATACTCATTGTTATCCGATTTGTTTGAAGAATACCACTTTATGCAAACTATAGGTGACAAAAGTATAACAACCAAAAATTTCAGTATATTAGAAGCTATTCTACTATTATATTGTATTCTTTGTAAACTTATGTACATTTGAAACCCTTGGCAAAATTTTTCGTAAACATTATCTCCTATAACAAGCAAAAATATAATGCAGTAAATTGAATTTATTTAATCAAGTCGCATAATCTATATTTTCTTGAGAGGAACTTTATTTTGTACATGTTTTCCGAAATTTACACTACAAGCATGAATCAATAAAGCTCCCCGTACACGATCAAATAATTTGTCAAATTTATCCTTAGTTTGTAACATACAATGCCATCTATTGCTACACATATTTGTCAAAGTTTTGTAAGTAATTTTAGCTCGTCAATATTTGAATAATATTACAAGAAAAAAACTTACTACTTAGGATTGCATATTATTTTGTTTAATAACGCTTCTTTTTTTGTATGCAGTACGTTCGTATGTAGCTACTGTCCATGAACAGTTTAAAAGGACGTCAAACCTTAAACTACATAGCGATAGCTTCGAGTTCTAAAATTACCAGGTCTAAAAAAATATTTATGGTTTCAGGTCAAATCGCAATCGTCGTTACAGTCGACTAAAACTGGGATGCGTGAGACTTATTCTCCTTTGGATGGCCTCTTTGTGTGCATCCACAGCCTCCGGCTCAGTGACGACGACAAAAGAAACTATCACATCAAGGTATTTGCCTAACAAGTAGGAGACCAGCGCAAACCGGCGGACTGAAAAGGCAGAGGATATTTAAATTTACCTATTACGCTATAGCAATTGAAATAAGTTATAAATTTCAATGTCCTGAGTCTGAGGCCGACCTCGGAGCATACTGCAGCGAGACACGCGGCATGCAACGGAATTCTCTCGTATACGCGATAATCCTCCGCTGTGCCCCGGAAACTGTCCGAATGAGTCGAGGTTCTCTCGACTGTCTAGTTGCTAGTGGAACATAATTACATACGGGCGATCGGTGACACGTCGGCGGATGCCTCGGCATTCCGGCGGACTCTGCGGTACGCTAGCGGACGCTCACGGGTGGGCATAAAACTCTCCTTCGGCAATTAAAACAAAGGATATCAACGAACATGCATGTATCTGTTACCGTCAATTCAAACCACGAGGAACTCTCCTAACCACATCATTTAAGTATTGTCGATCATTTCAATTTCAGCTGAAAGATGGTGAAGTTTCTATTTATTGTATGTAAATTCAACTGCCTCTGTGGCTGAAAGGTTACCATGCTGGACTGCCACACAGAGGTCTCGGGTTCGATTCCCGTGAAGTTTCTATTTATTGTATGTAAATTCAACTGCCTCTGTGGCTAAAAGGTAATGCTGGACTGCCACACAGAGGTCTCGGGTTCGATCCCCAGATCGGGACAAATATTTATATGTCCTACATTTATTTCTCTCGTGAGTTTGTGTCTATGTGTGTGTTCATGACACCCGCGACACAGGGTTTTCCTAGTGCGGGGCTATGAGTGTTAAAAAAATCTACTTAAAGTCAAACGGGCCCTTAGGAAAACTGGTTACCACGGCTCATAAATGTTGTTTATATCACGCACATTTGATTTGACTCTTCTACTTGCGATTGCTCTCCTTCTCCTTTAAATTTTCGAATAAAAAGCAGAAATAGTTAAGCCTGTAGTATTTACTACCATATAAAAAAAACTACCATGGTTAATAATAGGGGTTAAAGTATGAAATTGCCGATTTGTACTGAAAATCTAAATTGTTTATTTTTTAAATATTTAACAAATTTATTTAATCAAAATAGTTGCCATTATTATCTATACATTGCTGCCATCTAATGGGAAGGTTATTAATGCCTTTGCGATAGAACTCCGACGATCTAGACTGCACAAACTGTGTGAAAGCATTTTGTACTGCCTCCTGGGAAGAAAACTTCTTGTCACGTAGATAATTGTCCAAATCACGAAAAAAATGGTAGTCCGTTGGAGCAAGGTCTGGTGAATACGGAGGATGACGAATGGTTTCTAACTGCAGTTCCTGAAGGGTCAAAATGGTTTCTCGTGCTGTGTGAGGTCTCGCGTTGTCGTGGAGCAATAATGGTGAAGATCGATTCATGAGTCGAGGCTGTTTTACTGCTAGTTTTGTCAACATGGTTCGGAGTTCGGCACAATAGACATCTGCCGTTATTGCTTGACCAGATCGGAGAAAACTATAGTGAATAACACCATGCTGAGACCACCAAACAGTTACCATTACCTTTTTATTGGTAAGTTTTGCTTTAGGACACTGTTGTGGCATTTGACCTGGGGTCAGCCATTGCATTTTTCTTTTCCGGTTATCATAAAGAATCCACTTTTCATCACATGTTACAATTCGATCCAATATTCCTTCATTTCTGTACCGGTTCAACAAGGCAACACAAGTTTCAACACGCGTTTCTTTCTGCAGATCAGTCAAATCATGAGACACCCATTTTTCGTATTTTTTATTTTATTGATTTGACGCAAGTGAGTCAATATTGTGGGTAAGGTAACGTTAAACCATGCCGCTAATTCCTGGGTAGTTTGACTAGGATCGGCTTCCACTATCTCTCTTAATTCATCGTTATTCACCTGTGTGGGCGGTCTTCCTCGTGACTCGTTCTTTAAGTCGAAATTTCCATCACGAAAGCGTTTAAACCAAAATCGCACGGTGCGTTCATTAGTAGATCCCTCTCCAAACGCAGCATTGATATTGCGGGCTGTTTCTGCCGCGTTAGTTCCGCGTCGGAACTCGTTTTCAATTCAAATCACTCGAATTTTCGCAGTATCCATCTTTCTCGTCTAAATTGAATAACAAAAACAATTGAAAGTCGATATTCAAATGTTTCAAATTTAAAAAAAAAAATCACAGAAACCATTTGAAAAAAGTTTCATTCGAAAACCTCAAACCATGAAGATTCTATGAAAATTCAAAGAACCTATTGCAATAAAACGGCAATTTCATACTTTAACCCCTAATATTAAAACAGTAAATAATTATATACCATCGTAACTTGATCTCATACCCAGGAATTCTTTGTATACTATTATGACGAAATAAACTACAACAGTAACCTATTAATGAGCACTTTCTCTTTCGTAAGATGTATTATTTATGGATCTGTTGACATTTTTTTGGCAAACCGAAGAGACCCAATTTAAAACAAATTCGTCACTAAATTGGTTCAATCATCAGTGTTTACGTTGCCTTAGGCTAAAAAAATTTGATCTATTATAAAAGTGCTTATAAAGGATTTCTTCATTTTTGGGCCCATTTGTCTACCGTGGTAAAACTTACGCCTAAAAGTTTTCTAGAATCGTATACTTTTACGTATATTATTTGAAATCTTGTTAATTTTAATAGAAATTGCTGAAAAACGTATTTTAAATCATGAATATAAGAGATGTCGTGATTTGACAAAACCGCCACTAAAGTTGAATTATTAATTTGACATTTTACCTAAAATTGTATTGGAAGTATAGTCTGTCTTTTTTGAAGATGTAAATTTAGTAGCAGTAGAGCTCCTTGTGACAGAGTTCGTCCAGGGTAGTACTGCCACTTTACCTATTTCTGCCACCAAGCAGTAATGTCAGCAACACAGAGTTCCGGTCTTGAAGGGTAAGGGTGCTGGTGAAATTATGTGCCTACATGGGACTTGTCAACTTATGTTTCAGGGTGACGGGCGCAGTGGTAGTGCCCCTCATATCTTTGCAATTTATAGCTCTGAGTGGCACTATAACTGTTATGGACAGGCGTGTAGCTTACCCTCAGGCGCACGACTTGTTCGTCCCGTCACTACGATATAATAAAAAAAAGAGTAAAATAACATTGCGCAAAAGTGTTGCCCGCTGCTATTGATTGCAGTCGATAAATATTATTTCGACTATCGACGAAATGTTGGTTACGCTTATATATATAAATAGCCGAACTTGTTTCATCCGAATCATCATCTGCCCATTATCCGTCTAACTACCGGACACAGGTTCATTTGAATTGATAATTTCTGAAAATACATACGTACGTACACTAAATTTAGCAGTCTAGGTATAAAAATACAAATAGAAGACATATTTTAATTTTAATTTAATATACATAATAAAATCCGCCTGTCGTTATTAATCACCAAAAATTAGTATTTAAAAAAAAAATTATTAGTAGGCAGTTTAAGTTCCAATACTGATAGACCAACTGTCAAAATAAGAATAAAGAATACAACAACGCAATTAGTAATCATTAGAACGTCGTAACATTCAAGAATTCAGACATTTTTGGCAAAGTTTTACATACTTTCACAATCTATCGATAAAATTGTCGACAAGAACTATAAGACTATTAAAAATTTTACAAAAACTGACAAATGTCATTTTCATCATTTCATGTCCATCTTCAAAAAATACCTAATATAGTAATCAAATAAACCTTTTTTTGATTGTACTATTTAACAAAATATCTTGGACGCAGCTTGACGTGTCCACAACGGCGATGCCGATGTGGCGTTTTGTTTGTTTTATTAAGTTTTCACTCATTTACTTGGGTAGGCAAAGCTTCTATCAGATAGCCTTTTCATATTATTAGTATCTTTTCGTGACATTTAAATAGCGTGTAACAGCTTGGGACATAGTATTTTAGCCTACATAGGTATATATTTTATTAATATAATGATGAGCTCGTAATGAGTATTTTATAAAAGAATTGATAACCAGGATAAGACGGTTAGATTTACTTTTAAATAATTCCGATAACAGAATACCTACCATTTGAAGCACAGACATAGACTTCGGGCCCATGTTGTATGGAAGAAAACATTGATCCTTTATTCATTAATTTCACTACAATAAAACCCATTATATTTTAACAATCAGTGTAAGTAACAAATGTTGTAACCACTTTCCTTTTAAATTGAGCCACACAATAATATTATGTTGGCATCTTACAAAATTAATAAACAATTTTTGTATCAAGTGTGGCTTATAAATATAACATTTTGTTCCCATCCAGGTAACTTTCTTCGATAACGTGATTCTTTCTGGACTAATCAAGCCCATCAGCCCGAAGGACCAGGAAAAGAAAGTCGTCACTATCGCCAAAGGTGTCATGAGCTATGATCCGTCCGATTACGAAAAGATGTGCCTCTTTGCTAGCGCTCCTTTAGTTGGTGGGTATGAGCTTTTACCCACGAAAAGTATTAGTAGCCATTAAATGTAGGTATTTGTAGCAGCAGCGAGTAGATATTTTGCAACTATGTCGATGTTGCATAACGTTTACCCAACAGGGGCCGACGGATGCAACAGGAACGCGCGCTTTTGCGGCTGCTTCACGTGTTTTAGATAGCATAAGCGAAGGTTACCTGAAGATACAGCCACGTGTAACACTGTTTATACACGTGATGAAATTCGAACATTTACATGTTAAAGCGCTATCGCCATAGTTGTCAGTTCGCTGTAAAAACAACTCTATCACGTCTCTTGTATTTAATGTCCCTTAAATATACGACTTCAATATCCAAAATTGTAAAAGTATGTAAATATTACTTGAATTTGCTTCTATTGTCGGGAAAGCACAATCGACTAACTTGATCTGTTAACAGCGAGAGTAATGGTGTCACGTGGGAGTCACCACACTTATTAACTCGGCTTGAGTCTTCTTTCTTTTTATAAAATCAACAACAACGACGACGAACAAGTCGTGAGCCTGATGATAAGCTACACTGCAGTTGAGTCGGTTAGGAAAGGCTTTATGTCTATGCAATAATAGCGAAAAAGACTACTGTGTTTCATTTGCGCTGGGACCACTGCGCTGACGCGAACCGCACTACGTCTTTTAAGGTGTTTTTCCACCGGCGAGGCAAGACAAGGATTGAAATTTGTATGGCAAAATTTCAATTATCTCCTAGCGCATTTTTGGTGGAAGTGGCCTGGGTTAACGAGGATGGGTGAGGTGAGAATTGAAATTTTTATTGATGTAATATATTTATTGAACGGTATTACTGCCTACACAGAGTATTATACTCTGCAATGGATACACGATATCTCTATCAATCGCAAGATTTTGGGGTACGCACAATTTCAGGTTGAAAAAAAAGATGATTTCATCTGATGCTTCTTCCATTAACATATTTAATAATAATAATTTCCAGGGCATGTTACTTCAGCCGCGTGTTTATCAGTAGATGAACTAAGCAGCACTGAATCTCCACTGACTCCACAACCACAGAGCGAGTTCACGCGAGATATTAATGGCAATTTTTGGTGCAAATAGGCCGGCGAGATTTCCATTGTTGTCTTGCCTCATTTCGTCTGGCCTCGCCGGTGGAAAACCACCTCCACACTCTTATTGCGTCCATGTACGCAAACCTTTTTCTGACCAGCTCAAGCCAATTACGTGTCGATAAGTGCGGTGGGTCTCAGGATGAATTTGGACAAAACGAAAGTTATGTTCAACGCACATGTGACCCCAGGACTCATAACCGTAAATGGGGCTACTCTTGAGGCTGTGCGTAATCTCGTCTACCTAAGGCAAAATATCCAAGTCGGCAAGCTAACTTTGAGAAGGAAGCCAACAGAAGAATTCGTTTGGGCTGGGCGGCATTCATAAAGCTTAGCCACATCTTTGAGTCGGCAATCCACGAATCTAAAAATAAAAGTACTCACGTTTCCGTAAGAGATAGCCGGTAGAACTCATTGGTATCCAACCAAGACGTGGACATTATAACAACAAGCCACGTACATAAATTTAAAGTCAAGATGGAGGAGCTATGCTTGGTGTTTCTCTGACGGACCGAATTCCTAATGACGTCACAGAACTAAAATGACCAACATAGCTTGTGCAATCAGTAAGCTTAAATGGCAGCGGGCCGGACATGCCTGCAAAAGGGCTGATGGCCAATGGCGCAGACTTGTTCTAGATCTTTTATATAATTATTATTATGTCATCCAATAATCATTTTCAGTTACAATCGCTCCTCAGAGGGCTATCGAATCGAGAAGTCACTTATCACACAGTGCGGACACTGCCATGTCCTCCCAGATCTTGTCAACGAACTCCCTTTGGCATAAATCGTCTACGATAACGTCAACTGACATCTGTTGCTGCTTTGTGGACATCCTTCCATTATTTATTGGTAATATAATATTTATACATGGACGGTACCTTGAGTCACGGGACAAATTTTAAAATGAGACGCGGTTTCAGAGGCGTCCTCCTACTGAAGATTCGCTATTTTCGTGAGTACAATTACTCGGAAGTCCCGTGATCCAAGAAACATCTTGTCCTGTAGAAACAACTATAGCTGCATATATCTTGAGACCAATCTGATAGTTTAAGGAGTGCGTCAGGCATGCATTCGATCCGTATCATGAAAATATAGGTGTTTTGTCGGTTTAATTTCCAGCTGAGTCAATAAACTTTTTAAAAGGCTTGGAATGCAGTATTACTTGTTTTAAAAATGATAAACTACAATGTTATATCTATCTACAATATTTACAGTACTTTCCCTCCGTGTCCCAAAGCCGTGAGACGGCCTGTAGGTGATTCAGTCAATGTCTAGGTTAAGGGAAACATCCATTTAAAGTTATATTTATGGAGAATGCTTTGGATGTCCGTGGATTCTATATTTTCCTGCATTATATTGTTGTTTCAATTAGAGCAATTGACAAAGTATTTATATTTGAATTTCTTCTTAGTAAAATAATGAAGCAACATGTTGACTTAGTAGAGTAGAAATTCCCTAAATAAAGTGCGTATAATATTACCAAATAACTTTTTTCTTTTTCTTTTTAGATTTTCAGATTATAGTTGAGTAAATCGTGAGGGTATTTTACTTTGATATCCATTATTATATACAGATGAATGGACCAAACGCAAATCATACCGTAATAATATCTTATACCGTTTCTATAATAGTAGTTTTAATAAACCGGAAAACATCACACGTAGTTTTAGGTTAGCTAATAGAGCTCAAGAAGTGTTAACTTAAAAGCTTGTTTGATTCCCATATAAAAAAAAATCTAATCAACAAACAAATTCCGTTGATTTACGAGCAGAAATGTAGTTTTCGTGTGAACAACAGTTTGCCAGAATTTAAAATAAATCGTTGTTTGAACTGAAAGATACGTAACTATAATCTGTAAGCAGCCTAAAGCTTACACTTAATAAATCTATTTCATGCCAATCGCCATTTTTCCAGAGCAACGAAAAATGTTGTTTTCAACCTCATGTTTAAGAAATAAGAATATCCGAATTCATTACAGGCCACTAATAGTTACTACCCGACTCTTTCCAAAATATTGAAAAGGGTCTAAATTGAAAACGCAGTGAAAAAAAACATAAAATTTTATACCAGTCTCAATTTGGATTTCGAAAAGTTTATACTCCAACAGTTCTTTGTCAATCAGTTCCATCGAGTATATAATCAGAAATAGAGACGAAATAAGGGCCATATATTCCTGGTAACACATTAGCGATATAGCTCTTATAAATATCAACTCTCGTTTGCACTGAAATATAGACAGGCCAACTACTGACCTGTGTGTACGTCTCCGTATATTCCAAAAAATATTCTGTATTTATTGCAATAAAGATAATATCTCTAACAATACCATGCTGTTCTATTCGGTGGTGCAGGAAAAACAGCAAAACATCTAAGTACAAAACAAACGGAATCACATTTCATCGGTAATTAAATATTAAATATGTAATTTTGCAATTGTCGTCCACTATAGCAAAGCTCAAGTTAACTGGTCGATTTGAAGTGAAACAGGTGACGACACCCGTCAATTGTTACGAACTCGGGCTAGCCAATCGGAGCGCAGTTATAGTTTTCAAACAAATCAAATGACATTTCGTCTCTATTTCTGGTTATATACTCGATGATCAGTTCAAAGGAATTTATATTTATATTGTTAACTGGCAACAACGCAAATGAAAAATAAATGTTAGAAGACTAAACGTAACAATATTTTATTTCTCTAGGAAGCGTTTCATAAACTGTATGATGGTGGCGTTCTGCTTACATTGTAGACTTTCGCTTTCAGACTTCTAGTACCAAACAGGCTTTAAAAAAAATCCCATAATATGCTACTTTCTCCAGTTTTCAATTTATAAATTTCAGTAATAGACAAGTACATAAGACTTCAATTTACATAGATACCTATTGTTGTTAAAATTTAACTACTTTAAAATTATTTAATTACTTGAAAATCAAATACAATACACCGAAAGAAACGGAATTACCGAGCACCAGTGACGGATTTCATCACACGGTCTTAGGGGGCGTCACAGAGCGCCGCCGCCTGCCGACTCCCGTGTCACCTCCAAAAAAAGCAATAAAATGGCTATTGTTTCCCAAAATGACTTATGTAGCACCTTTTGCAACCGAATCCGCCGAAGCCGATCAATAACGAAAAATATATTAAGTTATGATCACGCATCTACGACAAGGCGCCAGGGTATTGATTGCACCCGGGCGTTACATGAGCTAGCGACGGCACTGCCGATGGTGTCGGATCATGGAAAAATTTCCATTTCGAAAAAATAATATTAAAAAAAATATTTTTATTAAGGTTATACATACGTAGAAAACTATTTTTCTAATATTTTTCCTTTAATTTTCCACATTTGACGTTGACACCTGTCAAAAGTTGAAGTTACGGAACGAAAACGATGGAGCCATTATAAAGGTTTTTTCTCCATTGTAAAATCATTCTAAATCCCGTTTCTCTCTAAGTGACTTTTAGTTAAACAAGTATATTTTATAATTCATGCTAAATAAAACTTGTAAAGATATTTCTAAACGTAGAACACAATATGAGCTTTCGAAATTATATTTTTCCAATTTTTAAAATTGTTCAAATATTTCGGGCAAAAATTTCCACTATTTGAATTTTTTCGTAAAATTACCCAATAATAGATGCCGATAAATATACTCGAAAAACAAATCGCCAGTCGTGCTGTAAAAAGAACAAATAGTTTCTCAAGGCAACGGTACTGTCTCTTCTCTGTTCTGTTTCTTTTCTATGTTAACAAACTTGTACCTATATGTCAGCAATAAATCTAAACAATTTGCTAACGATACAACTCTTACATAATTAACTGTAAAAACAAAGACTTTTTAACACCGTTATTAACAAAGCTCCAACAGGTGTAATCTGTTGGATGGACATTAATGACTCTCGTAAAACTAAACTTATGGCATTTATATCATGTAACTCAAAACCCCCACCAATTAATTCATTACAATGTTGTCCAATATTAAATTTTCCTGGATTAACAATGCTTAAACACGATAATTGAACGTAACACAGAAGACAGATTATGAAACAATTTTTTTTTGAGCACTTCAAAAATACTTACTGCTTCTAAACCCTATCATGATTTCTCTACGTTTCATTCGGTTTTAAGGAGTCACCGCACTCGCAGAATCGGCTTGAGTCGGTCAGATTTTTTGTATTTAAGTACGTAATAAAAGTGTAAAAACTACGTTTCGTTTCTTCTAAGAAAGGTGGCGGCAGCTACGCGAAACGAAAACATGTTTTTCGCTCGTGTTGCATATGATACTTTTTCTGACCGGCTTAATATGATTCCGTGTTGATAAATGTAGTGACTCCCTTACATTACGAGGCATTTCCGTAGGTTTGGAAAGAGCGTTCAAGGTTCAAAGGAAGTATGTTCGGACGGAACTCAGGCGCGTAAATTGTTGATAGCTGCAAACCATTGTTCAAAAAGCTAAATATTATTGCCTTTGGGCAGCGCGTATGCATCAGGCATTTATTTATCAAACAACACACACACTCAACACTCACACTTATATTAACACACGTGGTGAAATCTTCCAAGCGCGAATTTGTGCTAAAATGGATCTTTTGTAACATCCTCGTTACAATTGTACTATAAATAAAAAAAATCTATGCTTCAACATTATTATTATACAAGTATTTTCAAATAATTTACTAAACGAAATTGAATTGTTTCAAGGACCAACTTTTATATCACAATTTTATTGACAAAATGACTTTTATAATAAGAAAATATATTTAAAATCTAGAATTATTGGGTACATTATGTAATATATTAAAATGAAATATGTCTTGTTCCATGAGGTCTATGTAGGTATGTAATATCTGTGCTCTAGTGAATAAACGCCTGTCGCGCAGTGGGCTAAGCAAGCACAGAATATATTGACGTAGCAGACATACAGAGTATGTATATCCGAGAATTATAGCGTCACCACGTATGTAAGATTTTGAAACATTGTAAAACCCCCACTGTCGCTTTGTTTACCTCTGACAAAATTAGCTATAACAACCTCATAATCCGTTATGAATTTGCCAGTTGTGAGTTGTCTATTACCAGTTTATTCGAAGTTAGTTGAGACCAGGGAATAGTGTCTTCGAGCGTATCTCGTATCTTCGAGAGATAAGTTTAAGGAAATAGACATTCTTACACTATCGTCTTTCTTTATGAAAAATAATGACGCACATAATAAAACGAGGAATAATAATCTCAGTACAGAATACTAAAAAAACCGACCTCAAAAGTACGTGGAATTACATATAATTACAAAGTTTTATTGAAATCGGTTACCGGAAAGTGTGCAAACCCGGATTCATCCCCTAGTTCGCCACTATACGGGACTTGACACAGGAGATAATATAAATCGGTTCTCACTACTCAAAGTATATTGGGATAGAAAAGCGCCTTGAGTTGGAGAATAGCAAAATCAACCATTAAAATAATTGCTCCTTATAATAAAATTTAGACGCTATTTATAAAAAAAACATACAGTCGAACTGAGAACCTCCTCCTTTCTTTGAAGTCGGTTAAAAATGAATCTTCATGTGTGAACAGCCACACTTAGAGGTGGATGATTTTCTTCAAAATTAAATGGGGCCACTGTGGAGGTACCCTCTTTCCAACAAAAAAAGAATAATCAAAATTCATTTAAGGGGCAATGTATACGCTTCTATAACAAGATTATAAATATACACAAATTGCCATACACGAGGTTTAAAAGTATAGTGAAACAAAAACTTTATACTAAAGGTTATTATACAACTTCTGCGTACTTGGATGACAAAAGTCCGTGGTAGTAACCCGTTTAGCTCATGAAGGTAGTCTGATCTCTGATGTTTAAAAATAATATATATATATTGTAAATATTGAATGTGTACAAACGTTATTTACAAAGAGCAAACCCTAGAGTTTCTTGCTCATTCTTCTCAGAGGAATCTGCCTTATGAATGAGCGGTAGAGTTTAACCAATGTGATGATTTCAAGTATAATAATACTTACCTATGAAATAAAGATTATTTTGAATTTGAATTAGATTTTTTTAGTGGTTCTGCCGCAGTCGTCTACCGACATCAACATATATATGCTCTTGTTTTGCGTGGCACTAATTCCGTGATTTTCCTCCAGACACGGACAAGATATGTGTTAAAAAGCGCATGCAACCGATTCGAATGCCTCCATTGCTACTTCGCAAGAGCTGGGACAATCTGCCATTGCTGAAAATGGGCATTTCCATAGAAAGACACCCGGAGAACGCAAACCACCACTCTATATTACAACAAGCCAATCACATGAAAATAACTCTTATTGGAGCATATAACCTGTTAACCCCTTACGATAAAGACACTCAGTACACTGCAGCTACGAATTTTCCTTTATTTAATGAAACTGTAAGTTTTGTGTTTTTGTTTGTGTGTTTTAATTGTAATTGTAAAGTGGGATCAATTCTGGAACTTGTTTCTTGTGGCCGTAAGCCGAATAGGCAAGGCTAAGTATCGTGTTTTCAACATTGCGTTTGATATTTTAAATTGTTTGATTTTGGTACCGAAACAAAAATATCTATGCCGAAAGTCATAGCATAAATTTCGTAATATAGATAGATATCAGTGGATATTTGAATTACGTAAACAAATACAGAAGGTAAGCAGCAACATTAAAGTTGTAACACAAAAGATTTTCCGGTTAATGCCTACTACTAAGTTGAAGAATCAATATCTAGTTTTAGTAGCAATAGAGCTCCACGTGAAAGAGTTCGCCTAGGGGAGTACTGCCACCTAGTCTATTCTGCCGTCAAGCGTTCCGGTTTTGAAAAAAAAATTGCACTATTATAAAAGTGTTAAAGGACTCCTTTATTTGTGGATCGATTTATCTACTGAGCTAAAGCTTACGTCTAAAAATTTCTAGAATTATAGGGTATACGAGAGTACCCATTGAACAATTTTTTTTTAATTTTAATAGAAATTGCCTAAAAACGTAATTTAAACTATAAATATAAAGGATACTGTGTTCGACGAAACGTGTATTGTCGTGTCTTAGACTATTTTTTTCCATTCTATAAGGTCGTGATTGACATGATTTGACATTTTACCTCAAAATTGTATTGGAAGTATGGTTGACTTTTTTGAAAAGGGAGTATTAATAGAGCTCCTTGTGAAAGAATTCATCCAGGGAAGTACTGCCACCTTACCTATTTCTGCCGCCAAGCAGTAATGTCAGCATTACTTTGTTCCTGGTTGGAAGGGTAAGGGTGCTGTTGACATTACTGGCACATGGGATTTGTCAACATGTCTCAGGGTGACGGGCGCTGTGGCACTGCCGCTTACATCTTTACTGTTTAAAGCTCTGAGCGGCACTACAACTGTTATGGACAAGCGTGTCGCTTACCATCAAGCGCACGACTTGTTCGTCACGTCACTTGGTATTATTAAAAAAATAGTCGAGCAAAAACTATTATTATTAAACTTTTGCTTTACTATTATTTTATTGAAAGGAATTTCAGGCCATAGTCATCGTCAATTTGGAATATTTTCGATTTAAGTTAGTGACGCAGTAATTAGGTATATAAAAAATTAAGTAGTGTGTAATTTAAACGTTGTTCGTAGTACAATTAAATTTGTTTCACCAGCATACGACGGTGATGGAATTTAACCACGGTTACAACCCTCCCGAGGAATTCGATGAAATGAAATTCTATCCCTCGTGGGAAACTTTGCGGGCTGGACATAATACCATCTGCAAGTCTGATGACAAATTGGAGTACTCGCTCAGAGAAATCCAAAATGAGAGACATATTGACATCGCACATTATTTAGAACTTCAGCGGCTTAGCCAGAGTTAGTCAACCTACTATTTCTTTTCATTCTGTAGTTTAAATGTCAGAGATGCTATAGGTATACGAAATGAAATATAAGATAAAACTAAATACTTCACATTCAAGAGTTTTATCGACTTGTAGACGCGGTGATCTGGGGTTCTTTCTATCGAACTCTGTTAATGGACCAGGAAGATAAATGGCTACTCAAGCACCTGTGCCACTGGCGTTGGCCGCTCGAGCTGCACTTCGTCCGAGAGGACGCCGAGAGCTGCAGCTACATGGCTTTTATCAACTTATTCGATTTCCTCAATGCTGGAGGTGCACTCTGCTTAACCAATTACTTTCTTAAATAATGCCCCTTTGTTCAACTACAATTGGACGTAGTTAACAAAATGGCTCCAGTGCATATCCAGTCGCTTTCGGGATATGGCACTCCAGTGCACATCCAGTCGCTTTCAAGATATGGCAGTTTAAAAGTATTTCTCACTCTTGTTTTATTTTCTAAACTATTAATGTCATGTAACTCCAGAGATATTTATTTATGTTTATATGTTGGATTTTTTTTTGCTGATCTATGAGGTTAGACTTTAGGAACCGTTTGGTGCATATCGACTGTGAACTGGCAATTATCTCAATTTTGACACCTTTACAGTTGAAGATAAAAATTGTTTACGTCATTTATATAGCATCTGATTTATTTAAAAAAAACGTAGTTTTTGAATATTTTTATTACACATGTATGTGTGTACATTATGTTTTTTTTTTTAATAAACCAGATGCTTGTTAAATGATTTTTTCTTCATCCTGTAAAGATAGTACCGGTTGTCAGTACACGGTCGACAAAACAAATTGTTTGATAATTTTGTGGATTGGATCCTTTTTGCTTAACTACGTCCAATTAAAAAAAACTTGCTTAAATCGGTCATTATAAATAAAATACACATTTAACGTAAAAAATGTAAATATGTAATGTATATGCATATATACAGGGTTATTTGTAAAATAGTAACAACCTCCCAGGACTATGCCACTGACGTCATAACCAACAACGTTTGTTCTAAGACTTAATAATTCATCAGATTTTACTTTCGTACATAAATAAAAATATTTAAATAGATACAGATCTAAAATATTTCGTCGCCTTACTTTCTCAAACTCGTATCTTAAAGCACAAATTTACCGAAATGACGGCAAAAATGGATTGTATAGGCAAATTTTGCAGGCCGATTTCCCATCACATTTTCTTCATGTTCGCTCACTGGCTTTCATCCATTCTTAAAGTAATGTGTCTAAATTAACACCCTTGATAAGAAATTTAAAATGAATAGAAATGTTTGCCATCTCCTGAATAATCACTCTTTATAACATACGAGTTTCAGAAAATAAGGCGTCAAATTGTGTGATGAACATTGACTTACAATTATATGGACGTCGGGTCCGCGCTAAAAAGTGTTCGCACTTGTAAGGCGCTAAAATCGTATACAGAGCGCCAAACTCCGCTTTAGTCTTCATTTGTTTGACTGACAGCGCGATACTGCGATGACATTACAATTTAAATTTCGAATAGGTTGACTTGGGACATTTTTTTCGTGGTTTTTGTAAAAGTATCTATGTGAATAAATATATGTAGTGATAATATAGGTAGTTATGGTATATTTGTGTACGTATATACTGTTATTTTTGAATATAAGAAAAGTATTACACATTTCCGAATGTGTCATTTATAGTACGAGCTGCCGCGTCGTATATTTGTTTTCGTTTGTACTTTTTATTGACCGCATAGTGTTATTACACTTCTCCTATAGTTTAACCCACTAAAGCCCCATACATCAAATGTACATAAATTTTGAATTCTATATTATCTTAGAGCGGTTACACACGGTGACTTTAAAGCTCGATGCAGTCGCTAATTTATACTGGCGCGCGATTTTAAGCAGCGAAGCAAGGCATCGATACGAACGCGCGATTGCATCGCTACACTTGAGATTGCATCAATGTAGTCGCGCGTTTGCATCGATGCAATCGCCTACAAACCGCAAGTGTAGCGATGCAATCGCGCGTTTCACGAACGCACCTTTTACATCGCTGCTAAAAGTTGGCATGTGTTATAAAACTTTTAAAATATCTAGAAAAATACATTTTTCATACAAAACTGAGGGCATAGGGGCCTGAAGCATGTAATTATATTTATTCTATTATAATTTGAAGCATTCCTACATGCAATCGAACACTGACGGCTGTCCTTGACTTAAGCATGCCATCGCGCTGGCGCCTGGCCTCTCTTCAAGTCTTTGCCTCTTGTCGCCCCGCATAAGCGTATAGTCGCACTCGGCGTCAGGCATTCCGGAGGCTGCCGGCTCGGCATCCATAAGCACACCGCAGCTTTATTTTGCAAACTACGATCATAACACTACTACTTGGTACTTGGTACTTGGTGCAACGGGCTGGTGTTCGCAACTCGACGTCAAGGCGCCTATTTTGCGTGTGGCATAATACTACTAACTACTATAATGTCATGTATTACTAGTCGTCACCTAAAAATCCCTTGACGTCCAGTCTCGTCAAGTAAAGTTAGTCGGGCCTAAGCTTCAATTATTTAAGTTTCTCAATAAGTGAATTTGTAATTGTAATGAGAAATAAATATTCTTTAACCATAAACTCTTCGATTGCCTTGCAACAGTGGATAAAATCATTTGCGCGGTGCCACTTCAATTGCATGACTCTACGGTCATGATAGCGAACACAAACTATCCCTACCTCATCAATCCAGCTGAGAGGAGTGGTGATCATAAGAAGAAAAAACTAGGGTACGTTGTAGGAGATATTCCGTTGTAACTTAGTAAAGAGAAACGTCTCGAGAAATGCATACAGTGCAACAATTTTCTCAATATCCCTCGGCGATCTTCGGATTTGCGAATGCACTTGAATACAAATTTCCATGTCATAGTAATTTTTAGTTTTGTTTTCATTAGATTTCGTCTGTAGTAATTAGCATTAAGAATCATGTATTTCGTTGTTGTTTTATTTTATGTCCATGTGAATTTTATAGAACCATAAAACTATTTTCCTTTTTATAATAACATTTACTCCTAAACAACAAACCAAGCCAGTTTCCGAAAATATAGACAAAACAAAGAGTTGTAGGCGTGCGCCCACAAATACACGCACACACATCCACAAATGTGTTACACGAAAACACTTTCTTTTGGTGTTATAGCAATTAACCGTCAGCAGTTTAAGAGTTACAATAACGTTATCGGATCGGTATCTTCAGATCATTGACATTTAAAGCTTTAATTTGCTGTCGTGAAATAAGCATAAAAATTAGATCAAAGCAGGATAACCTAAATAAAAAATCTACCAGAATAAATCTACAAGAATGGATTTAATCTTTTTACCTTCATATTTCGGAAATTCGGCATCGGCTCGCACTATCTCTCACATCTGCATTTAAATTATCACTACAAATATATTATAATGTACGTACCATTTTATTTCGTGCTAGTCCCCAGACAGCATTTAAATATTTCATAGAATAAAATCTGTTCAAACGTATGCAGTGTTTTTTTTAAATAAAGTAAAAAAACATTATGCATGTATATTTTTTTACTTATTTTACATACTATCGTTTGACAGTGCGGACACGCCAGTGGAATTACCTTCAGTTGTTTTGATATTTGGGGGTTGATGTTGCTCGCTTCCGTAGGTTTACCCTTGAGACCCTACAAGTAACCCCTGGGTGGTGCTAAAGAGCAACAACTACCGGTGGTAGGCTTCGGCTGTGGCTGGTAACCACCCTCCCGACGCAGTCGAGTCGCCAAATGGTTTATCCGTGTTCCGGCTCGTGTTCGGGAGTTGCTATTAGGAGGTCGGGTCTGAACAGTTGCATTGCGTCCAACGACGAGTAGTAGCTGCTTGTACTGCCACACTGAGCACTCGGTTCAGGAGGCTAGCGGGATCTGAAGCACGGTGCACCGCTGGCCGACCGTGCGAAGTTGGGGGCCCAAGTAGCGGGAAAGCCACCCGTGAAAGGATGCCCCGCCACCCAATAAAAATCCCGGAATGCTACACCTTGCCGGTTGGCGACCGCAGGGGAGGACCAGGAGGCCATCTCCGAGGGGGTTCGGGCGTACCCGCGGTCTACAAACCGATTTTACCCTCGTGTGGCAGTGTGAGTTTGCTGCTTGGTTGGACGACGCAATGCCTCGTTCAACTGCCTTCCGCCTGCCTATTCGCTTCTCCAATTTAAAATTATGAGTCACAAAAAGGAATACATTTTTCACAGCGATTGCACGTCCTCCCATTAAAAGTGCACCTCACCAACATCAGAGAGCTACACTCAAATATCGAAGCAGTCCACCACCACCTGGAAACCGATAAACCGCAGCTGTTGTTCCTCATCGAGACGCAGATCAGTTGTCCGACTGATACGGCATACCTCAGCTACCCAGGGTACTACCCTGGCTACTCTGGAGCACAGGTTCCTACCTCGTGCCGGAGTATGTGTGTACGTTCGTCATGACATCGGTGTCAAGCGTCTCAACCTTGAGGCACCGAGTTTTTCTATTTTGTGGCTTCTGGTTGACACAGGAGTAGTATACTGCTGTGTCTACCGCTCGCTCAGTGGAGATCAAGAGACAACCAAGCTGTTCCAACATCTGAGCGAGACGTCTGATGAGGCTCAGCTCAGGTATCCAGCGGCCCAACTAGTCATTCTGGGGGACTTACCATCAAGAATGGTTGTTCCCATACCAGATGACCGATCATGCTGGGACGCGAAAACTTGCGTTATAGCTAAGCCTTTCCCAGCTTGTCAGTGGCGCCACAAGGATCCCAGATGTAGAGTCTCATACGGCTATTTGCTTGGACCTACTGCTAACGACTGACCCAGACCTATACTCGGTGGTTATGGATGCACCATTGGGTACCTCTGACTACAGTCTGGTGAAGGCTGTATCCTTATACTCCCCACCCGATCAGGGCCCAAGTGTAGAGATACTGGTTAGAAGATTGGGACGAAATGCGCCATATTTTTTTTGCGTCATATCCCTGGCAGGCTTGCTTTACTTCAGGAGATTCGTCGAGCTGTGCTGATGCTGTAGTTGAGGTCTTGCGATTGGGCATGGAGTATTATATACCATAATTCGATATACCCAGTGGACCCCAAGCTCGTCCATGGTTTAACGCTGACTGTAGTCGTACTGAAGCTCAAAAATAGTCTGCTTACCAAGCTTGGCCAGAAGCTCGACTATGCAAAACTCCGAATACTCGGAATCTGGAGAAAGCCTTTAATAAAGCCGCCAAGAACAGCAAATGTGTTGTACGCTGGGCCAAGTTCGACCATGTGTGCCGCATAGGGGACAAGCTTGCCTCTTTTCCAGCAGGCAGCAAGTTCTTTTGATCCCTGTCCAAAGCCACTCATTATCATTTCTGCTGAGGCCAGAAGGATCGCTGGCCCATACTGCGGAAGAGAAACCGAATCTCTTCGCCTCACTCTTTGCAGAAGTTCGCGTCTGAATACCGCAGGATACCTACCACCTTCTTTACCTCTGACTGGATGCACTATGGCGCCAGTTTGCATACGCCAAAAAGTGGTACTTAGAACTCTGCAAGGTCTAGACGTGCATAAAGCTAGCGGGCCAAATGAAATTCCAGCAATAGTCCTGCGTAACTATGCGCCTGAGTTGTCTCCTATTCTCACGTGCCTATATCGCCTATCGCTTGAGACTGGTGTATTTCCCAGGTCGTGGAAGCTTGCAAATGTGAAACCAGTGCCTAAAAAAGGAAGCAGAGCTGACCCTATCAACTATAGACCTATCTCAGTCACTTCGATACTCTGCAAGACTATGGAACGTGTACTTAACAACAGTCTCCTGTCATATCTTCAAGACAACGATCTGATCGCCAATACGGATTCGGAAGAGGCGATCTACTAGAGATCTTCTTGTGTATGCTCTTCTTATGGAGCGAGGCTATAGAAGAGCATGGCGAAGACATTGCAGTGTCTTTAGGCTTTTTTGTAAGGCCTTTGACAGGGTCTGGCATGCAAGTCTTTTAAGCAAGCTTCCCTCTTATGGGCTTTCCAATGACCTTTGCAATTGGATTTCGGATTATTTGAGTGAACGTTCGATTCAAGTGGTCTTAGAAGGCTACTCTTCCGAACATAGGGCGATAGATGCCTCGGTTCGAGTTCGGTTCGGGAGTTCGACTCGGAACTAGTAGAGGCGAAGCTGCAGAGCCTTGAACATCGCCGTAGAGTTGCCAGCTTATCGGTAGTCAATAGGATATACCACGGAGATTGTGCGATGGAACTGCATAATTTGATTCCGCCTTCCCCTTTCCATCGTCGTCGGGAGACTAGACGTGGGCGGGGGTTTATATTTCCCGGATTCGCACGATGCGTTTTGCTTCATTTTGTTCTTTTCTCCTTTTTTTTGCTCCTTGGATTCCCTGCCTGCAAACTTGTTCCCCGAACGCTATAACTTGAACCTTTTCAAGGCGAGAGTGAATAGGCATTATTTAGGTGTGCATGCTACATCCTCGACCTCATCGTCACGTTCCATCAGGTGAGATGGAGGTCTTTCTACCATTAGACCCAGTCGATTTAATATTGCATTAAATGAAGTTTACTTGTCTTCAGACCTCAATCACCATTTCCTGCGTCAGACACGTCAAGTGTCTTCAATGACTCGAGTGTCATGAATGAGAAGGATCCACCTTTTGTCCTGATCGAAGTAACATTGGGCCGGCCTCTAGTCCCAGAATGCATGCCACCGCTTATTTCCAGGTTACTCTGATTACTAATCTATACATAATTTCGACCAAAACCACTCCATGTAATTTGAAATGATAATGTTTTATGAATTACCAGCTGCCAACCCACATTAAGACCTATTTATACTTATACAATTTGGGTTGGTTTTACATCTGAAACGCATTTTGCTGAATGTGTGTAATACAAAATAAAACAAAATGTAGGCTATACTAATGAATTCTGGAAATAAGGACTATCTTTCAAAATAACACTCGCTTTCAAAATATCTAAAGTAGGTATCCAATCGAAATCTCTGTACAAAACAGTTTCATCTTTTCTATTTAATAGCTATGTCTATGATAAGTAGCACTCATTGAAAAAACTCTACTGATTATTATTAACTCGACAGTCTCGAATTATCAGCCATGCTTCATAGTATGGAAGAAGCAAATCCGCAGAAGCGCGAGTGCGTCGGGCGCGGCCAACTCGAAAGGGATTGGCAGACCACAGTACGCCTCGCTGCCAACGTGTTGAAGAGGGTTCCACATCATGGTGAGGTTGCACCAGCAAAGCTAGGATTTAGCGTAAATTGATCACACAACCATTCTATACCAAGAGTAAACGGGCTACAATTTTTTTGTACTAATGTGCGAAAAAACTGGAAGTAAACCGGTATTGTAGTCTTTTTATCTGTTTAGTTTTAGATGGGAATTCTAAACTTTGTTTTAATTTTTTTAAATAAACCGTTAGTACATTTTCTTTGGTCTTCCGCACTTCTCATGAGCATTCATACCCCGTCCACTGCAAGTGCGTTAAACAAATTTGAAAGTATCTTGCAGTTAGAATTAAAACACTTAAACAAAAACTAATTGCTCCCGAAATGTTGGTTTTAAAATTTTGTCTCATGTCTGAGATTTCCGTAGTCTTAGTGTTTAGTAGAGTATTTAAGATGCACACGTCGTGTTTTATACGCGCCTACGCTGCGCGTTTTCACTAATGCGCGTTGACGGCGCCATAAACGCGCATCACCTGCGCTTAGGCGTGACGCAGACGCGTTGTAGTGAATCGATTCAAACGCGCGCAAACGTCTCGTTGCAAGCAAGAAACTCAACTCTACTGAAGTTTACACTTAGATTTCATGTAGTTGCTTCATTACAAAACCCAATTGAAATTAAGAAACGAAACCAAAATTAAAAGTACATCTTATCAATTGCGCGCGTATAAAATACGCCGTGTTCATGGGCTCTTAGTCCTACAGCCAGAAAGGCAAGCATACGTGAAGGGAACCCTAGAATCACTCCTGCACTAAACCATTCTTGTAACGCAGTAAGTACTAAGATAAAAAAAATCAGCTTTAACAGAAGCCTGTCACTACTTAGTGTACTCTAGCTAAATTCGATATAAAGTGTTAACAAAACGGTGGTAGACAACCAATGATGGCACTTGTAAAGAATGTCCTCATGCTCGTGGTAGGAACAAAAGGATAAATATGTCCTCGTGCTCCTACTAGTGAACTGTCACCTATGTATAAATGTATTTGTCAATGCTAAAATTAGCAGAGATCGGAATTGAGGGACTTAATTTAGCTTAACGAAAGAAAGTCGTGAACATTCTCTTCTACAAATCCCAAGATCGTAGAAAATTCGTCGAAATCGAAGCTGACCAGATGTGTATATGCGTATTATTTATTGAAATTTGAGGACATTGGAAACAAATTATGATTGGTTTCCTATTGCAACAAATTGTTGTCTCAAAAAGTAATATTGTAGTTGTGTTTTTATAGATACCTACGTATTTAATAAATACTTTAGCCATTTAACTCACAAACATTTCACAACCTATGTTTTGGAATGTTTAGAAAATCAACAGTAAAAAAGACATTGATGACGAAATGGGTGTGTCCATAGGTACTAAGAAAGTGCATACTGTAAGTAAATTAACTAACTCCCTCAATCCGTTCTCTCATTAGTTAGGCTAACACTGCCCACGGCCTACTCGCATAACTGCATGTAAACATAGGCATTTGGGCGTACTTTTTTATATAATATCATGGGACGAACTAGTCGAACAAGCCTGATGATAAGCTAAACGCCTGTCCATACCAGTTGCTGTGCCACTCGGAGCTTTAAATCTCAATAATCAGGGGCGCTGCAACTACGCCCGTCACCCTGAGACATAAATTGACAAGTCCCGAGTGCCTGCAATTTCTCAAGCACCAGTACCCTTCAAAACCGGGACACAGTACATATGACATTACTGCTTGGCGGCAAAAATAAAATATAACTCGTATATAGAAATAATACTTACCTAGCTAGTTATTACAATGTTGACAATGTGCCTATTGGTACCATATTCCTAATTGTGATACCAATTAATACTTGCAGCTAGACAGTAGGTAATGGTAGATGCAAAGAAACAAAATTGAAAGGTTTAATTTTATATTACTTTAACTATGTAGATATCTCAGTACCACATTGTGTAACCATACACACAGCTACTTTTGGCAGGATGCAAAAGCGACTCGCCTTTCCGTTGGCGCGGGAGCCCTGACGTAAGCTAGGGCGGCCGGGCGGCGTCGTGGTGAATGTTCACTGATCCCACGGTGCCGACTCAACCGGCGAGAGGGAAACCCGGGGGGGGGGGGGGTTTAGTGCGTTAGGGCCTCCAGTCTGGAGTGAGAGTCCCCACATAACCCCTGAGTCTCCCTGGGCTCAGGGGTATCCATAAAGATTTCCCCCCCCCCCGTCAAAAAAAAAAGATGCAAAAGCGATGCTGTCGCTAATCGTCTACTTTACACACACGCGCGATTTTAAGCAGCGATGCAAACGATGAAAGCGCGACAGCATTGATACAAACGCGTGATTGTATCGCTACACTTGGGATTTTTAGCGATACGGATAATAGAATACTTAAGGAGGCCTGATACACGGGTAGGTATAGTAGGGACATGTAAAGAGAGGACTCGTTAGAGGAAAAAGGAATGGTCAAATCGGGAACAAAAGAAAAAGATGTGATCAAATTCTCACACTAATTTTAAAAAAGGAACGTCATTTGCTTAGTAAGTAGTTCTGAATTCCGAAAAAAGTTTTTATTTAACATTAAACCAGTGATTCCCAAAGTGGTCCAGGTGGACCCCCAGGGGTCCACGGGAGACTTGCTGGGGGTCTACGTAGGCGTGAACAAAAAATGGGGGTCCATAAGATGTTAATGGGGGTCCACGAAAAATTATCTGCTTTTGATAGTAAGGAGCAAAAATGTAAGCATAGTTTTATAAGGGCCTACCTACATTGTTTTAAGTACATAACTAAGCAGATAATATTTTAATAAGGCAAGCGACTTTTACTTGTCCAAACTTGCGTATTCGATATTACGTACAATTTCGTGTACGTACATGTACAGACTTGCAAAGCGCTATCCGCCCGACAATGCTTAATGCTTGTTCAGACATGAACTTGATCACCACTATAAATACTTGATGCCAAAGGCAAACTCATTCATTTGTTTCCGGAATTTCGAAAAAAAGGTTTGAGATAATTTATATCAGTGTTTGTTAGTGCCGGAGAAAAGTAAGTAAATACCTTTTTTTTGTTATAGTACTTATGTATTTTGTTTACGTGTACTAGTCGGTTGATCACAACTGCTTGTATAGATAGGTAACTTAGGAACTTGCAGATATTTTAATTGTCCTCTTTCGATTTGAAGACAAACACAGCACGTTTTATTCAATTGTTTTTTCGCGAGAGAAGCACTGCCTCTCTAAAAAGGCCGAATAAGCAATAGCAATTAATTTTTCAATTTTTCTTGCAAATAACTACTAATTTTATAAAACAGTATAAAAAAGTCACGTTTTAACAATGAAGGCGCAGACAAAAAATACGCAAATACATCATTGATTTGATGAAATGTTAGTTATCGTTTTTATGGACAATTTTGGGATTTCGACTTTTATTTTTTCCTACACAAATATGATCAGTATTCGATACTGAGTACACCCATTTTTATTTGTACTATTAAAAATTAGTGGTAATTTAGGTACTTTAAAATTGATACCGTTTTGTGAAAACGTCTGTATTTGTCTTAGCGGTTATTAGTTGGCCCCTTAACAAGCCGTAATTCTATTTCTGCGTGCTGACAAAGGCTGCGGTGTGATACCTATATTCAGAAAAAAACTTGGTTACTAAAACATTCTTTTTTACAGGTAAGGTAACTGATACGAAACATGGCTACAGCAAAGAAAAAATGTCGACAATATAGTGTCGATTATTTGAAATATGGTTTTGTTCCATCAGAGGCAGACAAACAATTGCCCATGTGCCTATTATGCAACAACGTTTTGAGCAATGACTCTATGAAACCATCAAAGCTCGAAGATCATCTAAAAAGGTGTCATACTGACAAAATAGGTAAAGATTTAAAATATTTTCAAACATTGAAGGAAAAATATGAAAAGAGACCCACCATGCACAGTATGTTCGCTTCAACATCTCAAAGTAACGATGACGGCTTGCGGGCATCTTACAATATCTCATTACTTATAGCAAAATCTGGAAAACCGCACACTATCGGAGAACAATTAATTTTACCCGCTGTTGAAGAGGTTTTAAAAACTGTTTTGCACAAATCTCCATTTGACGTACTAAAAAGAATTCCATTAAGTAACAATACTGTTCAAAGACGCATTGATGAAATGAGCTCTGATATCGAAAGTTTTTTGTGCGATCATCTGCAAAAAACTAATTTTTCTATACAACTGGACGAGTCAACGTTACCCGGTAATGATGCATTATTATTGGCATATGTCCGATTTATTATGGAGGAAGAAATTCACGAAGAATTGCTATTTGCCAGAACTTTAGAGACTGACACTAAAGGCGAATCAATATTTAATGTTCTGAGTAATTTTTTTACGGAAAAATCGATTCCATTTACAAACATTATTTCAGTGGCAACAGACGGAGCTCCTGCAATGGTCGGGCGATATCGTGGGTTTATAAGTCATCTCAAAAGAATTATACCAGGACTTACAGCTATTCATTGCGTAATCCACCGACAACATCTTGTGGCAAAACATTTAAGTGACAGGTTGAACCGATCTCTTCATTTTGTAATAAAAGCTGTCAACAAAATTAGAAGCAATGCATTGAATACGCGTTTATTTGCTCAATTGTGCGATGAAAATGATGAAGACTTCCAACGACTGCTCTTACATACTGAAGTACGCTGGTTGTCGAAAGGCGCATGCTTAACGAGATTTTACTCTGTTTTCGATTCCGTATTAGAGTTCCTAGAAAGTAGAGATCCAGATTTAAAAGAAAACTTGATCAAATTCAAAGCAGACATTGCGTATTTGACAGATTTGTTTAAAAAATTTAATGATATCAACTTGCAGTTACAAGGGGACAGCCTGAATTTAATAAAAACAAAGGGGATAATTTCGGCTTTTCTTGGGAAATTGAAATTTATGAAGCAAACAAAACATTAGTCGGCGGGAATTCTCTCAATTTCCAAACTTGTCGCAGGTAGAATGTATTGATGAGGATATCCATACCTACAGTCAACATTTAAGTGCCCTGCATGATGACTTTAAAACCAGGTTTGAAGATATGCTGACGATGGATATACCACCATGGATCATAAATCCATTTGAATTTGATGAAACGGAAGTGGCCAATGTTGTATTACAAGAGGAGCTGCTCGAGATAAGCACCAATGAGGAGCTGAATGTGAAATTTAGAAAAGGCTACCAAACATTTTGGCTGCAAGCAGAAATACCCGAAAAATATCCTGGACTGTGGGAAATCGCAAAGAAATTTTTAATAGCTTTTCCCTCGTCATACCTTGTCGAAAGGAGTTTTAGTGCCGTTACAAACCTCTTAACAAAAAAAGGAGCAAATTAAACATCACAGAGCGGGGGGATTTGCGATTATTGCTCACAAAAATAAAGCCAAACATTGATCGTTTGCTGACACTTCGTCAAATACATCCTTCCCATTAATTAAAATTATAACCTGAACCTATATTACCTTATTATTTTTTTCTTGTAATTCTATTCTTTTAATAAATAAAATGTTATAAAATGTACCATTTTTCGTTTTTATTTTACCTATCGGAATATAGGGACAGAACTCAAAAACGACACAATTTTTATTTTTTGGCGACTTTAAGAATGTGGTAGAAATGTAGCAGCAGGGGGTCCACAGACACAAGTAAAATTTTGAAAGTGGTCCACGAGAAAAATAAGTTTGGGAACTACTGCATTAAACTCACGTATTTATCAAATTGCCTTCGAGTGTATGAAACGGTAGCTGCGGAAAACAAGACATGCGACCTGTTTTTTGGCTTGTATTGCTTATTTCCATCCTCTAAGCACAATCGACATACAATTCACTATGCTATGATTACAAAAACTAATTCCGTTTCGTTCCACGTAAATAGAACCTAGCGCAGACACGACCTACTGTATAATATTATTGATATCTGTGATTGATCATCTTTGGCAGGCCTGCCGGACTTTTGTCTGTTCAACCGTCAACTGAGCGAGACACGTACGCGTGTTGAAGCAACCACTTCCTTCTGGTTAGAAGGAGCCATTTATGTCAATAATAACTTTCTCGTCGAGGACTACTTGAAGAATAATGATAAATACGAAGTAACTACATTACAGTGACAACCCATTTCTTGTACCACTGATCCAGTAAATGTCATGTAGCAGTGCACTATCGTGACCTTAAAAGGGTGGAAGACACTTTTTCTCGCCTTATTTTTCAACTCCATATGCATTAATCTAATGTGCACAATAACAAGATTCAGTGGTGCAACCCCGTTATCATAACTTAACTTTGTTCCACGCGTTTTTGACCACCCACATCTGGTAACCAGGAGTTGCTGTTAATGGCACATATGGTGCTCACTAACAGCGCGATCGAAGCCATAGTGCCCACAGATGTATGGTACGAAACAGATCCTTCCCTCCGCGCAGCACGCCATGCGCGGCACCTTCAGGACGTACCTCATGCTATAGAACTCTATTTACAGGTGAGAAAGAACCTATTTCAAAAATTTATGCGTCTTAATCAACTAAACTGCCAGGAGAAGGTGCAGAACACGACAAGTGTACAATACAGCACAACACAAGCATTTTCTTGTCCAAAATCATAAAGTACAATATATCATATGACATATAAAATCATAGCCCGATCTAAAATGGTCATTCTCGGACTAGTAGTATTCACTACCTTATTTCCGTGATAATTTTTATTATTTAAATATTCGATTTTTTTATCGTGCAATATTATTTAATATTCCAGTATTGTATCTGTATAATGGAAATTAGGTAGTGAATACTAGTCCGAGAATGACCTAAAAAGTTGCCTGCTGGTTTTCGAAAATTTTTTTCGACACAGGTTCAGTCGGGGATCGAACGTAGATGGCAACACAATGAAAACCGGTGTGCATGCCACTCAGCCACCGAGGTCGTCAGATTATTATTCGTTTAACACGAAATGCGTTGAGTAAACCAAAACTGTTAGTGGTAGTAGCCCCTAGAGTTTCTTGCTCATTCTTCTCAGGGGAAACTCAACCTTACGAATGAGCAGTAGAGTTTAATCAGAATGACGATTCCAAGTGTAATTTGCTTACCTATGAAATAAAGATTATTTCACTTTGACTTTGACTATTTTTTTTGAGATTTTTTGAGAGTTTTGCAAAGCGCGCTATAAAAGCCAAGCACAAATTTTATTTCCACTTCTACTTTGAAAATGTTGCCGTCTTGTCACAAGTTTTGCCGGTAAAATATAAATACAGAGAAAGAGTGCTGGAGTGACAGGGTCGAAGAGCAAAAATATTCAGCATGTCCAATTTTAGTCAAATTGCAACAAAGTGTAAATGACAACTGTTGACAAGAGAACAGCTTTTTCCATTTTCAACTAAATAAATTATGAAGCACTGAAATAGGACTTATTGTGGCTGGATATAAACTTGGATCCCCGCAAATATTGACTAAACTTGAATTATTAATTCCAATGACAAACGTAAATGACAAGGACAGTATGATGCCAACAATCTTTTGCTCTTTTTCTATACAAATTAGATGATTATCCCCGTGATCGACACGACAAGGCAAGTGATGGTGTTTCCGTGATATACCTTGTTTTTCAAACTATCCAAATCATATTTAAAAAACGACCATAATGTCGTGACGCATAAGTTATTAATTGATGATCTTCGTTCCTACCCAACAAACATTTTGGCTCTAAGAAGAGCTATTTTCAGCACTCATAGTGTTATTAAGGATATATAAGAGCT
>NW_020653200.1:1503664-1625334 GCF_003589595.1 Hyposmocoma kahamanoa
ACCAAGATATGAGAATAGTAACTGAAATAACAGAAAGATTGTTGTAAAACTCACAAAATATGTACAAACAAGCTTAGCTTCTAAAATTTAGTTTAAGTAATACAATAAATGTTTGCCATTAGCAAAAGACCAGTTCTAATGCACAACATAACATACATACGAACTTCACTTCAGCGGTCAAAACTAGAGCCTTCTTGTATATAATCCACTACCAAAGCTATATCGGTTCGAGACCTCGCCCACAAACTACTAATACCTCGCCCATAGAATTTTTCCTGAGATGTCAAAATATTGCGTCATAAGTTACGTTCATAAACTAGTAAGAGATGTTACGTTCAAGAATTTCTTTAAAAATAATAATGAGACTTATCGATACTTTCGCTTTTAACATAGTAATGTTTTATATATATAAAAACTATTACATAAACGTTTACAAACATCATAAATTATAAAGCATAAATCACAATAATTCCAAACAATTCGTCCAATACCACTTTGCTTACAAGAGGCATATCTAAATGTCTCCATATGTTGGCCATGATTATATGTATGTATGTATGTATGTTTTGTTCTTTCTTTATGTTTATTAAATGCTAACTGCCACGTGGTTAATTATTATATAAATATAAACTTTTGAATTCCTTGATTTATTCAGTCAGGCAAATGGTTAGTGTTATTTACACAATAACAGAACCCTGATAATATTCAGCTTACGGCTTCACTTAGAACCATTATGCAAGAAGCAGTCGTATTTCGTATAGGTCAATAGCTATTGTAGAAGTACTAGTGGCATAGAAGTGCTCGATATCACTGTTGTGGTACTACGTTCGTAATAACAGAGTTACCGGAAACCTTAAGTTATATTGAATGGAAGCCATTAAAAGAAGTATAACATAACCTTTTGAAAGAAAAAATAAATCTATTTTTAAACGTTATTGCCCACTTTTTTACCTCTATTACTATCAGTTTTATATTAAAATACCTATATAAAGTAGCAGTGACTGTTATTTATTAAAATTCAAAAAAAAAAAATATTTTGATATCAGTTTTTTCTACAAAATATCATCAAAAATTGTTTATTTTTGAGGCGCTTCAAAATTGAGATGATAATTATTATATATTGTTACAGAAAACTTACCACCGCAGTGAAATTTAATGATTATAACACCAGTAATCCAACACATTGACTTACCTATTTTATTTAATTTTTACAAACACTCACTTCAACTCCATCTTATGAAACACAATTATAGAACGAAATGAAATAGTTAGCGCTTAGGATGACGTTTATCGACTAAATATTACCACAATATATTCTTAAGGCATATAATGGATCTAGGAAGCACTGTAGTGTTACTAAAAAAAGTTAATAGAGTGGTTTTTATAGCTTATAAAACACTTGAAGTGGCAATCACCACTTCAACAGCACTATTGTAACTCCTCTTATCACTCATTTACCACTCTCTATTACCATTAAACCACTTTAAGCTCTAAAATTGTGGGCCCAAATCAGGGTTATAAGAGAGTTATAGCGCGCTGCATCGCCAATTGTAAGCGCTTTTATAGCAACTCGGGTTCTTAAAAATCTCTTATACAGCTCTTGTAGAACTAATCTTAGCGCCTAAATGTTACTTGGGTATCCTGTCTTAAATTTGGTGACACCGCACTTTCGAATTATATTGAATTTTTTATATTTTTTAACGTGCTTTTCTTCTAGCAGAACAGTAAATATGAAATCGTCTGTTTAAAAGTAAAACCACATAAGTGACATTTTCCACAAAAAAAATCTCAAAATTATGTACCTACCTGTTGTAAGAAAATCACCATCTTCCTGCACATAAAACTTTTATTAAGTTATTGACGTTGACATGCAGAAAGATAGTGATTTTTTTATCATAGCTATATAAATTAAAGACTTTTTGCTTAAAATGTCATCTATGTGGTTTTACGTTTAAAACGTAATATAAACGAAATATAAATTGCACGGTAATTATAACTAAATAAAAACAATGCACAAGTATACATTTCGATTGTTTGGGTAGGTAAAGCTTTACAATTACTGCCAAAAGAATCGCCCTCTTGATGGCTAAAGGCGTTTGATACCGGTCGGGTTAGCAAGCTCTATTCAAATAAATATAAAAATACAGACGGCTGTGCATATTTGTATGTATCTTGCCAATTAGTGGGTTCCCGACGAAACTCCGATTGTTTGCTTGTGAGAATATCCCGTGTCGTCTCCTATTTTTAAAACGTTAACATCCTAGATGGAGATGATCATCATTTAGATGGAGAGAGTTACGCTGCTATCGCATGCAATAATCACCATAAGATCGTATCATAATTTTTACATAGATGCAAGAACTAAAATCTCGCCTACGATTATGTCACACGAGATTCACAAGTAAGTTACAGACTACTGCGAATGTTTACAAAGCGAAATACATAGGAGGGTGACTCTTGTTACGAATTCTCGACTCTATGAATACGTTCTCGTATATTTTCAAGTTCATACGAGTATCGTATAAATCGGTTTGAACCGTTTTAGTGCGAGATTTGCTATTCGAGTTCAGAGTTATGTTAACTCGGAAACATTCAATAGTCAATGGCGAGGCGATTGTCGCCCACGTGGAATAATCGATAATCGCGAATGTTTACATGAAGAAACTTTTTAATTTTCTTTCGATAAACGTATCTTCAAGACAAGAAACTGGTGTTAGTCGTTTACAAACATTTTAAGTTTTTTTTCTAACTACATTCGAATATGAAGTCCATCGCAACAAGCGTAGCCACGAAAACAATGACAGGTAGATTTTTTGATCATACCAAGTGACGAGATGAACAAGCCGTGTCTGGTGATAAGGAACACGCCCGTCCATATCAGTGCCACTTAGAATTTTAAATCCCAAAAATCTGAGGGGCACGGCCCCCGCACCCGTCACCCTGAGACATAAAATGACAAGTCCCATGTGCCTGTAATTTCACAAAAAGAAGGTACTATAGCATGGGAACGAAACTTGGGCTTGCGTAGCGAGAGGTACTTTATAAATATAAATGACGATTATATCATAATTATAACTTTATACGTGTATTCAATTTCAAAGCTATGTCCAGAACTCCTAAGATGTCTGTTTGACATCAACACTGTATTATTCTTACAATTCTAAATACAAAACCTAAAGTGGCTGTACTACAGTACCTATATTAAGTTAGATCTCACACTAGATCAAGGTTTCTTAACCATTTTCTAGTCATGGACCCCTTTCAAAATGTCAAAGAGACACGGACCCTTTCTGAACATATGAAGAAGGAAGGCTCCAAGGCAACATTGACGCACATTTCGCTCGCTCCATTAATAAATGGCCGTCAAAGGGTGCGAAAGTTCAGAATAGTCACGCATAGTACCTATTTACTCACAATATATTCTATACCAATTTTTATACTAATGCAGTTAGGTATGCTCGCTATTTACCCCCGGCATTAATTACACGGACCCCTTATGCTAAGGCCACACAGAGGCTATAGCGAAAGCGTTCCGGTCGTCCGCGGCGGGCGCATGTCTGCCGCAGGTTTCAGTGTGGCAAGGTTCATATAAACTCATACATTACGCAGGTTTCTGTGTGGCAAGAGCATTAGGGTCTATGGACCACAGATTAAGAAACACTGCACTAGGTAACCTGTAGAATACTGTATTCATGGAACTATATACATATCTCGCACTTCTATAATTTCAGGAAAGTATAGAAAAACCGTCAGACGGAAATGTTTGGCGCGAGCTGTCTACAGCCCTGAAAGACGTCGATCGCGACTGGGCCTCCGTATGCATCAACAAGTCGCTGAAGCGCGACTACAGGCATCCACTCACGTTTGTGTCGTCATTTTTAACCGCTTCACGCATCGCACGTTGCGTTGTAGTTATTTCACGTCAACATAAACAACATCTTAGAACGGTTACACACGGCGACCTTTTGCAGCAATGCAAACGCAATGCAGAAGCGATGCAGTTGCTAATCGTCTACCTTTACACACGCGCGCTATTTTAAGCAGCAATACAAACGCGATCAAGCGCGCGACTGCATCGATACAAACGCGCGTTTGTATCGATGCAGTCGCGCGTTTGCCTCGCTGCTGACAGTCGCCGTGTGTAACCACTGTGTGTTCCATAAAAGTATAACTCTTTGAGATTGTTTTGTCTGTCAGGCTCCTATCAAAAGGCTGCATGGTGTTCGAAACGAATCCGGACGCAGCTGAGCCCTTCTTTCGGTGTTTAATAAGTCTGTACCCGTTCTGGCTCAACGGTTGGGTGATCACTAGCATCTACTATATGCAGCGAGAATTTTTTAAACTAGCTGACGAGGTCATGAAATGTTCATTGTTGTAAGTAAACATTAATCTGCGTTTCAATCCCTTAATTAAGAGATGGAAGAATGGCAAGTGGCAAGTTTTGCAGCAGGTGCAGAACCATTACCTATGCCCATGATAAAGGAACCTAGTAGATCACATAAAAAGACTTATTTCTCCATAAAAAAAATACAAATAATAACGCACGCACTCAACATAGCCCCGCACTAGGGAAACTCTGTGTCGCGGGTGCCATGGATACATACATAGACAACCACAAATTACACCCAAACTCACGAGAGAAATAAATGTAGGCCATACATATGTATAATTTTCCTGGTCATATAATCATTATTATATGACCTCTGCGTGGCAGTTCGGCATGGTAACCTTTCGGAGGCAATGACTATAACAGCAGACTTAATAAGTGTAATATAAAATACAACAAAATTATGTGGACAAAAAGGTTAAAGACTCAGTATTGTTGATTTTCACTCTTAAATTTTGTTGTCCGCTTGCCATACCATGCTTCTTATTTTTTCGTGACAAAATCCTCCTTAGCATACCTCTCCGCCGCGGGGACAGCTCTCTACCGGCTAAAACAACCTACAACCTCGGATGCTCTAGTGGGAGGGATCCGGGAACGACTTTGCGCACCGAAACCCCCCAGCACCTAGGAGGCGCTACGTCCTCCCCCTCCCCCTCCTCACGACGTAGCAGGCCACACCGCCCCGTTATCGTCCTCCCGGCGGCTGCCAAACTTACACCGACTATACCTACGTTTGTAGTACAGATATGGATGTAAAAGAGCTGAGTAGACAACCAATTTCTAAAATGACGCCACAATGTAAAAACAAGTGACAGTCAGATGAAACAAACTGTATTCTACAGCCAAAGAATTCCATTTTCAAATTTAATTAATAAAAAATTTTACTTTTTAAATATTGTTTATGGAAGTGGCCAGTTCCGGAAACGTATAGTGCGCCCTGTGTAGATCACACTATTTGGGTCAAACAATCTATAATATACCCTTTGACATCTCTGGATAACCTAACAAGATACATTTTAGAGACTTTTTGTCTCTTTTCTTTGGCAAAACGCGCCGTAATCAGCGAGTACCTTACGCTTATTGGCAAATACTTACATCCAGCTTACTGGCTTACATCCAGCTTCTGGAGAAAATTTAAAGGATGTTTTAAGATTCTCATATAAGTCAGTTTATGGGTACTATCCATTTAGAATCTTGCGAGGAGGTTCTGATTGCCCAGAATTAGTGGCGCAAGTGGTGCGCCTGTTCGTCCCCCCGCTAAATAAATTTAATCTGCGTCCACGTGATCACCATCTTTTGGCGGCGTCGGCGGTGTGCACCGTGTCGCACAGTAAGTCACCACTTGTTCGCGCTCTGTACTGTTTTAATGCGTTTCTCGTACCTGCACCAGACTGCGATGGTTTTGCAAGTAGATGGGTAGCTGTGCGTGATGAATGTTTTCATAAATCATCAGTGATTTACTAGTAATATTATCCAGTTATTGAATTTCACAGTGCCTTGGTGATTTACTGTAATACTGTGTAATTTTATGAAATAAATAAATAATCCTTTCACCACGATGGCATGCGTTATAAGTACATATGTGCCATCGATACGATAACAAGACTGCGTGCAGTCGACACTGAGTTCAAGCAATTATTGCCGCGCACCTATGTCAGGAGCTCAGTGTTTTTGTTAATGTCGAATAGGAAGACGTTACTTGTTGTAAGTTTATCACTGCCTTCAGAACATTTATGGTTCCAAACGCTGATTTTATATTTTATTAAGGAAATAAACGTATCACTATCAAAATCCTCACTTTTAATTTGTCGACAAATTCACAAAACAAATCCTTGATTATCCGCTGTGGTAGAATAAGCGTATAAACTGTCATTGTGGGCAACCTTGAACAAAAATTCGGCATAAAAACGTGAATTATCTTTTAGCTCAGTTGAAATGTAGACTCGCTATTTAAAATTGCTTCTACCTAGTAGATAAGGTCATGTTTACAGGACTCAATCAGAAGGCTTGCAACGCGACATAGGCTATGGCAGGGCATGGGAGCTAGAACTCGGCGACTGGTGGGAGCCAACACCATTACTGCCCGGCATGAGCGTTTATTACGACGCTGCTGACTTGCTCTTGCGGCTACGGGCCATGCCAGTTAGTTTACTTTATATTACCTATTGCTACTGTGAACGTGTCCCTATCTTGTATGTGACTGTGTGTGTCATATTGACGCATTTCCACTAGAGTTGCCAAATACGGAATTTATCTTTTTACCCGGGACAAGTAGAATTCATTGCATTTTTGGTTAATTTCGTTTTATTACATAAAAGTATATTGTTACAATATTATTCGGAATTATATTAATAATATGGAATAATTTATTCCACGTAATATATCTTTTTGACATATTTATAAAAGAGACAATTGTACCACGATATCTATGTACTACTAAGAGTCGTATTCTAGAACTCTACTCAATGCTCAAGTCAGGATTTGTTCAGACTTGAGTATGATTTCAAGCACTGGAAATAGGACCCTAATGGCAAGGACTTGAGTATGATTTTCAGTGCTCACTGCAATACTCAAGTCCTGACTTAAGTATTGAGTAGAGTTCTGGAATACGACCCTAAGTCTTTGCAATCGTAATCAAATGTGGTAGTTTGATTTTAATTAAATTCGGCTTGCATTTGTTACGGACATGAGGCCACTTTAGCACTGCCAAATACCGTGACGACAAAAACAATTTGAGTTAAGAATACTAAAAAAATTAAAAATTAAAGTATTTGTTAACGCGCATGCATAAAATGCTTTAATTTTTTAGTTGTTATAATTCAAAAGAGTAAGAAAGAAACTTATATAGTAAAAGTCACTAAAATGCTGTGCAATTTGTTGGCGACATTTGCACTCTTAATTATGTCTAGTTTATTTATTTTATTATAATCTGTACTTAATTGATTAAATAAGAATTAATTTAACAGGTTTAACCTACTCTTTTAAGTTACGTTTTAGTGAATATTTACATAATTTTTTTGTCGTCTCTTAACCAACCTGTCATTAAAAATTTTATGTCCCGGCGGGATGTTAAAATTATACAAAAAATACGAGATGTTACGTGACATACAGGTGTTGGCAACCCTGATTTCTACACACAATAAATACATAATAAAATAAAACAAGCATTAAAATTATTTGTTGTGAAGACAGTCTCGGCGCTGATTTTAGCCTGTCCCTGACCTTTGTGAACACATTTGAAATTCAGGCCAGATTTGAAAACTTGGCCAAGTGCATATTTATTTACAACAAATCGAAAGACATGTGTTTATTCACTAGCTACGACAAAAAAAAGTAATAGCAATCTATGAATCTACCGAAGAGGTAGCAGTTAGAAACAGTAAAGCTCTTGCAAAAAAAGCTGTTTCTACCGCCATGCAGTAATGTGAGCATTACTGGTGGCACAGCAGGCACAAAGGACTTGTCCCTCTGGGTGAGGAGTGCAATGGCAGTGCCCTTAATTTGCGATTTAAAGCACTGCAACTATTATGGGTAAGCGTGTCGTTTACCACGACTTGTTCGTCCCGATACTTAAAATCGTGGAAAAGTGGCAAACATCAAAGCATGGCAGTGGCTTCCATGGCAACGAAATTTAAATTTAAATTATTACTTAAATATCGAGTTCTTAGGTTTTCGCGATTGTTACACATAATATGGTCACGGTTGACACGATTGAGTCAACCGTGACCATGGGACCTGTAAAGGGCCCGAAACGTCGGTTTGTTTGAAAAAACAAATATACGCGATTTAAATCCGGAAAAATAGTTTCATTTCCTTATTACTTAAATTTCAATTGTTTTTTTGTAAATATTTCGGCCAGAAAGAATGGGGTCCCCTTGCCAGCGTGACCATGGTCGAATGCTTGAAATTTGAGTTGTCTAGTAAAAAGACGCTACTTAGTTGGTTCTAGTCGCGGAAAACTACATTTAGTCCTTTCGCCATTCAAAAGTTCTAATGGTGGTGTTTTACTGGTCATGCTGGACTAATAAGCTTATACCGGTCGGTATCATTTTTTATTCTCGAGTACCTCAGGCCCTAGCTAAGATCCGACTGTACCAAAAAAGTCGTGATTTAGACGATTTCAGTTATTCTAAATTTAGTCGTTTTGAAATTATAAGAATATTTCACTATCTATACTATAATCCCCAATTTAAAAAATTCGACCGTGGTCACGCTGGGGCATCGATTATATAACCAGAAATAGACGAAATGTCATTTAATCACTGCGCTCCGATCGGCGGGCCCGCGTTCGAAACAATTAACGAGTGTCGTCAATTTTGGACGAAAATTGCAAAATTACATATTTAATTACCGATGAAATGTGATTCTGTTTGTTTTGTAATTTTAGATGTTCTGCTTTTTTTCCCACACCACCGAATGAAACAGCCCGCATAGTTAGAGATATTTATTATCTTTATTACAATAAATACAGAATATTTTTGGAATATACTGAGACATTCACACAGGACAGTTGTTGGCGCTGTACTATTTCAGCTTTGTGATTTCAGTGCAAACGAGAGTTGATATTTAAAAGTGATTGATATAAGGTCAATTTGCCTGATGAGTTGCCAAGGATGGATGGTACTTATTTCATCTCTATTTCTGGTTGTACTCGATGTGCTGGGGTAAGCGACGCGAAAGAATGACTAAGATCTTGAATTCTAAAATAGGGAACATATCTACATACAATTGACAAGTCTTAACACTCTTAGCTGGCCGAAGCGTGCCTTGCGAGGTCCCTCTGCGACTCTGGAGAAACAGCAGCTTATTACCACTTAGTTGCCTTGTGCTTCAGGCTGCATGGGCAGATTGATGAGGCACTCTGCCATTTGAGAACCGGCATCAACAAATTCGGCGAGGCGAGTATCTACATTGTTCTCTAAATACTTTGAATCATAGATATAGAAAAAAAGGGGAGCTATGTAATGACGCTATGAAGATCGGGTATCGATGTCGCCACTTTTTAGCTTGTGTGCAATCATTGACTTACAAATAAATGGGTCGTCCATTTATTTGTAAGTCAATGAAGGGTCTAATACAAAAACCACAAAAAAATGTCCCAAGTCAACCTATTTAAACGTAGTGACATGTAAAGGAATATGAAAAAGCTAAAACGTTGAATTTAAATTGTAATGTCATCGCAGTACTATCTAATTTTGCTTGCTTCGCTGTCAGTCGAACAAACGAAGACTAAAGCGTGAATGACGCTCTGTATACGATTTTAACGCCCTATAAGTTCAGACACTTTTTAGCACGGACCCGACGTCCATATAATTGTAAGTCAATGTGTGCAATTCAAACTTTACGCTTTATTATCTACTACCATAACTTAAAGATTTTGATTGGGTAGGGCTTAAAACGTAAAAACGACATAACAAAATTTTAAAATTTAACAAATTAAACTTACAGTCATTTGAGTAAGAGTTATATTACAATATTTCAGTATTTTTTCATCCTGGTTCAGCCATTCACCAACAGGTGGCGTTTTAGTAAAAATAATACTAGTGTATAATAGCTAGCTATTACACGTTACATGGCGCTGAAACTCATTTTTCGTTACACTAAGAACTCACAGAGCAGTGTTCAACCGCGTCTGCCGCGGGACCGCGGCATCTGTAGAATGTAACAGTTAAGTATATAAAATTAGTAGCCTGTAGTGGTGACGGTTGCTCGAGGTTGCGGCGGCGGGGTACTAGTAGAACCGCTCAGGACGCGATGACCTGCGTGCTTGGCGGCCGTCGTCGCCCGCACACTTTGGCGGTCGGTTGCGCCTGGCAATGTGGTGCAAGCACGCAGGGTAAGTTCTCTATTAACCGCGCAACTTGCAATTAACTCCCACTAACTTCGCAATCGCAACGGTTTCGTGCCCGTAACCGCGGCAGCTACGTGCCCGCACAAACTTGCAGGGTCGTAAGTAATTAAATAAAACCGCTGTCTAGCAGCAACGGCGGGCGCGGATGGAAACCGCTCCGTGATTGTTAACCTTATTAACCTTAAACTGACGCTACTCAACGAGGGATGTGGTCCTACCTAATCGATAGTTGGCAACCATGTGACTGTTTTTAATATTAAAAAAATATTCCATTTTTCCATTGACTTACAAATAAATCGACGACGGGTCTAATACAAAAACCACGAAAAAAATGTCCCAACTCAACCTATTTAAATGTAGTGACATGTAAAGGAAATATGAACAAGCTAAAACGTTGAATTTAAATTGTAATGTCATTGCAGTACTGTCTAATTTTGCTTGCCACAATTGAAAGGCGCACAAAACACAATATTCAGCTTCTACTGGAAACTTACCGAAATGCACTATATGTAGCTTTTAGTGAAAAGTACTTGAACATAGGTATAATGGAGTAGCCTTTATTATTTATAATTAAATTTTATATGTAAATGTTGAATTTTATACAATGCCATTCATTACGAGCTATGGTGTCTGATTTTTTTTATTGAGTTTCGAGAAATCTCGTACCCGATTTCTCGAGTTATTCGAGATTTTTTTTAAAAACCGTAAAATATCAGCTCAGTCAACTATAAAACTAAATGTGAACTTTTCGAAAGTTGTTTTGGCCTGGGTATTCTGAGTTGTGCCCCGAAATAAATTCCATCGTTCTTGGTCCCAGGTTCGATTCCCGGTAGAACCAATTTGGGAAATGAACTTATGTAAATTGGTTCTGCTCTGGGATTCTGTTGCTCTGATACTCATGGGGAGTATGTACAGAGAGTTGCCTAGTTTCAGACCAGGTTATTGTCTTACAATAGAATACCAAGACCAGAACCATTTAGAAAAGTTAATTTGTTAAATTGATCCTACCGGTATCGAACCCGGGAACTTCTCATCCAGTGCCCACAGTGCAAACCGTTAGGCTATCAAGGTTGTACTACTTGTATTTTATGCATTGTTTGCATGTGAAAGCTACAAATTGCTTAAACTTTAAAAAAACCCTATTTAATATGCAGTGTCAGTCTGCTTCAATTACCTTCTTTGTTTCTTAAGTTGGTATATTTTGTCATTCATCCAACTTTTGATTTTAATGCATTTTGGCGGTGTAAGATGTTCTCTGTAAATACTTGTCACGTTCTCCTTAAGTTCAAGCTATGTTTACTGGATAAATTCTTGTATTGTCTCCTTCCTATGCACAGTTCACTCATTGATGTAATCACATACCAAAACTTTAATATAAATTTAATAAAATTTAATGTAATGCCTAGGCACCAAAAAAAAGATCTTACTAGCAATGTTGGCAAAGCTGTTTTTTTTAATTTTCGTAAGCCTTTGCTGGTTATGTACATATCCGATTGTCTGAAATGAGCCGAGCAAACAAATTTGTATATTTTCAGGATAAAATGTTCTTCTCGTCGCGATTCAGCTATTATATTTCTCCATAGTGAGCAAAGTATAGGATCTCGAGGAAAACTGAAATAAATACATTTATTATGCCATACCATAAGAAATGTACCCATGTTTCGGTTTTTTTAAATTCAAATTCAACGTAACGCCAAATTTTCATAATCCTGAAAACCGATTCATAATAAAACCGTTATGCTTTAGGGAGCTTTGGATGCTTATTACAAAGAAAAGACTAAGTTAGCTTAGGTTTGTTTCGTAATATTCTTAATATTCTAAAAAAAATCCCAAAAAAATACTTTCGGGATTATGGAAATTCATGCAAACGTTATTTCGGGCAAATGTATTTTCGGTATTCTGATTCTTAACCCCAAGCCGTAGAAAGAGTACAACAATATTTGAAAGTATTACTAACATGTATTAAAAAATATTTTAATAATAACATTAGCATCAAAGCGACTCTATGAAATTTTTGTTCTAAATATTTCAAACGCTTGTGTTTGAAACAATTGAAAGTGACGTGTTGGGTCTCGTTCAGTCTTTTACGCAACCTATGAGTCGGAAAGAGACAGTTAGCTATTTGATTATTTTGATTGCTTTTGTAATTTATATTCACAATTAATTTAGATATAAATTAAATACTCTACGTTTAATCTACCAGTATATTTGACATATTATTTGATCGAGGCTTACGGGGCGCTTTACGTATTGACATTTTTATACCATTATCGCGATTTGGTGTCTTGATTGTAGGGGTATCATTATGAAATAGAAATGTAATGCTGAACAATTCAGAATTTGAGTTACAATCACAACAGACAAACCACCATAAACACAACAATAGACACTACTATTTGATGTCAATTTTGAAACACCGAAAAAAACGCTTCAATTATATAATGAAAGGCGCGTGCGATAACCCGCGGTATACAACATGAGGCGCACCGCGAGATCATACGCATGTGTGCGAATGTGTACACGGCGCGCGGCGGGCGTGCACACATATAAGCCGCGCTTCAACGTTTGTATGGAGTTACCTTACTTGTCTTATTATAGTAAGGTATATGACTGATATTTTTCGATAAGATGACAGAATCGGTTACCGTTCAAAGATCAGACATGGTAATTCAACTTCAAAGCACCTTGATAGTAATAATAAACTTGAATTTTTGGTTATACTAACATTATCGACATGTTCTTAGGTCAGTTACCTACGTAGTTTGGAGGCCGAATGCCTGCACGTGAAAGGAGACCAGATGGAGTCACTTGCTGCTTTCCAAAAAGCGGGCAACAACATGTGCCCTTATAGGTATATACTTTCAGTATGGACTCTTGTGACTGTGCTCTCAGGTGATGAGACTACATTGCTATAGGTACTTACTTACTTAAACTGAACCTATGAATAAAATAAAAATTTTATTAATAGGTTCAATTTACGTTGCCGCGGAGCGGAATGGCATCGAATTTTTGTAACGAAATTGTGTATAACATAATGTCAATTGTGCTTAACCTTAGTACAATTACGAAATACTAGATACGAAACGGTCACAAAAGATAAAACAATAGAAGTGCCTTTAGCGTCGATTACTATCAGAATCGCTATCGCCAAAATTCACACCATCATTATGTTAAACACCACGAAAACTCGATAATGATGAATGAAAACGAAAAATAGTTTCTACCGTTACAAACTACAAAATTCTTGTTATATATTACATAAGTACTAGTTGTATTAGCTAATTATAGTTTGTGAATAAGCTGTTGAATAAAGTTGCGCCCGAGGAAATCTTCACGACTTAAACATGCATACTTTCAGCAACACTCTTTCCAATTCCATCATCGCAGACTTAGTGGCTCCATCCCAGGATGTAATGCAATACAATATGATAGATTGCGCCAGTGCCAGATATACCATTCTAATAAGTCTGCTATCAGCAATATAACGAAGCTGTTTGACGATGTCAATCAATTTCCTTAGTCTCCGTGCAACCCCGTGAATGTGCCGAATGAGTCTGAGGTTGTTGTTAAATATAATACTAAGATGTTTTGTATTTTGGGTACAAGTAATAAGAGGAGGATGAAAGGAGAGGTTTTTAATTTATAAGAATGTAACAAATTCTGGACTGTTAATATAATTTAAAGTTTACCCAATTGGCAGAAAATGCAATATACCTATCATTGCAATTTACGACGTTTTTATTTTATACTAAAATTTCATTCAGCAAGGCCAGCTACCTTATTCGTTGTAGTTACAGGAAAACAGTACTAGAAGACTATCCACGTATTTTGAAGATATTTTGATTGGCATTCACAGATTTAGAAAAAATGTAATGTACAGTCAGCAAGATAAAAGGCAATTTTTACAAAACTTTTTTATGCCATTCGATCCGGTCCCTGTTAAGGATCAATAGTTTCTATGGGACCAACTGAGGTAAGAGTACTCGAAATATCGAGGTCTTAGGTTTTCGCGATTGTTACACATAGGAAATTAAAACTATTTTTCCGGATTTAAATCGCGTATATTTATTTTTTTAAACAAATCGACGTTTCGGGGCCATTTACAGGGCCCATGGTCACAGTTGACTTGAAAAAACAAATATACGCGATTTAAATCCGGAAAAATAGTTTCATTTCCAAAGTACTCGAAATATCAGAAATCGCAAAAAACTTTTTACCGTACATTTTGTAGGGACATATTTAGTAATTAGTTATTCTAGGTTAAGGAAACTAACAATAAGGAAACTAACAAATTGACAACGTATTATGTATTTCAACATTACATTATACACGTATTATTGACACACGTGTCACGCCCACTGAGCACTTCTATTGTATTTATTGTTCTGTGGATACGGTAGCTGCGGGATTCCCGAGACTGCGCAAGAATTCTTCGCAAAAGGCGCACCCTATTTTTTCATTCGTATCTAGTTTGTACGTTACACAATTGACATAAAATTCATTATGCTATGCTATTCATTCCATTCCGTTCCGCGGCAACATAAATTGAGTCTTATAGTTATTCGTGTTGAGCGTATGTAGAACACAATGTAAATCACGTTGCTTTAAACATATTGGCAAGAGAATTACTTACTATCGTGCAGTGTGCTGCTGTCGCTGTCAGCGTGGGAGCCGGCGCGCGTGCGTGTGATCCTCGTGGACCTGTTACGCCGACATCCCAACGCATACGCCTGGATGGCACTCGCCAACGACTGGTTATTGGTCTGTCATAAATTCTCATTACATTACAACAAAAAGTTGTCAATTCAAATATAAGTACCTACTCCGAAGCCATCTGCGTATGTGTTACCAGGTTTAATTGTTACGTCTCGTAACTCTGTCGTATTACACGTTATAGCGCGCTCAGCTGCAGGATGACTTAGACCTAGGGCTGAAAGACGAGCAGGACGGGGTCCTGTTATGCGCGACGGCGTGCGCCGTGCAGGCACTCAAGTGGGACCGCCGTGCTGGGCGCGCATGGGCGCTGTTGGCACAGCTTGTGCACCCCCAAGTCAGAAGAGATCACTGTGTCCAAATGGCCATTAACGTAACTATAATTCATAGGAAGTCATCACACTTTTATACTCTTACTTTACTCAACGTCGTGTTAAGGGTCATTTCCTTAACTACTAAGTCTTTTATTTTATTTTTTATTTTTTTAATGTCCTTCATTTTATTTTCTTTTGCTTAGTGTTACAATCTCCTTTGTACATTCAGCTTATTATTATTGCTATTTATTTTATTTTCCTACAAAAGTATTGAAATATTCTTATTATATATATATTATTATTATTTGTGTATTTATTTATAACCACTTTCATTACAAGATATCTTTGGTTGCACCCATAGATATAGAAAGCAACCATGTTGCACCCCTCATTCCAACTGTTAAATTTCTATCCTAAGGTTGCCCGGAAAAAATTGCTACTTATCAATAAGGCCGCCTGTTGTACATTACCTTACTCTGTGATACTTACATTACTGTTCTGTTTTGACATTGTAATTTTTAATATGCAACAAAGAATATTCCACTCATTCACACTAGTCGATACGGAATCGCATAGAGCCGGTCAGAAAAAGCTTTAGTCCATACCATAAGAGCGAAAAGTACGTCGCGCGTTTCGCTGCCGTTTTTATGGAGATAATACTTTTTCTGACCGTATCAATGTGATCCCGTTTCGACAAGTGTTGCGACTCCTTACCCGTTAACATAGGAAAATCGAATCGACCAACTGCATAGCGTTAACATCACGTAAAATCGTAAACTTTTTGCTATAAAGCAAAATAAAAACCTTACTACTCATAATTAATTACAATCAAGCCTTTTTACAAGACCAATAAGCAATTTTTATTTAAGGTGAAGTGAGATCCAAAATAGACGCTTTGGTGTTTTCGTCTCGAATTTTCTTTTTTAACGATAATGAAAACAGAAGATGCTTACCGGTAATTAACTTTGAGCCCGAAAGACAATTGACTAAACTTCCCTGGATGAATATCTGCGAAATTTATATTTTTTACTAAGGTCATCTACGGTCAGTTTCATTCCATTGTTATCGGAGATATTTCTTGTGTTCCGTAATAACGACGTTAAGGGACTATGACCTCGTTTTAAAGTAACAGAGTATACTTCAGAGTGAACTTCCTTTTTGCAGCGTTTCTCAAAACCCTGCTTATTTTTATATTCGGTACAGTGTTCGACACGGTGGAGCGGTATGTCTTCTTTCGCTTTGCATACCCGTCAGGTGACATAAAATGCACGCCTAATTGGCAACAATATAAACTATGTACATTAATCTACAGTAAACTGTTGTTCTCGTACAGTGCGGGTACCCATGGACGGAGAACGACGTAGGCAGCTGGTGGAAGACAACGCGCGATGCCGTCTGCTATCGATTGGGCATCCCGCTCGTGCATTGCGACTGCGCCATGTGCCAAACCCTTGTAGCCTGATGGAAGATTTACATGCAGTTCCATTTACATAATTAATCGCATTTTATTTACTAACGCTCAAACGGGTTACCACGATATTTTTAGTCACCCGCTGCCGTACGACTAAAGCTGAAAGTAGTTCTACGTGTGCACCTGCGATTTAAGTCACATTAGGGTAAGGCTAGTAACAGATTGGCTGCATGTCGATTACGACTTCATGAAGTCTGTTTCGACTTCATGCAGTTAACGTGTTTCGAGTTATGCAACGATAGTTATCAAAGGAATAATTATAAGTTACTTTTTCGTTCGTAATTCTGAATTAGTTTTAATTTATATATTACAATATAAAATTCAATAAAACAAAAACTTTGATAATATTCTGATTTATTCTGTACATTTTTATAAAACATCTATAACTAGAATTGTAACAGAACACAGATATTCTTATTGCAGTTCGCTTATTTGCTTATTTATAACAATATGGCTATAAATCCTAGAACAGGGTTTATTTAACTGCGAATTAGCGTCCAGGCTTTATAAAAAGGGCGAATAGGCCGTTTTTGCAAAAAAAATATAATTGGTAAAAAGGGCGAATAGACCATTTTTGGCAAAAACTTTCATACAAGTGTATATAAATAGAACCCAAATGGTTTCAGAAAATGACATGAATATTTCAACAGGATATGCCATTTGCGATCTTAAGTAATAAAAACTGTATACAAAAAAATATTCGATTACGCATTTTGTTCGTGTTAATGCATAGAACTATATATAACTTCTTTTATATTCATGTAATTGGTTTTAAAAAAAATTGTTTATGTAAAGCAAATGCAAAATAGTGTTATCTATGGTATAAATTTCAAATTCATTTGAAACAACTGCTTCTTCTGAAATTTAACATCACTAAAACCTACAAGCTTGTTGCAATATCTACTATGTCCACAGTGAACTGAAAATGCGCTTGAGCAATATTTTAAAAGGTAACAAGGACTTCTAGTCCCGGAAAAATATTCAAGAATATAATATTCAAGCACACTTATACTACGTTCGATTCGCCAGAAACATTTGCAAGTATTCTTATTACCGAATCTAAAATCATCTCGATTGTATGCCGATAGCGTCAATGACAGGATTTTGAACGTTTGGTATTCTGAGCAGTGTCTGGTCAGTGGTGGGCATCGAGGACATGTGGCTTTTTGGTACATTGCTATTCAATATTTTAACAAGGTAAAATAGAACGTTAGATGAATGAATGCCATCACTGTCCACTGACACTGTTGAGATTCGACTGCCATTGCAACTAGATTTTAGCAGAATAACAATAAATGATACCTACCTCAACTATTATCATAATTGCAATGTGATCTCAGCGAGTCGTTTCAAGAAAATTACGGCGCGTGTACACGCTAAAAAAAGCCGGGTCTATGCAAGGATTCGTGTCGTTTCTACACACGAACTGTGCACACAGTCTCGGCGCCGCACAAGAAAAAATTCTTGTCTACTCCCGACGCGACGCGCTCTGCCGCTATTGCATAGGACGCATTGTCAGTAAACGACTTATCAAACGTTGAAATTTTCATACGAAAATAAATCTATAAATAAACTTTTCCTGATGTTGTCGCAGTGTAAAATAGAGGGTACCAAACTCATCTTTTTGTTGCAAAATTGGGTGAGTCCAATAAATTGTCTTGTATCTTCTTTTCTTATTCATTTTTCTATAATTATAATATGCAATCACCATTTTTTTTTTTGCTTAGTAGTCAACATATTTCTTCCTCTTTATTTCTTTTGACAGTCGGTAGTAAAACGACAGCTATTTGTCAATGCACTGACACGTTTACCCTACACGTCTACCCGAAAGAATTCGTATCGTGTCGTGTACATAGTCATCATTTTCTTGTCTGCAACAGACACGAAATATTTTCGTGGCTAGATCCGACATAATTCTTGTCGTGTACAAGGCCATTCTCGTTTTTTCTTTTGCAGATACGACAAATTTCTTAGCGTGTACACGCGCCGTTAGGCGCCAAGTTATTCCACCTTCTCGCTCTGTGAGGCCCGTATTAATAAATCCATCTCCATAACATTTACCCAAGGTCTTTTTTTTATAAACAATAGATAAATAACTTGGCCATGACATCTAAGTACTTATGCATATTTTTTTAGTGTATACTTTAACCTTGCTTTTGCTTTTCACTCCACCGAGCCAATATAACTACTTGGAATGAGTTTTCCCACTAGTTCTATTATTAATGAAATATAATTTAATAGAACTGGGACTTTTTTGTAACAATAGTTCTATCATCATTTGAGAATTGTCGAAATTTCCCCTAATTAATTAACATCACTCAACTCTAAGTCACAGCTCAAGACCGTTACGAAGTCCTAACCAATCAAGTACAGGATCTCGGTTACTTGTGAGATGGTATCATCCACGATGATTATTATCGATACGCACTCAGTACCGGACTTAGGAGCAGGAGCTGTTTATTAATACGGGTGTTTTTTTGGTGCAACTTCGTTTTCATATCTATAAAAATTCACAGTAGGTACACAATATACAACATAATATTGCAACTAAATTATTGATAACTACTTACTTCTAAATATCAAATAAAATTTTTATTTACATATTTCAATATAAACAACCTTAGAGCGATTTAGTAAAGGGAAGGTAGTTCAATGATTGTGTCAGCAAAGAAAACAGTACAAGTAATGTAAGATATTGTTATTTAGAACGTATTTGCTACTAAAAAACCATGCTCATTTTATAAAACATTGAACATACAAGTGTTGGTTTTGCAAACTTAATTTCCTTACTTTAAGAGGTACAATATATCGCACTGGTATTACAATAGTGTTTTGACTCAAAATATGTGAAATTCAGGATTATACTATTGCAGAACGTAAACTTTGATTCGCTACACGTCCATACAACCGTCGTTGGAATACTGTACGTAACTATTAAAAGATATCTACTTAACTAAAAACGAGACAAACTATTTGTGAGCTAGTTCTGGACAAAACAGTTCTTATTAAAAAACATGAAATTATATTTTCCCTTTTATTATTTGATTGTTTGTGATGTCTGTAATGAACGAAGGAAATTATAACCTATATATAAATTTTAATACTAATTAAACATGGGAAGTGAATAATCCGTTTATCATCGATTCTGAAAAAAACCCATTTTTAAGTTAATCGACTATTGTATTAACAGTGCAATATTTTTAACGCTAATTTTGAAATGGACAATATACGGAACATTTATACTATTGTCAAGTAATGGTAGCTAGTCATTTCGATAATGATTTTTTTATAATATCAAGTGACGGGACGAACAACTCGTGTAGTCATAATATTTTAAATATTGACATTAACATAATATTATTTTTGGACTAAACTCCCGACATTAGTTTCAAAAGGCCTATACTAAAGTCACCGTTTCCAGACTATTCCTTGCCACCCTGGCCCTGCTGGCCAGGTTTCTATGAATTCGTTTTTATGATTTTTAAATAGTGACGAAACGAAAAAGTTGTGCACCTGATGGTAAGCGTCACGCCTGTCCATAACAGTTGCAGTGCCACTCAGAGCTTTAAATCACAAAGATCTGAGAGGCACTGCCAATGCCCCTGTCACCCTGAGACATAAGTTGAAAAGTCCCACGTGTCTGTAATTTCACCAGCACCCTTACCCTTCAAAACCGGCATTACTGCTTGGCAGCAGAAAATCGGTAAGGTGGCATATTCCCTGGACAAACTCTTTCACAAGGACTCTACTGCAGCTAATAATAATAATTCGTATGTCACTGCAATAAGTTGAAGTCAAATCTTATACAAATATCCCTACACTATAAATATCAACAGAAATGCTTATTAAAAATTAGATAGGAAAAAATATTTTACATTAAAATCACATATTTACCCACTATTCATTAATTATAACTAACATATACGAGGTAGATCGCAGGACCTGTGTGCAGGTATGACGTCATACATGTTTACAAGTTAATGAAAACGGGTCTTTATCTTTCATAACAGTCGAGTTAAATTCCCGTTTAATTCTTCATGGCCTGCTGAACCTTTTCGATGTGCGGTATTTAAATTATTTTATACAAATTACATATCAGAGGTCAACAAAAAACTGTTCTAAGTAATAAATCAGAATCTGGAGATACGAATAAACTGACATAATACAACATACAAAAACTTGCCAACGGGGCCACGAGCCCAAAAATTCGCTCGTTAAAACTAAGAATGATGGCTTTACTATTTAAGTGGGAACATAACTTGAAAATTCCACTGTACCCACTAGTGGAACCAAAAAAGGAACCAGCAGTCCAAATGTAGGTTGACTGTGAAGTGGTGATCCCTGCCCAGTAATTCTAACAGAGTAAATGATTGCGAATTCAATAATGTAGTGTATTTTTGAAATAATTACGTTAATATATTATTATGAATCCCACATTAATACAAACATCATGGACGCCTTACATTTCTTTTTTGAAAACAACCTGATCAGACTAATAAAAAATTGTTTAAAAGTAAACGTGATAAAATCATGATCCCAAATTAAGCAATTTGACATAAGTTCATATCAGGGATGCCGCAGATGTGGGTTATAACGACGTTGACGAGATGAGGAAAAATAGAAGGCATAGAAATATTATGACATTTAGTTTATGTCGTCGGCCGTGACTATGGAGCTGGGCTATCTTGAATGGAAACGTTTATAAGTCAAAGTAAACTCCACAATTTTTGTTCAGAAAAAGATAGGTCGTTGCCTGCACTACACGCTGCCGAATTCTCGATCCATGATTCTAATTAGCACTAGTACTCGACGCACGCTTTGAGCAGGGCGTGCTCCCGACGATCTTGTCGTGACATGTGTCCGCAAAAACTTTGCATTGATTGAGGCGGATGTCGCATACGGAAGATTTAAAAAATATATGCAGATGACCCGCGGTTGCGGATGTGGATGCAGAAGTCTGCGGCATCCCTATTTCACATGACAATGATCCTAAATAAAAGGAACTAAATAATATTTTTATTAACATGATAAAAAGTTTTTTTGCTTGTTCAAGCGTTCAAATCTTTTGCGTTGTGTTCGTAATAGAAAACTAAATCATAATAAACTGTGCATAAACCCCGCACGTACACACCCAGAGCTATCTTTGATCATCTCAGAATCTAAGGGTCGTATTCCAGAACTCTACTCAATGCTCAAGTCAGGATTTGAGCAGACTTGAGTATGCTTTCAAGCACTGGAAATACGACCCTAATGCCACGGATCTGAGTATGATTTCTAGTGCTTTGAATCATACTCAAGTCCTGACTCGAGCATTGAGTAGTTCTAGAATACGAACCTTAGTCTCCGAGTACCTACCATCTACCTCGTTTAACATAATTTACATTCGGAATATTAAATTGCTAGAGTGATCCTTTGATGTTTCATTTGCCGTTGTTGAATCTTCAACTGAAGTAAAATCAACTGATTATAAATAATAACCAAGGTTGTGGAAGCAGAGTCCTACAATTTACTTTTAGATCCTCATATATATTGGCGCTAGTATTTTGTCGTTACTTACATTTAAAGTGTTAGCCGTCAAAGTAATATTTTCAATATATAAATATAATACGTCAAACGATTTTCTGAATTTTATTATTATGAAGTACAAAATAAAGAGAATAAAAACGACAGAGTTACAGGAGGCTATTATGAAAACTTCATAGTCGGATTATTTATTATAGAAAAGAAACTGACAGTAATGTCACTTTGTGACTATTACGGTTTTCTATGACTTTTGATGGAGCTCGTGTGCACTCTGTAAAACAAGTCGCACGTATTGGCGGTCCAGCCATCTCATTTTGAAGGCCAGCCATCTCATTTTGAAGGCCAGCCATCTCAATTTAAAGGCACAAACATACGTTTACTTTTTGTTTAGCGACGAACTTGTCCCAGTAAATGATCAACTACAAACGGGGTCGCAGTGTCTCTAATAAATAAGTTTAAAGAAGTTAAGAGGGAGCAGAGGAAAAATTCCTTACTTTTTTTACTTTAAAGTTAAAAATAAAATATTGTATGAGTAACTACACGGTATATTCAAGCATAGACATTAATCAGAAACATAAAACAGGAACTTTATTTCTTCGATAGATAAAAATCACGAAATGACCTCTAATTTTCACATTTTTTCGATTTATCCTCGAAATGCTGCAGGTTATTAGGACAAAAATTAGATAATTAATTAATTATATTTATGCATGATCGACAACTATCACAACGGATTTTTTTTTTAATCCCTTTAATTTTAGAGTTATTCCGCTAAAACGAATTTGGTACTTTTAATGCGCAAAATTCAACATCTCCTGTCGCATGTCACGCGAACTTCAGGCACATATTTGTTTCACAAATTTGGGCGGAGCCAACGTCAAAACATTTTTGGCATGCTCCCTCTTAACATTCTTTGTGTGTTGTGTTCACTTCTTAATGAATTCACTGAACCAGAATCAATCAATAAGATGTATAACAGATTTTTGATTATTATATCCTAAGCAATATTTTATTTACATTTACTTATACTTTTTAACCGACTTAAAAAAAGGAGGAGGTTCTCAATTCGACTATGTTTTTTTTATGTATGTTACTCGATAACTTTGTGAACCGATTTTGATAATTCTTTTTTTGTTGGAAGGAGGGTACCTCAGATGTGGTCCCATTTAAATTTGAAGAAAATATTCCACCACTAAGGGTGGCAAACTAGGGGATGAATGACTTTTGAGGTCGGTTTTTTAGTACTCTGTGAGATTATATCAATTTCCTGTTAGACTGTTGTAACTGAGTTCTTGATTTTTATTGTATAAATACCTACAAATGATAAAAAAAATATTTTTTTACTGTAAAGACTTAATGATTGAACCAGTGATGTTGATCCTTTAAGACAACACTACTTTTATTTCATCAAAAAACTACCCATTAAACGTAAACCTTATTATCTCTACGACTATAAGTGATTCTTGCCAAGAAAGGTTAAACTTTAAATTTGTAGAGAAAATAGCGTTGATCGAATTTTTGGGACAACCTGTATTTATACTCGCAAGACTTCCTATATGGTTTTCGAATTTCAAGAATACAACACTGTTTTCGAGACAACAAAAGGTGGTTGACTAAGTACCACGCGCTAATAAGGGGGATGAGTTAAGTAGTAAAATCGGTATTACTATCGGTAATCGGTATTGTGTAGATATAGCTTGCTGTCAGTATCAGTGCTTCCCAAATATACAACGCGCGTTAATAAAAATATTTTTAACGCGCTATGTATCGTTACATACACATTGTAAACAAGAGCAACATACATATACAGGTATTGGTGCATCCAGAAGATACATAATGCGTTTCGCAATATATTTTTTTAAATTACAAGACCATTACATGTAGTCAGTCAACTAATCTATATATTACAATTGATTATGGTGTTTTTACATAACTACATTATTATCCAAGCAGTAAATTTTAGAATACAGGAAATAAACATGTCAGTAGTACCTTCTAAGCAACTGTTAAAGTGCTCCCACACCTGAGTTCATAAAAGCTAAAAAGCTACAGCCATACCACATACTGCCCATTAGACATTTGTAAATATTTTTAAACTACATTTGGAATGGGTGAACGACAACATATATGAGCAAATGGACTACAATCTCACGTATGGATGGACACAAATTCCTGAACACGAGTGTGGGAACACCTTCAAAGGATCCACTAGGAATGTACCTTGCAGTAGTGCTAATTAGAGTCGTAGTTCTCCATTAGAGGTTGTTGGTCCTCCCGTTTGCCCCCTCTCGAAATCTTCGTCACTCCTTCGAGCACGCCTATTTCTGATAAACTGAAATTTGACAATAGCGGAATTAATTATTAATACAAAAGTTGAACATTCAGAAAAAAATCCTAAGATTCGTGTGCATCATAAAATTGGCTAATTAGCGCGATTGTGTTTTTTAATAGTTTATTTTGTTCGCAATACACTGTACTGTGTTCAGTAGTGAACCTGAGGATTTTTCCTCCTGTGGCGGCCGTATCCAGGCGGAATTGAATTGAATGATGAAATTGATGAATTGGACAGACTGCCAGCGCAACGAAAGAAAAGGTGAGTGTCGTGTTCGACCTACTATTATATACTTGTTCCAGTCCTTACAGGAAACTACTTGCAAGTGCAGTTACTCGTAGTACAAGTACCTTTTAATGTAATTAACAAAAATCCCAAAAAATACAGTCCATTACTTATCGGTATCATACATCTTCATTTGGCACCACCAGTTGACATGGAATGAAAGTAATTATTCTAAAGTTGTGTTATAGTCTGTGCTGTTATTTATTGGACAATTTTTTATGTAAATTAACCTATGCACTATTTTTGTTTTCTTCTTTCCGAACGCTGTTGCCGCGACTAATAAGTTATAATATTAATAACTAATTATCATAACTAAATAATAAACTAAATAAGTTTTCTCGAAGTTCAATGCTTATTCGCAACATAAGTATTATCATTTACCGCTACTTTTTCGATTCTTGATCGTAAACAAGCGGGATTATACTAAAATCCACAAAAAAAACTTTGGTCGCAGTAATGCCGAGATTACGCAACGGCTGCGAGATTAGAAGCCGTAATACAGATTTTTTAAATTATTTTTATTATATCAAGTGACGGGACGAACAAGTCGTGCGCATGATGGTAGGCTACACGCCTGTTGTACTGTTACAACTGTTACAGTGCCACTCAGAGCTTTAAATTGCAAAGATCTGAGATATAAGTTGACAAGTAACATGTGTCTGTAATTTCACCAGCACCCTTACCCTTCAAAACCGGAACGCAGTAATGCTGACATTACTGCTTGGCGGCAGAAATACGTAAGGGGCTGCACTTCCCTGGATAAACTCTTTCACAAGGACCTCTACTGCTGCTAATATACTTACACTTGCGGCTCGACGTCGTCCATGTTTGAGGGTGTGAAATAAGGGTTAGCCGCTGCGGGGCGGAACTTGTAGCCCGTCATAACGAAGAAGACAAACGTCGCCATCTCACGAAACATCTCATCTATCCACGAGTACTGGAATGGCACTGTAATCTGCAAAACGATTATTGGATACTATAGGACTATCTAAAGACAACAGTGGCTCAAACCAAAATAGCTTTTTAATATATTTTCTTAATAGTATCAGGTTACGGAACGAACAAGTCGGGCGCCTGATGGTAAGGTACACGCCTGTCCGTAAAAGTTGCAGTGCCCCTCAGAGCTTTAAACTGCAACGATGTGATGGGCACTGCCACCACGTCTGTTACCCTGAGACATAAGTTGACAAGTCCCATGTGCCTGTAATTTCACCAAAAGCCGAAAAAAGGAAATAAAAAGCAAAAGGTAATTTTTAACTAATAAATAAAATTACGCTAAATGTGTTTAGAGTGTGAAGTGAAAGACATTAGAGCTTTGTAACTTTGCTTTGCACCCGAGCGCGTTACAACGTTCGGCTTGTTTTTTTTCTAAACCAAAACATTAGGAGCTTTTAAGCTAGGTTGCTATTCTGATAATACATCGAAATGTACGCAAAAACACGATGAATACAGACGAACTGCATTTTAAGTGTGCAAAATTACAACTTTTGTGCAGTTTCTCATTGGTCACATGTACGTCAGAACTTGTGACTGTGCTTTTTAATAAATAGGGTATTCCACCGTAAATGAAAATGTAATAGTTAATGCAAAAAAAATTGACGCGGAAGTAGAAATTAAAATAATTGTAAAATCGATTAATATGGTCGACGATCATAGTGACGTTCATATTATCCATCGAGTATATAACCAGAAATATAGACGAAATGTCTTTTAATTTGTTTGAAAACTATTCTGCCATATCATTACTGTGACAACTGCGCTCCGATCGGCTGGCCCGAGTTCGAAACAATTAACGGGTGTCGTCAATTGTTTCAGTTCAAATCGACCAGTTAACTTGAGCTTTGCTATAATGGACGAAAATTGCAAAATTACATATTTAATTACCGATGAAATGAGATTCCGTTTGTTTTGTAACTAAATGTTGTGCTGTTTTTCCCACACCACCGAATAGAACAGCACGGCATTGTTGGAGATATTATCTTTATTACAATAAATACAGAATATTTTTTGGAATATACGGAGATGTACACACAGGTCAGTAGTCGGGCTGTCTATATTTCAGTGCAAACGGGAGTTGATATTTATAAGAGCTGTATCGCTAATATGTTACCAGGTATATATGGCCCTTATTTCGTCTCTATTTCTGGTTATGTACTCGATGATATTATTCCTTATGTTAGAATACACACAGAATATCATATCACAACACAATGATAAATTAAAAATATTCCAGAAGAAAATGCAATATTTTTTAATCTGGCCCCCTGTGAACTTTCGTTTTTCTGAAACTCCCCCCAAAGAAAAAAATTTGGCTTCCCCTGCTAGACAACCACCTTGATGATGATAAACATGAGTACCTTTAATAGTGAAACTATGATCCTCGTGAAGTAAATGTAGCAAACGACCATGATGTAGAAGTGGCGGAAGAGCTTTAGCTTGCGTAAGTTGATAGCCGCCTTGCCGTCCGTGGACGACGCGTCCTGAAGGTGGTGTATCGACCTGCACAATTACACTAATTATACTAGGTGTCTTTTAAATAAACGCCAAAACTTAGGAGCCTTTCTGTATATCAAACAATTACATATAATTCATAAAAAGTACCAGTAAAACAAAATCTAGATTATAATAATTATATATACAAATTCGTAAGATGTGCAGAATTGAACTGTAGTTGGTAATAGCGGAGACCCTGGTGTGGCAAAAGACGCTGGTTCGAGTTCAGTCATATCGAAGGAATTTTTCTTTGTATTGTTCGAATTTATATCAATAATAATAACAAAGGAGTGGTGTAGTTCACAAAAAATATACGAACATAGTAGCAGTAAAAACATTATGATATTCAATAAAATTAAATAAATATTGCATAGATCGTAATATAGACAAAATATACGCATGCAGGGAAACACGTATGACAGTAAAACCGGTGGCTTGATTGAGCATCTGATACTGACCACACCACGGGGAATAGAATGGCGACGCAGCACAAAAGATCAACGAAGATGAAGACGTCGCGCCACGCGTTATGTTCCGCCGCACCCTCCTCGCTTTCCGCGATAATTATCTCTGCCACGTTCGCCACCACCTGCATATAACAACGTTTGTAGAGAAAAAGAAATAAATATTTAACTGACGAGTTCTTAGGTTTTCGCGATTGTTACACATAGGAAATGGAACTACTTTTCCGGACGGTCACCCGTGGCCATGGGAGCTGTAAAGGGCCCGAAACGTCGGTTTGTTTAAAGAAACAAATATACCCGATTTAAATCCGGGGAAACAGTTTCATTTCCTAAATATTTAACTGCTTTCTAATTTTCGAAAATCCATTCAGTTAGATTCTTCCTACATATCTACTCTACTGCAACGCTACGAAAAAAAACAGGAAGAGCCAGCAGTGTTTAAGACACTCACTTACTTAAAACATATTTTCTATATATTATATACATTTTTATTTACCGGAAGTAAATCGCGTATATATTTGTTTTTCAAACCAACGTTTATGGCCCTTCAAAGCTCCCAAGGTCACGGCTGACTGAGATGTGGATGTCATGTGCCCATGGGACTTGTAAAGAGCTCGAAACACTGGTTTGTTTGAAAAACAAAAGTACACAATTTAGACCCGAAAATAATTTCGTTACCAATGGGTAACAATCGCGCAAACCTAAGAACTCGACTGAACCAACCTCAAAAGTTCGTGGAATCACATCTATTTGCCAAGTTTTATTGAAATTGGTTACCAAAAAGTGCGAGAAACCGGATTCATCCCCTAGTTTGCCACCTTAGGTGTGGAATATTTACTTCAAATTTAAATGGGATCACTTCTGAGGTACCGTCTTTCCAACAAAAAAAGAATCATCAAAATCGATTCACGGATACCGCCGGAGTGATCGCGTAACATACATACAAAAAAATGCATTCGGATTGAGAACAAGTAACCAATATAAAAATAAACCATTCGAGTGTTTGTCAATACGTATACCGTAAAATAATTTAAAAAATTGGAGAATTATGACTTCTATTTCTTGAAGTTGCCGCAATGGTAACGATGCATTTAGCGCAACCAAAGAACACAGACTTTCACATTCGATGACATTTAATGACAGCACTTTATTAAGCAGCAATAATTTGTAAAAATCATATATTATAAATATATTAAAATTAGCGTGTACAAAAGATCTAATATTAAGGACCTACCTGAAGCGGAATAACGATCATGAAGATCTTCTTGTCGCGGTCGGCGAGTATGTGCTTGATGAAGTTCCAGCCCGTGCCCACCAGCACGATTGTCACGAACAACACTGCGCCTTTCAACCTAACAACGCAAATGATAAAAGGTGTATCTTTAGACAGCATTAAAGTAATGGACACTTTTGAGTTATTAACATATCTGGTATCAGGGAAACGAGATCTACAACCCTCTATAAGTTTTCTTACATCTTAGTTAGTTTCAGTTTCATTGTTAAATAAGTAACATTTACGGAATTGACATTTTTTAAAGAAATAAAAAACCTTATGTGCCGATATCACAAAAGTTCACAAAATACAAAATATGCTTTGTTTATGACAAGAAAGGCAGCATTCAAATTTCAATATTCTGCAAAATCATGTGAGTGATTGTTGGGACAGCCCAATGTTGACCCGGAGGACGTCATTGCACGTTACAATATGAATATTTTAAAGTTAATGTTTCTGATTTATATTTCGTTTTTCATCTGGATTATTTTTAGACTAACATTTAGTTCTTTAAGATTTTAATTTTGTTTTACTAACACTTTTGTATGGACCACCTTCAGAAGTGTGAAATAAAGTTATTTTATTTTATTTTTACTTTTTTTATTGTGATTGTGACCGCGCAGTTACTGCATTGGGCATCTATTGATATAATATTTTATATTTTCTCTACGTACATACACATACAGTTGTAAATAAACTAAAGTAATGGGTAATTTTCAGGTTATTTTCTGTACCTAATTTTGGCAATTTTTATTACTTAAATATTTTAGAATGTTGATATGACGTATTACGTAATACTCGAGTGTAGTAACCTGAAATATTATTTAATATTTCACGGCAATATGAACAAATGCAATATAAACTTAAATTTTTTTAAATGCCACCAAAATTAGGTAGAGAAAACTAACCTGAAAATTACCCTAATGCATTATTAAACATATTTTACATTATGTTTGAAAGATATTGAAGCCTATAACTGAATTAAAACCCATAATTTTTTCGCAAGTACAATCACCTTTTTAAAGTTGTGTGCTGATCAAAACTACAACCTGTATAAACAGCAGAGAAATTAAATTAGAATGCAAAATTTATTAAGGCGCATTTTGACCCTCGCTTGTTACAGTTATTATTGACACAAATAAAGTTTGATCTGAGACGGCAATCAGTAAAGACACTACCATAATTAGTTAATGTAACTATAGTCGATGTTACAGTAGTCAAAATAACATCGTTCAGACTTGTAACTTCTTATACATTATATATTTATTTAAAAATTCCCTGCGTAATAACAACGTTAGTGGCCTAGTGGTCTCGGTTTTGAAGTCCTGTATGACCAATTTGGGAATGGAAATTATCTAAATTGGTTTTAGAACGGGTTCTGGATTAATTCACTGTTCATAGTAAAGGCAATTGGCTATATGGAGACCATGAAATTAATAATATAATATAATAATAACGCATACATTCGTACCTCCACACTAGGGAAATCATATAGACAACTACAAATTACACCCAAACTCAGGAGAGAAAAAATGTAGGGACCCCGGGACCTCTGCGTGGCAGACCAGCATCATAACTGTTCGGTCACCGAGGCAGTGGAATCGATGTGGTCATGTTATTATTATTACTAAAAGTGACTAAAAATAAAAGTACTTACAAATGCGTAATATAATACAGAATAGCCCACGCAGTCACATGTTCACCCCTGGTCTGTATGAAGTGGTAGTTGATCGCATGGAAGGCCAAGGACAGCGCCTTCAGGTACACCAGCACACACATGATAATGTGTATTCGGTACACCGTGTGGCGACTGGTGCGTAGAAGGAATGTCCAGAAACCAGCGCTCAAGAAGAATATGAGAGACATCATGCTGTATAGTGCTGGCAACGGCATTTCGCCAGCTGATAGGAAATTGCCATCGTTGCTTTCGTAGATTTCAATCTGAAATATGTATATATGTAACATTTATTTAACAGAATTAAAGGATAAATAAAATTTTTCGAACACTGGTTTTGCTCAAACGATAATGTACATACAGATTTAAACAATCGGAGTTCGTTTCTCCCAGCATGTACATCAGAGCAGCGCTTAAAGTGCACTTGAGGTTATCAGCACAAAAGTGGTGTAAGTCACATTTTTTTTTTCTACAATATTATTTTAAATAACACTAAAGTAAAAAAATATCTTTATATTTGGATGCAAAATTATTTTAATTATGTTATTAAAATTAACTTATTATATATTTTTTGCGCTGATAGTCACATTTAGGCACTACACACGAGCATAAAAATTCTAAGACTACGGCCAAGTCAAATTATGCAAATTCTTATTTACTTCCAATGGATTAAAAATGCAACTTTCAACAGAAAAGATAACCATATTGACAGACGATTCACCGTATCGCAATATTCGCTTAGCCTGTCAGTGGTGCCTATAAATCCATGCTACTGGTTAGGTCGAATTTCCTCTTGCATTTTGTTCAAAAATAATCCTACTATCGGCGAAAGTCGCCAATGCGCAATATACACACACAATATATTCAGGGGCACAAATAAAAGTAAGAACATAAAATTTTTAACACGTTTACATTTCAATACATAAAAATTAGACATAAAGTAACAATTACATTAATATCTTTTAACATTGCCTTAGTAGCGTTCTGCGCTAGCGCTTGCGTTTCTCAAAATGTAAAAAAAATGCATTTTTTACATTTTGTGACAAAGCTGAAACAGTTTAACATTGACTAAATCAAAGTTTAATTAAATAATTCACTTTTCCAATGAATGTATACGAAATTTACAAGAACACAAAATCATCCTCTAACCGCTCGACAAACCTGTAGTATTAGAAAATTAAAATATATTAATGAAAAAATTTACAGTTTTCATTTTTTATTTTAAAAGTAAAAAATAACCTGCCAGTATTTTTAAAAACACTGCTTTTGACGTTTTTACTACTATTCCGCTAAATATGACTGTGTGCACTAGTTGTATAATTTTTTTGTCAAGATTACATTATTTGTCCATTACACAGAATAAATTTTAAATTCCAAATGCCCCGGCGCATACGAAGAAATAACATTTCACAGATAGGATGGCCCATAAATTGAACACCCTGACACATCATGACGTGTTATTTATAATAAAATAAATAACGACTATCGAAATAACTTACGATGGTGTTGATGAGCGGCGCGGGTTTGCCGGTAGCGCGCGGGCAGTTGTGGAAATATAGGTTGTAGAGCCCCTCCTCGTTGCTCGATGCCACGTACATGGCAAACTGTTATGCACAATACATTTTATTAATACGACTTGCAATCTGGGGAGCGGGAGCGCACTTTATACAACACGACTACAGGCGTGTAACAGAATTCGCATAGTGCGTGTCAGAATTACAAACTTTAGTAGTAAAGGTTTTAAGATAGGACATTATAAAGATATATTTCGTGTTATATAAAGTTAATATTAGTGCAATCCTTTTGAGAAAGATTAAAAATCGTGCCCAAGTCTAGCAACTCATCCAAAGACGAACACGTAATAGTGAATTTGCACACGCAGTGACCACGGTTTTTTGTTTAACGCCACTCATAAACCGCCTCGCGCTAGGGAAACCCTGTATCGTGGGTGTCATCGACACATGCATAGACAACCACAAGTCACATCTAAACTCACGAGCGAAATAAACGTAAGCTATACAAATGTTTCTCCCAGTCCTGGAATCGAACTCGGGACCTCTGCGTGATAGACCAGCTTGTTATCCATTCGGCTACGGAGGCAGTTAACGTTGCCGCAGCGCTTACATTCTCGTTTAAACGCATTAGACAGATTGTAGGAGAAAAAGTATAACTATATTGTTTAGTCGCTTACGATAAACTATGTACATAGCGTAGCGTAATAAGTAAGGTAACTGCATACAAACGTTGCAGCGCGGCTTGTATGTGTACACGCCCGTTGCGCGCCGTGTACGGACGTACACATTCACATAATGTCGTGCGGCGCTCGAGTTGCACAGCGCGGGTCTCACGCGCCATTCATTATAGAATTAAAGCGTTTTCGCCCGGTGTTTTAAATATTTAAAATATTTTTCTCTATCAAAGGAGACAGATACGCGTTCATACAATTTTGGGCCAAGATGTAAAACGATCAAACTGGTGTCAATTAATAGAAAAATTTGTGGATTTTGGCAATCTGAGCGCAAAGTTTATGCAACAACCTGTACTTAACAGCTGATATTTGAAGTGGAATTGATTTTTTTTTTTTTCTATATAAATAGTTATGATTGTTATGCATTTGTAAACTTGAAGGTCGTTAAGAATCTCAAAAATTATGGATTTAAAAGATTTATCTATTTGTGTATGCTATATTGTTGTGTTTTTGTAAAAGTAATTTGAACTCTTCAATGTAACAATATGTTCCATCAAATATTGTCACATAAATATACAGTTGAGACACAACAAATCACGCTTAGTTGCGTGTACCTAATATATCTGTAACTACGAGAGGAGGCTGAAAAGTAATCTACATAAGTATCAAATAAAACACGATCATGATTACTTTTTTTTATATATCCCTGTATGAGAAATGCATTTACAATAATATTTGTTAGCAAGGTACGTTAGTCTGTTTAAAAAAGTAATGGTTTTAAACCACATAATTTATGGAAGCTCATATTTTTACACTCGCAACATTCACTTTCAAAGGCAGTAACATTTTCATAATTATATTTCGCAACAAAACAAATCGCAATTGCTTATCAACATAAGTCATCTAAGATCTATAGATCTGGCGAATGTGCCGCAAATGCGCCTGTTGGCGATAGGCTCGCGACCTGCCGCTCGCGCGCCACATACAATAACATGTATTTTATTGCACGCATGCAGCTCGCGTGCAGCACGCGTGCAGGACGTGTGCAGCGCGCGTGCAGTGCGTTCACCCTAACATCGCCACTTTGTACAAATAATGTACTAATTAGAGATCAGGTAATGTCATTGTTTGCCATATCGTTTAGTTCAAAGAATTAAAAGAAAAATACGCCTACACACAACTTACAAGGTAAATAAATTCTAATTATACACATATATGATGAACATACTGTAGTAGTAGTACGGTAGTTTCCTAGAGACCGACACCGACAGGCTATACTAATTTTGTTGTGAAACCATAAATATAACATTAGTTAAATATGAAGACATTCGCGATAGTTAAACATAGGAAATAAAAAAAATACAATATATTTGAGTAAATGTACTGAGAAGATGTCACAGTCAGGATACGAGCCAGTGATGCGAGTTAGTTCCAAAAAATGCTTGCCGTAGACTCGCCATTGAGAAGCAGAGTAACAAAATTTTGCAATGGCAATTGCACAGTTAGCTCGATTGATAGCCACTGCCAAGCGCACTTCTCTTAACATTAAACAGAATATCAAACGTATAAAATCCTGCCATTGACGATCTATCGAACTGAGATGATTTAAAAATTTGCACACTTGGAGGTCTAGTCTCGAACTAGGGAATTCCCTGTACTATGCGTACCAGACCAACGAAATTCGCTCTGGAGCACTACCGAGAACACACAGATCAGAAACAATTCAGGAAAGTTCATTTCTCAATTGGGCTTCGGGGAGCAGTGACCAAAGTGCAAAAATGACCAAAGTAACAAAAAGAAGAAAATTTATTGATCCTACTCGGATAGCGAACCAGGGACCTCATTCAGCGCCCACAGTGGAAATAATTGGGCCACTGAGATTGTTATTTGTTAGGTACATAGCGAGTGGACGTCTATGAGCTCTAATTATTCCAGTGGGAGACGGACGTGATAGCATATATTATACATATATGTATATTCTAATTTAAAAAATCTAAAAATCTGACCAAGTGAATACAAATTCCTGAAAAGGACATGTGTGTACCGAATAAGATCTTGGCCCAACAACAATATATATACAAAAACTTATAACATCGTTCCAAAGCAATAAGAATTAAAAGTTATCGAGAAAACACTGTACAGCGTAAATAATTAGAACGAATTATCGGTTTTTGACAAATGACGCACCAATTAATGGTGTGATACAGTGTATTTACAGAATGTCACCATTGCGTCACCTTTAATAATATTTAAAATGTCCCAGAAATACATAAATTACACTAAAAACCAATGACCGGTTTTTGAATGGTTCATGTTTTCTTCCGTATCTTTGCGATTTTATTAACAACTACTGAAACAGTTTTGATGATTCGTTCACCAAATGACCACTGACCTAATTTTGACGAGAGAATACGGAAAAAACAGAAACCAATCACAAACCAGACAGCGGTTTTATTTAAAAAAAATAACAGCCTTTACGTATATGCTGTGTAATTACGAATACTTTAACTGCCTCCGTGGCCGAATAGTTACCATGCCGGATGCTACGCAGAGGTCCCAGGTTCGATTCCCGGGCCGGGAGAAATATTTGTATGGCCTACATTTATTTCTCTCGTGAGTTTGGGTATCTTTTGTGATTGTCTACGTGCGAGTCCATGGCACCCGCGACGCAGGGCACCCTAGAGCGGGGCTATGTTGAGTGTGTGCGTTATTATTATTATTATTATTACTTACACTAGTGTTATAATAATCATATCCGTCTCGCGTTTCTTTGGTGATATTAAGGACGGCGTTCGAACATTGCTCGCGGGCAGTCTTCTCCTCCGCTGGAAATACGAAGATTAAAACATTCAAATGATATTGACGGGTTTACATCCTTTTTAAACGCTCTTGTGAGCGTTTGTATACTACGTCCGAGTCGTATCAAGGGGTCTACTCTCGATCTCCGTCCGACATCCGTCCGAAACAATTACTGTCAAATAAGTAATATTCGACGAAATTAAACGAAAAGTATCAAGTATGAAGCTTCATTCGCATCACGCGTCTTTTGATTTGGTCAAGTATTGTTTATTTGGCAGTAATTGTTTCGGACGGATGTCAGACGGAGATCGAGAGTAGACCCCCAGTTCCGAAACCGAAAAATGACAGTGGGAAATGTCACAGGTGTCCGAACCGACATTTTATCTCTAGGTGTTCAAGCGATAGTCGTATTTTCTCGGAATTGAATCGAATGTAGTGCACAAGCGACATCCGAAGTGGGTCCGACTTTTCTAGATTTGTATAGTCTCGGATTTGGAACGAATAGGAATCGGATGCAGTGCGCAAAACGCGCTTAGAGTGCTGGTGAAATTACAGGCAACTTTATTGGCACACGTGTCAACTTATGTCTCAGGGTGACGGGCGCAGTGGCAGTGCCATTTAGATCTTTGTGATTTTAAGCTCCGAGTGGCACTGCAACTGTTAGGCTTAACTCACGCTGGCGCAGAGTCGAAGCGTCGCGACGCGTCTTTTTTTTTCGCCTATAGCATATTCATCTATATTTTCCAATTATTAAGGTACAAATTTGTGTTTTGCAAATATGCGCGTTGACGCTTAGTAGCATTCGAGCATCTTCGCGCGTCACTTGGGCGCCATGAGGCGTCAAACGCCGACCAAACTGCGATCCCGGCGCACTAATGCGATAGTCGCCAAGCGGTGTAGTTGAAAAACAGGACGCGACGCGACGCTTCGACTCTGCGCCAGTGTGAGTTGAGCCTTATGGACAGGCGTGGCGCTTACCCCGTTCACAAAAAATATATACAATTACAGCCTAGATGCGAGAAAATAGACTTTAAAACTATCGTGCTTGTTCACTCTGTAGTCACGGGGGGTGGCTAAGTGTGTAACTGTTCCGAAATATACTAAATCTATCGTTCGGAAAAGAACCCGTACCGTAGTAGGAAACCTGTAATTAGTGACATTCATTTAGATGGGACAATGCTTGCCCTCCATGCAGGAGGGTTCGGTATATTTTTCTTTAGCGATAAAGGTAACCATTGCGAGTAAACAATTGAATATATTCGTTGTCATTCACATTCGTGTCAATACACAGCCCAATAAGTTCAAGTTACGATATCTTTACCACTGTAATGTACTTTGTTTCCCTTTACGTTTTCCTTGTTTTTATTTTGTTTAATTAATACACATGATCATGTTTCCTTCGTTTTACCACGAAATATTTAAATGACACAATGGCTTTATAAGTAACTGGAATTTTAAAAATGATGTAGAAAATTTCTTGAAAACATTTTTGCACATAAGTGTTTAGAGAAAAACAATGCAACTGTTACAACTTTTACTTATTCTAACGTGTTTGAGATGAACAATCTTCATTTCAGTTCATAACAAGCATGAATAAAAGTTATAAGAACTATATCACTTTTCCGTCATGCAAGCTTGTTTATGAAAGGACTGATTAATGAAGCGAATGTCACCTTAGCAAATAGAGATATGAAATCTCTAAGACTGACTCATCGCTAAACAGGAATGACAATATTCTGTTATTTCAGACGGGTCGTTCTATATCCAACCTTAGCCACATTGTGGGATCTTTGTGAGTGAAGATTAGATCTGCCCTCCGCTAACTAAAGCGTGGCTAAGTGCGTGACAAAATATTTTTTTGAGATATCATAAAAACCGTAACCCGGTTTTCAGAAAATTGAAATTGTTTAATGCAGCTGTGTATCGTTAGGGTAAGTTCCGAAAAGTCGAACACATAAACTAATTTTAACTGTTTAAAAGAGAATTTTGTGATCTATTTTTTGCTATTTAAAACTATTATTTGCCCATTTGTCACTTAGCCGCTTTTTAGTTATGAATGGCAGAGATAGTGCCTAGTGCAACCAGCATATCTATTTTCAGAAGCTCGAGGATTTCTTCAAGCGTTTCAGAGCACCAAGAAAGGATATAGATGTGCCCAGGATATGCTCCCGTTCTGCACTCTATCAATATATAAGCACAGAAAAAGAAGAAACATTTTTCATGTTTGTTTAGGGGCAATGTCAGTTAAAGTCTTTACATCTTGTTGTTTTCTCAGTTTCCTTTTTTATAAAAAAATAGGTGCGCTGTTGACCTCCATCTTACCTGATGGAAAGTGACGATTAAGTAGACAATGGAGTATGCACACCTAAATAACGCCTATTCACTCTCGCCTTGAAAAGGCCCAAGTTATAGCGTTCAGGAAACAAGTCTGCAGGTAGGCAGGGAGTTCCACTCCATATCCATTCGCCATATAAATGCAGAAGCGAAATGCTTCGTGCAAATCCTTGGAATATCCACAACAAAGTGTTTTTATTGATTTAGCCATGGCTCATTTGGCTCAGGTTCTCAAGTTATAATTTCAAGGAATGATGAAATTATACACCAGTAAAAGGTGAATCATTCGTTAGAGTGGAGCATAGTAGACCAGAGAGATTCGATAAAACTGAAATATCTAGTATAATATATGTTCTTATTTATTTTGCGACACACACGTCCATCACTCATCACGTTCAGGGCTCATTGAAAACCAGCGCACCAGTCAATTACGGCTGTGGCATAAGCTGAATGATGAAGTCCTTTTGCGTACGCCACAACCGCCCAAATGACAGCACAAATTTGTTTTTTGCTTTTTATCGCTTTTTGTATTTTATGTCGTTCTTTTTTTGTATTTTTTATTTTGTTTATTAATTTTGTTTTGTTTGTCTAAGTGTTTTCAATATTTATTTGTGTTGTGGCGTTGCAATAAATGTCTATTCTATGCTATTCTATTGAAACTGGTCGCAATAAACAATCAGTCCTACATCTGTACACACAAAGGCGACTACTAGAAGGAAATCTCCAGACCAACATAACCTGACAAAATTGCATACCAAGAATTGGATGTATCAAAATGGAAGTACCTGCAAGATCGCGCCGCCGTCGGTTTATGAACATGTACTGCGACTGGCGTTTGCCTTGGTCGAACTGTACGGCCGATCGATTATGGTACAGGTGCAATGCAGTCACTTCGCCCTTGCACGTTATGTTTAATCTGTAAGTCAAAGTCAAGAGTTCTTTAATTCATTTATATGTTAAATACTATTGAAATCATCATATCTTTAGCTTTACTAATCATTCGTAAGATATATTCGAAGTAGGGCTAGCACGACAGCGTGCGACTTGCGCGAGAGCGACATAGAAGCTCGAAATATTGCTATTCTCAATGCAAAAATAGCAGTATCTCTCGTTTTATGTTATTTACCGCGCTTTATGTCGCTGCCATTGCCATTAGGTAAGGTAATGTGCACGACTAATGAGAGGAAATGAGTACCCATACGACCTACATGCCAGGTGCTTTGCTACTGCAAAATAGCAGAATAACGCAATTGTATAGTAGTTGGAGTGTAATTCCAATTTTTGCATTTCAAATGAATTCTACATCAGTTTGGCTGTAGTTGCAACTGATATGTACAACTAAAATGTGATGTAGCTCCTGTGACTTGGAATCAATCTTTACGTGAAAATTCTAATACATTGATAGATAAAAATTGTGTGTTATGTAAGCAGTGAAGGTGACCTATAGTATACATACTTCAACCGTTTGAAGTCCATCTTCAAGAAGACAATGGCGGGGTGTTGTGGAGAGAGGAACCCACTCTCTGTTTCATTTAAGAAACACGTGTCAGTGTGCGCTTCTAAATACGGATTGATGGCATCATTCACCGTTCGATCCAGGGTAAACCCATACTGTCGAAATTCAAAAATATGTAACATTCCTTTTTTTTATTTATGCTCTAAAAACAAAACATTCAGTATAACATAAACACAAGTAAGTTTTTCCATATACTGCTTAAATTTCTTCTCCTTCAAATTGATTAAGAACTTTTATTGGACTTTTATTTATTCCTTATACATTTTGGCTTGTTCCTAATCTACGCTTTATTTTCTGTAATTTTATTTTAAGTAAACTTCATCACTGTGGCAGGTACCCTTCCGCTTGCTTTATTAAAAATATTAGCATACCTCGCCTTCCACTGGCCCTGTGGGTAACATGAAGTTGATCATGTGGACATCCAACATCCCGCCTTGAAAGAACCCAAAGGTTGTGAGGTCCACATAGTGTCGGTCATCATCCTGTCCAAACAAATTTTTAATCAATAGCAATTATATTGTAACACATTTGTTTTTCAAGCAGGGTAGGACTCCTCTTACTACTTAAGTTGATCATTAATATTAAACACACTTAGGGTCGTATTCCAGAACTCTACTCAATGCTCAAATCAGGATCTGATTATGATGTCAAACACTGGAAATACGACCCGAATGGCAGGGACTTGAATATGATTTCGAGTGCTTTAAACCATACTCAAATCCTGACTTGAGCATGGAGTAGAGTTCTAGAATACGACCCTAAGACTGTCAATAAATTGAATTGTAAGGGATTCTCCACACCATATTAAAAACATCATTGTTGTCACATTCTTATTATAACAGTATAGTCCTTCTCTGTTTTACACACAATCATTAGCTCATTAGCTCGCTAGTACTGCATTTAGAAGTGTTTAGAATAAAAGAAAACATATAGTTTCTTCTGCCCTCCTTGTCATAACTCATAACTAATGCATTTGCATATTGGCACCAAAATTTTTTTGTTTCTTTGAAAAATGTCAATTGCAGTGAAATAGCTTAACCATAAAACTGAAACTAAATAAGATATAAAACTATCGCTTATAAATGAGATATAAAAATATCGTTGTAGTGTGTCAGACACTGTAGAGAAGCAGTCTTAACAGGGCTTTGTGGCTTGATAGAGAATACTATCACATCCAGCCTCCATGGATGACCAGACTGACAGGCCACAAAGACTTACTAGACTGACAGGAATTCTATATTAGACTTTCTTTTGGACAAAAGACGACGACCGACCTTCCTTTCTTTGACAAAGGATGACGAGACAAGTCCTGACTAAACCTCTGACGCGATCAGACGCTTTTTCGTGACTGTATTGTACAGACAGACCATACAAATAGAGAGTGCAGATTCCGCTATGAGGCAGAAGAAACTCCTGTGCATCTCTCACGCAATGCTACCCCTGACGGACGTACGAAGTTTCATTGTGGGAAGGCATACTAGCAGAGGACATAAAAACAGTCAAGAGCCAGAAAAGTCCTTCAATTCTTTAATGTTGTTGGCCTTGGCCCTGAACTGTAATGAATGGGGAATTAGACCAGTAGGGCTAGCACGACAGGGTGCGACTAGAGCGTACATATGAATTATTTCAAACTGAGACATTGAGAAATTGAAATAATTCATATGGATATGTTATTGAACATATTAGTTAGGATATTTTTTACAGAAATTTCCAGACATAAATCTTCCACTAATATCAAGGGATTACTGTATTTGATTATATTTTATTGCAGCACACACACAAGCGCGCATGGTAGGTCACCCCCACACACATACAACTATTTATCAGATATATAAAAATCAAAGCTTGGCCCTCAAGTGATCGTAGCAACAATGATCACTTTGCTAGTGTAATTATTCATTGGTCGTTTATAAACCGAGCTACATGACATTACTACAGACTCAGTAATCTAATTTGTGAGGACCGCGCACAACTGCAACAATAATTAACTAGCTACCAGCTGTTGAGTTTTCTTCACAAATACGTTTCAACTATTTAAGCATTATACCTACAGCTCTTAACACAATTTAAGCACTTTGTACTGATTCGATACGCTCCTATGCACATTTAAAGCCACGCAGTCGGCGAAATACCAATTTATACATAATAAAATACAGGATTTTCGTACCGTAAGGAATAACTTGTGTATCCTGCCAGTTACAACAGCGACGGTCAATAACAGACACAACAAAGACGGTTTCATTGTAGAAAACATTTTTCATGACTAAATGTTAACAGAATTATTGCACAAATTCTAATTATTGCTGTAAATATCAAGAATTTCAACGATAATTCCAACTGCAAGAAAACTTGAATGATTTTTTTTATACATTTTCATCCATTTATTTGGGTAGGCAAAGATTTTACCATACAGCCTCTCCATAAAAACTTGAATGAAAATTATGACAGCTCAGACTCGGTAATAGTTGTATAATTTTCAATACGCAGCGACTCGACAAAAGTAATAGGTTGTCTGCATTATACATTCTTCATCCTTTTTTTTTCCTTACTCTAAGCTCTTCACTGAAAAATGTAGTCCGCTAAAACAAAACTCTTTACAGTAGTAGTTCAAAGCAAACCCTTTTGTACAGGGGTCAAGAGCACGTCAAGATTGACACATAAGACTTAAATCCAACTCTATGCCGCTTACGATAAGAACGATTCAAAGTATGTATGTACTGTTTATACTTCCTTTATTTTTTCCATCCTCTAAGGTATGTACAGGCAACAGCACATCAAGCTACATCGCACCCTTAGTAATATAAGGGCACAATCCAAAAAAAGTAGATTTTTGGGAAATTTGGGAATTGATAGGGACTTAAATAATAAATGGGATCAAACTTAAATAGCTCCATATTTCTGTTATATTTTTTGTACTATATGGGTCTAACTTGAAAGTGTTTTTTTAACTTGCTTGAAACTTATGGAATTTATTTATATTATTTATTTTTTATTGCTATTTATAATACATTTATCAAAGAACAAATCTGCCAAATTTCATATTTATAACTTAAATAATAAGCATGTTATTCATTGACTTACAAATAAATGGACGACGGGTCTAATACAAAAACCACGAAAAAAATGTCCCAAGTCAACCTATTCGAAATTTAAATTGTAATGTCATCGCAGTATCGCGCTGTCAGTAGAACAAATGAAGACTAAAGCGGAGTGTCGCGCTCCGTATACGATTTTAGCGCCTTACAAGTGCGGACACTTTTTAGCGCGGACCCGACGTCCATATAATTGTAAGTCAATGATGTTATTTGAAAAAATAGGTGTAATGTAGGAATCCAGAATCTTAATACGCGATTTCCCAAAAATCTACTTTTTTGGATTGTGCCCTTATATTACTAAGGGTGCGACATATTAACGTATCTTGTTTCGTTGCACTGTAGGCGATTTTCGAACAAAAATGTGTAGTCTGATGTGCTGTTGTCCGTACATACCTATTTGTATTCGTATCTCAAAGTAGCACTATAAAAAAATTTACAAACCACAGTCAATTTTTTTCCATCCTTTGGAAACCAATTTTTTTCCATCTAAGCTCTAAGGTCAAGCCGTTAGAGGTGGTCAAGCCTTTAGACGGTGGGAATGGTCAAGCCACAGTCTGATCCAGAGGCAATAAAATGTATTGTATAATATCTACCCGTTTTTAGAAGGTTTTTACCGTAGAGGATGGAAAATAAAATATATTTAAGGTAGAAGTATTCTTTGGTCTCGTCTCGGACGTCACTGTTGTGAGTGTTTTGTTTTGTTAAAATTATAGAAATAGTGAGCAAGTAAAAGTTACACCACAGTGTGTGTAATAAATCAAGTGTGGCAGTTCCATACCGATATGAGTGTGCGCACACCCCGCGTGCCGTATACGGACGCACAAATTCGCATAATTTCAAGATGCACTCGCGTTGCATAAGGCCGTCTCAGTGTTGGGCGATCAATTAAATTTCAATCAATAATTCAATCAGATTAAAAAATCAATTCAATTGAAATCGGGGGGGCCCGTTTGTGGGGCTCGGTTGGGGGCGCCCGGTTGGTGGCCCGGTTGGGGGGCCCCGGTTGGGGGGCCCCGGTTTGGGGGCCCCGGTTTGGGGGGACCCGGTTTGGAGGCCCCGGTTTGGGGACCCCGGTTTGGGGGCCCCGGTTTGGGGGGCCCGGTTTGGGGGCCCCGGTTTAGGGCCCGGTTAGGGGGCCCCGGTTGGGGGCCCGTTTGGGGGCCCCGGTTTGGTGCCCCCGGTTTGGGGACCCCGGTTTGGGGGCCCCGGTTTAGGGACCCGGTTTGGGGGCCCCGGTTGGATGCCCGTTTGGGGGCCCCCAGGGGGCCCGTTTGGAGGCCGCGGTTGGGGACCTGGTTCGGAGCCATCAGGCCCCTTAACTGGCCCCTAACCGGGCTCTTAACCGGGGCCCCAACCGGGTCCCCCAACCGGGGGCCCCAACCGGGCCCCCAACCGGGTCCCCCATCCGGGCCCCCCAACCGGGACCCCCAAACCGTTCCTCTAAACCATGGCCCCCAAACCGGGGGCCCCAAACCGGACCCCCCAAACCGGGGCCCCCAAACCGTGGCCCCCAAACCGGGACCCCCAAACCGGGGCCCCCAAACCGGGGGCCCCAAACCGGGGCCCCCAACCGAGCCCCACAAACGGGCCCCCAACGCGGCCTCCAACCGGGGCCACCCAACCGGGCCCCCAACCGGGTCCCCAACCGGGCCCCCAACTGGGGCCCTAACTGCTGGCCCCAACCGGGGCCTCCAACCGGGCCCCCCAACCGGGCCCCGAACCGGGGCCCCCAACAGGGCCCCCAACCGGGGCCCCCAACAGGGCCCCCAACCGGACCCCCACCGCTGGCCCCAACCGCCGCCGCCCCACACCGGGGCCCCCAAACCGGACCCCCAAACCAGAGCCCCCAAACCGGGGCCCGCAAACCGGGGCCCCCAAACCGGGACCACCAAACCGGGGCCCCCAAACCGGGGGCCCAAAACCGGGGGCCCCGACCGGGGGCCCCCAACCGTGCCCCACAAACGGGGCCCCAATGCGGCCCCCAACCGGGGCCCCCCCAACCGGGCCCCACAACCGGGTCCCCAACCGGGCCCCCAACTGGGGCCCCAACCGGGTCCCCAACCGGGCCCCCAACTGGGGCCCCAACTGACCCCCATATGCCCTATAAATTTATCATAATTGTCAGTTTTAATTGTTAATTGTTAATCAAAAACATTGAAAAGATTGAAAATTGATTAATTGTTAATGGCCAATTGGCTTCTTTTAATTGTAAAATGAGCAAGAAGGTAGACCAATTTCTCTGCAGACCGATTACCACAGAACGAATAATTAGATTTCAAAATAATATCGGCAACAGTTTAAATTCCCTATCCCATATACCGGAGGATCCAAATACTTTATATAACACGATATTTGGTTTAATTAAAAATGAATTTGACAATATATTTAAATCGAAAACATTAACTTTCCATAGAGAGACTAAATTCAACGACTGGGCAACAGTAGGTATTCATAAGAGTAGGTCTCGTTTGTATGAGCTATATGCTATGAAAACTTATAATACTAATTCCAATTTCATAGAATATGTTAGAATTTATTCGAAAATATTTAAAAAAGTTTGTGTAGCTGCTAAGGTTAAGTTTCACAGCGACAAAATTAGACAATCGATAAATAAATCTAAAACTACTTGGAGCATAATAAATAAAGAGTCAGGCAGGGTTAAACTACACGATAGAGATATAGTTTTAGAATTAGACAGCAAACTTATAAAATCTAAAGATAAAGTAGCCCAAGCTTTTGAATCGTTCTTTTCGGAAATTGCTGTGAACACTACAAAATCATTAAATTCCTCCCCTTCACTTGCTATTGATCTCCTAAAGGAAAATGTTAACGTTTGTGGCAGTTTATTTAATTTTCGTCATGTTAATCCACAAGACATCATAAAAGCTTTTAAGTCAATACATGTTAAAAAAACTGAAGATCTCTGGGGCATATCAACTAAAGTTATAGACTCAGTTATTAATCTCATTTCCCCACAGTTAGCTGTAGCTTTCAATAGGTGCGTTGACGAAGGTGTTTTTCCCGATTTAATGAAATACAGCAAGGTTATTCCCTTATTCAAAAGCGGTAGGAAAGTTGATCCTAGCAACTATAGGCCCATTTCAATTTTACCAGCTTTAAGTAAAATATTCGAAAAGGTTATGCTAACTCAATTACTGTCCTATTTCGGTAGGAATCATATTTTTCATAGTGAACAATACGGGTTTACTAGTGGTAGATCGACTAGCGATGCGGGGGTAGCGTTACTAAAACACATCTTTGATGCTTGGGAAAGGTCCCAGAACGCTATTGGTGTTTTCTGTGACCTCTCAAAGGCATTTGATTGCGTTGATCATAATACTCTTATTAGTAAGCTGGAACATTACAGTGTAAATGGCAAGGCGTCGAAACTTGTCTCGTCATATCTCAACGGTAGAATTCAGAAAGTAGGCATAAATGGAGCGACTTCTTTGGGTTCTCCAGTAAAAATGGGTGTTCCGCAGGGCTCAATACTTGGACCTTTCTTATTTCTGATTTATATTAATGATCTGCCATTCTTTGTTAAGGACCATTGCGAAATAGTGTTGTTTGCTGATGACACATCCTTGATTTTTAAAACAGACAGACATGACATTAACTATGACCGTATTAATGATACCCTCTCTAAAGTAGTTTATTGGTTTAATGCTAACAATTTATTGCTTAATGCCAAGAAGACAAAATGTGTTAAATTTGAATTACCTAACGTAAAATCGACTAGTCCAAGCATAGAAATAAACGGAGAAAAGTTAGACCTTGTTAATAAAGCAGTCTTCTTGGGAGTGACCTTAGATAGTAAACTTCAGTGGTTTCCACATATATCCCTGGCCAGCAGATTAAGCTCCGCTGCATACGCAGTCCGCAGAATACGTGAGCTTACCGATGTTAGTACTGCTAGACTAGTTTACTTTAGTTACTTCCATAGTATAATGTCCTACGGGATTCTCATGTGGGGTAAAGCGGCAGATATTCAAACCATATTTGTATTGCAAAAACGAGCGATTCGTTCTGTGTACCGTCTAGGCTCTCGGGTATCTCTCAGAGAAAAGTTTAAGGAGACTGGTATCATGACTGTGGCATCACAGTACATTTACTCAAATATTTTATATGCCCGTAAAAATATACATAATTTCAATAAGAAAGAAGATATCCATAATATTAACCTTAGAGCTAAGTCCAAACTCATGGTACCACGATTTCGTTTAACCAAGGTAAACAACTCTTTTATGGGGAACTGTATACGTTTTTACAATAAGATTCCGGAGCATATATTAAGTTTATCATTTCCTAAGTTTAAAAACTACATTAAAAATATTTTGATCGAAAAATCATATTACAAAATTGAAGACTACGTGTTAGATAAAGATGTATGGAAAGACGACATGGCTCCTGAATCCACACAAATTTGATTCAAAATGTATTCCATAGCATTTAAGTTTATTTGAAAAGAGCATTCCCTAGAGTTTCTTGCTCGTTCTTCTCAGGGAGGTCAGCGTAGTGAACGAGCAGTACCTTAAATGTGACGTTTTCAAGTGTAAATTTATTTTACCTATGGAATAAATCATCTTTGACTTTTGACTTTTGACTATTGTAGATATTTGCGTATTGTTAATTGCTGTTTCGCAATTAACAATTAATCAATTGTCAATCTTTAATTGCCAGAACAATTAAATTTTGCCCAACACTGGTCGTCTCATGTACCTTTCAATTTATTATGCGAATGTCTGCGCATCCGTACCAGGGTGCGCGACTTGCTCGTCCCGTCACTTGATATTATAAAACTTATAAATATATATAAACTGCGCTACTACGTTTGTACTGAGTTACCATGGCAAGGACTCGAGTATGATTTCTAGTGCTTTAAATCATACTCAAGTCCTGTGTTGAGTATGATTTCAAGCACTGGAAATACGACTCTAATGGCAAGGACTTAAGTATGATTTCTAGAGCTTTTAATCGTACTCAAGTCCTGACTTGAGCATTGAGTAGAGTTCTGGAATACAACCCTTAGCGGTTATAGCTTACATTGGGCGGGCACGCGAGGTATGTAGGTATAGTTGTGGCGTCCATTTAGATATAATGTCTGTGAAATTACACATTCTCTTTGAATTTTTGCTATTCTATTCTAGGAAATAATAATAAATCTGCTATTCTAGGAGATAATGCCTGCGTAAAATAATTTACTTCATAAACATCAGGCTAACATGATGTATTTTATCTTTTGTAAAGTAAAAGATTATGTGTCGTTTTCCAGAACTCTACTCAATGCTCAAGTCAGGACTTGAGTAGGATTTCAAGCACTGGAAATACGACCCTAATGGCAAGGACTTGAGTATGATTGAGTTGAGCCATAGTGTAAAGAGTTGTTGCAACTCACTGTTAGAGAGAGACAGGTACATAAAGAACGGTGACAGGACAACAGCAGAAAGTCATAACTTGTGATAAAATTGATTTTTATCCATTGTTTTGCCGAATGAATTCTGAAATTATCGAATCTATTAACACAACCATGTTTCTATGAGCTTATTTTCTAGTAACAAAGTTGGCTATTTGAAAATTTCCATAGGCGTTAATTGCTGAAATTTGGGTGGGTGATAAACACGGTCGTTGTATGATCCACTCTTAAGCAGACTTAAATAGATTTTGTTGCTCTTATGTGATTATATTTCGTTATAGTGGTTGAAGCTAAGTACGATGAAGTTAACTTGGCAGTGTTTGTTCTCGCCGCGTTTATACAAGATTTACAAGGATGGCCCTAGTGAGGTTAGTAGTTTGGTTTAAAAATCAATCCATATCCACCATTTAGACGAGAACGTAGACTTTTATCAAACCACACGTAATGGTGACTGTAGGTATAATAATGAACACAACACAAATATTGTGGATTCTTAGATTTTCACAATTGCTATTCATTAGAAAAGAAACTACTTTATCCAATCCATATCTGGTTTTCGACGACAAACCAACGTTTCGGGCCCTTTACAGGTCTCAAGGCCATGGCTGACGAACATTTCGGGTCCTTTACAGGTCCCATGGCCATCGCTGAACTCGAATGACTGTCCATGAGCCCTGTAAAATGCTATAGATTCTCCAGATTTTCACATCTTACAGGTCCCATGGCCATCGCTGAACTCGAATGACTGTCCATGAGCCCTGTAAAATGCTATAGATTCTCCAGATTTTCACATCTTACAAAATATTTTCTTTTCCTATTGTTTTATGGATAATGAGTATGGGAGCCTGGTAGATATCGTGTAAGTGTGTTGTGCACGTGAATCTCTCTATCTCACACACACAGCAAAAAGTGGAGCGTGAACACAGTCTACAAAGTTTCTAAATATTTCCTGTCACAACTTCAAAATCTGCTACACAATCTTATGTTGATAAATTAATGTTAAGGGCAGCTGTTGCTTGGCTCTACACTCTTATAGCTAACTTCCACAATGACAACAGCGTTGGAAGCTTGTAATTAATATCTTTAGGAATAAGGTAAATATTTCTTTGTAATTTCAGAGTATGTACCAGGCGAAGGGCTTCGAGAAATGGGGAGATAGAGTCATCTCTTCAGTAAGTAACAAAGCAAATTATTATTATTGTGTATTATGAATTAAGTAGGTAGTAGAACTTTTAAGGTGGTGCCATCATTAATGCCATCTTAACAGTTCTTTCAGCATGCAGGCAACAGCGGGCAATATCAGCCACACAGAGCAGGCATGTTCTTGTCAACTAATGATGTTTAAGGGTTATATCATATTGTATTATAATCAAAAGACATTAAAAAAACAGTCAACAAAATTTTGTACTGTACATTAAAACTATTTTGGACAGTGAGGGCTTCAACATTATAGATAGTACATCCCAACTAGCAAATTAACCTTATAATGTTAGGGCTTTATGGCTAGAAATTTTGTACTTGTTTTATAAAAGCATTCATTATCACAATGTACCTTATAATAGTTATTTATAAGAGGTTTTAGCTTACACAGCTTTTATTCTTGTAATTTGGCTGTATAAACGTTATTAAACCCAAATAATATGACTACAATACAGCCTCAGAATGTGTTCTTCTTATAAAGGTTAATGTTATTGCTTAATTGCCATATAATATTTGAAGCTATATATTAGGGGTTAAAGTATGAAATTGCCGTTTTATTGCAATAGGTTCTTTGAATTTTCATAGAATCTTCATGGTTTGAGGTTTTCGAATGAAACTTTTTTCAAATGGTTTCTGTGATTTTTTTTTTTTTTAATTTGAAACATTTGAATATCGACTTTCAATTGTTTTTGTTATTCAATTTAGACAAGAAAGATGGATACTGCGAAAATTCGAGTGATTTTTGAATACGAGTTCCGACGCGGAACTAACGCGGCAGAAACAGCCCGCAATATCAATGCTGCGTTTGGAGAGGGGTCTACTAATGAACGCACCGTGCGATTTTGGTTTAAACGCTTTCGTGATGGAAATTTCGACTTAAAGAACGAGCCACGAGGAAGACCGCCCACACAGGTGAATAACGATGAATTAAGAGAGATAGTGGAAGCCGATCCTAGTCAAACTACCCAGGAATTAGCGACATGGCTTAACGTTACCTTACCCACAATATTGACTCACTTGCGTCAAATCAATAAAATAAAAAAATACGAAAAATGGGTGCCTCATGATTTGACTGATCTGCAGAAAGAAACGCGTGTTGAAACTTGTGTTGCCTTGTTGAACCGGTACAGAAATGAAGGAATATTGGATCGAATTGTAACATGTGATGAAAAGTGGATTCTTTATGATAACCGGAAAAGAAAAATGCAATGGCTGACCCCAGGTCAAATGCCACAACAGTGTCCTAAAGCAAAACTTACCAATAAAAAGGTAATGGTAACTGTTTGGTGGTCTCAGCATGGTGGTCTCAGCATGGTGTTATTCACTATAGTTTTCTCCGATCTGGTCAAGCAATAACGGCAGATGTTTATTGTGCCGAACTCCGAACCATGTTGACAAAACTAGCAGTAAAACAGCCCCGACTCATGAATCGATCTTCACCATTATTGCTCCACGACAACGCGAGACCTCACACAGCACGAGAAACCATTTTGACCCTTCAGGAACTGCAGTTAGAAACCATTCGTCATCCTCCGTATTCACCAGACCTTGCTCCAACGGACTACCATTTTTTTCGTGATTTGGACAATTATCTACGTGACAAGAAGTTTTCTTCCCAGGAGGCAGTACAAAATGCTTTCACACAGTTTGTGCAGTCTAGATCGTCGGAGTTCTATCGCAAAGGCATTAATAACCTTCCCATTAGATGGCAGCAATGTATAGATAATAATGGCAACTATTTTGATTAAATAAATTTGTTAAAAATTTAAAAAATAAACAATTTAGATTTTCAGTACAAATCGGCAATTTCATACTTTAACCCCTATTAAAGGTCTTCGTGAAGAGTAATTATTCTTATAATAGAGATGGACAAGGTAAAAATAAGATTATAAATCTTTTAAGAAACATTTACATAGTAAATAAATACTTGTTAGCTATACATATATATATGTTTTATAAGAATTTAAGCGATTCATTATCCCTAATGCAGTAATAAGAAGAGTATAATTCTTAAGAGTGTTATATAACTGTAATTTACATATCTAAGTCAGCCCATTGCAGTGCAATGCGTGGTTGGGATATCTACGCCTTTTCCTGTAAAAAAAACGGATTTGCAAGAATGGAAGAGATTTAAGAGAAGTGGCAGTTTTTGGAGAAAGGTTTCCACTTCGCCATACGCCACTTCTTCTGTGACGTTATCCACTAACCATTACCAACCATCACTAGCGAAGGAGTTGGTGGTTCTATACAAAATTATTTAAGCACGGTGTGTGGGGAAGAGAAAATTTATAGCGATAGTGATATAGATGAGTGTATTAATGATGAGGTGAGAAAGTATGACTTTAGTGACAATATCAAGAATTGGGCTGTAAAGTTCAATATTCCACATTTAGCATTAAATGAATTACCAAAAGTAATAAACAATGCAATCCCACACACTTCACCATTGGATGCGCGTACATTGTTCAAAACCAACAAAGAAAAAATAAGCATATTGAAATGGGACCATACATTACTGGCAAAATGGATTAATTTTTCTCAATTACAGAAAACTTAATATACATTTGGTTTTACTTGATTATTAATAAGGAACCCAAAGGCCAAAATAATAATCAATATGGCGATAACATAGCAATAACAATAACCACACGCAAAATAGGCGCTTTGTCGTCGAGTTGCGGATACCAACCCGTTGCACCAAGTACCAAGTACCAACATAGCAACAAGTATTACTTTTATAAAGATATCACCCTTATAGACATTGTGTAATTTACTTTTGTTCTTGTAGGAGCAGTATTAAAAACATAAAATAATTAAACACTTTTTAGACACAAAACATGGTAAGGGGAAATTATATACTTAGGAACCAATAGGTCTTTTTGTCCCTAAAACAGTTACCCTATGTCGTTTTTGGTTTTGAATTTCCCCATACTATCCCAGTTACCCAGAAAGAAGTTAAAAAAAAAATCGCACAATTTTTAACGTTCCCAATTTTGTCTCATTCCTAAACAACACAATTTTATTGACTTCTCGTAGAAAAAGGCAGCTGAATTTCGTTTTTTTGGCGATATCATTTCATAGAATAATAATAATCAGTGATCGGAATAAATAAATACATACAAAGAGTGACATACAGTGGTAAAAACCACCAAATATTAATTAATTACTTTTTTTGAATTCCGGATTGCCGGAAATAATTTTACTGCATTGTAGGACAAAACTGTAGACCTAAAATAGGAAGCTGAACTTGGATTTTCAAGTAATTCTAGTGATAACATGTAAAAAATGCAATTGATAACTAACCTTTCACCAAAGTAAACATTTTCTTAATAAGCTACAAGCAATAGCTTGTTTTATCTAATATGGATATTGTAGATACTTTTATATCCATTCAACTGCCACCACAGCAAACAGTTACCATGCTGGACTGCTTTAGCAGAGGTCCGAGGTTCGATTCTCGGATCGGGAGAAGTATTTGTGTGGCTTACATTTATTTCTCTCGAGAGTTTGGGTGTAATTTGTATTTGTCTATGTGTGTGTTCATGGCACCCGCGATACAAAGTTTCCCTAGTATGAGTATAATAAATAGTTTGAAAACAAACATATTCATGTTGTGTCCCTTTGCACCAATATAGAAGAACTATTCAGTTCTTCTATATTGGTGCAAAGGGACAGATGGGACGTGATTAAACTATTTGTGCATTTGCGAAGATGAATACGTTTTGGCACCTGACAACATCCTAACATTAATAATAATAGAAAAATACATGCAACATTGCTTAGATGCCAGTGCAACAATTCATTGTAGTTTAATTGATTGAACTATACAGTAAAGCCCAAGGAATGATTATCTATGTCCTCTTACTCTAAAACTAATTTTGTGTCTTTATGTACTACATGCTATAATATCGTCATCTGTCACTCCAGGCAAGTACAATCCTGAACATCGGACTCTACACATCACCTTTCATATGCATGTACATATACAAACGAGGATTTTTTTCCATCGATGAGTGTAAAGGTTTAGCAAGATTCTTTGGAGGAGTTGGATGCATTTTGGCCATATCGTTTATAATGAGAGGCCTTGGGCGAGCGTCAAATCCTAAATATGTTGCATTTATGAAAGCATTGACAAATACAACAGCAGATCACACCACCTATTTATCTAATATAAGGAATTATGACTTCGAATTTAGAGCTTGGCCTGTCACTTACGCTGTTCCTCCTAAATTAAAGTAAGTTCGAGTATTATATTTAAGATATATTTGTTAACTATTTTAATTGCTTATTATTTAAATCTCCACTTTACTCCTCTTTACCGACTTCAAAAAAGGAGGAGGCTCTCAATTCGCCTTTTTTTTTGTATGTATGTAACGCGCTAACATCTGTGAACTGATTTTGATGATTCTTTTTGTTGGAATGAGGGTGCCTCAGTAATAGTCCCATTTAAATTAAATAAAATTTCACGTCTAAGGGTGGCAAACTAAGGGATGAATGACTTGAGGTCGGTTTCTTTAGTACTCTGTACAGAGATTATCTACAACAGTATTGTGACTATAAGTGTAATTATGCTGTATATTTAAAGTCCAAAATCTACTTGACACTACTGCAAAATTTTAATTTCAAAATTGTAAGTTTGAAGAACCAATGGTTTTCAGATCATCGTGGCTGCAAGGCCACCCTTTCAACAACTGCGCGAATGTCGAACTGCCAATGTACCAACGCACTTTTATTCAAGTGTTGGCATACGTCGCCACACACACCTTCGCTCTGCGACTCATTTACCCTGGATCGTTAGGACTCATCCACACCTTGTTTTGTACGTAACAATGTTTGCAATGTTCAACACTTCAGTAAAGTAGCAAATTTTTGTTTCTGTTAATAGGACGTTCATGTGGAATAATTTAAGCAATTTTATAATAAACCCATTGTGTCTAGGGGATGCATTGTTTCAAGGAAGAGCTCATCTGGTGGAATCATATGACGGGAAGCGTTCAAAACTGAAGACTGCCGAGGGCAACTTTTTAGATACCATGTTCATAGACAATAGAAAATTATCCACCAAGGGAAATACACTGGTGGTTTGTTGTGAGGGGAACTCCGGCTTTTATGAAATAGGAATAATGACTACACCAGTAAAAGCTGGCTATTCAGCTTTGGGTTGGAACCACCCCGGTTTTGCTGGAAGCACTGTAAGTATATCATTAATATATCAACAAAAATATTTGTAGCTGCCTTTTGTTTCATTCTTCCATCGTGTTTAGATTTTGTTTTTAAAGATTTTCTGACTTGTGGCTTTATACAAAGACGTGTCTGTATATGGTCTGTACAGGGTCTTCCATACCCGGAGCAAGAGAAAAACGCAATAGACGCGGTGATGCAGTTTGCTATTAACGAACTGAAGTTCGAGCCTGAGGACATCATCATGTTCGGCTGGAGCATCGGAGGGTACACCGCCGCATGGGCCGCTGTCAACTACCCTGTGAAAGCCCTGGTAAGCATTGTTACTACTTAATACCACGAGTCTAGAATATACAGGTCATGCCACGGCTATCGGACATGGAGAAAAAGTCCTTTAAACATTATAGATTTTTTGTTTGAATGTTATTTTATTTTTTTAAAGTAAGTGATATTGCATTGAAATACTTAAAAATCTGCTTACCTCATCTAGGAATCGGCAAAATGTGAAAAAAAATCCTGTATTTTATGATGCCGATCGAAAGGGTCAATTTTAAAGTTTAATTCCTCCTAAGTAACATAGTATATAGTACCTTAATTTGATGAAGCATTGTAGCCTACAATATTTAAAGTACTCTCCTTCCGTGACCCATATGACATGAGCCTGTAATATGAATTCTTCTGCTCTGACGAAATAGCTTTTCTTTTTCTGGTTATTGTTTTAAAATTTGTTATTTGTTTAAATAGTGTGTGAAGTTTAATGCGAATTATCAAATTTATTAGCAGCGTTTTTATTCTTTTTTATGACATCAAGTGAGAAACGAATAAGTCGTGCGTCTGGTGTTAAGCGTCACGCCTGTCCATAACAGTTGCAGTGCCACTCAGAGCTTTAAATCACAAAGATCTTAGGGGCTCAGCCACTACGCCCTTCACCCTGATACAAGTTGTCAAGTCCCATGTGCCTATAATTTCACCGGCACCATTACCTTTCAAAAGCACGGAACAGAACACATTAATGCTGACGTTTGTGGTTGGCGGCAGAAATAGTTGGCAATACACCTTCGACGAACTCTTTGACAAGGAGTTCTACTGCTACTAAAATATTATAAATATTGAATTTAAAGAAAAACGAAGAGAAAATCAAGTGTTAGATTAAAACAAAATAGGTAATGGCCCTTTTCACCTACTAAACTGCACTTTAGTGTTGAAATTGATGTCAAGTTTCAAAGTAAAATATTCCGCAAATATGAATATACCAATATTTTGACGACAGGTGTTGGACGCGACGTTCGACGATCTGCTACCGCTGGCGGAGAATCAGATGCCGTCTTCTTGGTCGCTGCTGGTTAAGGAGGTGGTGCGTTCGTACGTGGACCTGAACGTGGCGGAGCTTCTGTCGGAATATGAAGGACCCATACAACTCGTGCGTAGGACTGAGGATGAGATAATCTGTATCAGGTGAGAAACTGAAGACCGAATATCTTTTACTTAAAAGTATTTTTTATTACTGAAAACTACTGTAAATGTAAAATATATGCATTTAAAATGTTTTTTAACTTTATTTATTTATGGTAACTGATAGCTAGCTGAGTAACAAAATAGATTTCTCACAGATAGCACTACGACAAAAAAGTCGTTAAGAACCAAAAACAAAGATCTGCACGTCGACAAATTCGCAAGATTCGTTGTTTCTTTCTGTGGATTAGCTGGCATAGCGTCTAGCACGGTTTCCTAGAAGATGCTGGTTCGAATCCAACAAGATCGAAGAATTTTTTTCTAAGTGTTCGGTCTTTGTATACATAATCCTATTTTCGGATAATTTCTGGCAGCGCCGGCGCTAGCTAATTCCTTGAATCGCCGTCACTGCAAACTGGAAAAAGCTGTAGTTGTTTTTGAGTTATGAAATAATTTATATTATTTCAATAGCACCAAGTGCACTATTGTATAATAGAATACATACAACGCTGTGTAGTCGCATTTTCTCTGCTTTCATGCAGCAATAGTCTCGCGCGATTGACCTGTCTCGATGGCTAAACAACAGGAGGTCTACCACGATATAATAGATAAATACTATACTACGTGACTGCGTCCGCAACGAAGCTCATGCGTACTGCACAAATGTCAGTTTTACGATGAAAGTAAAGTCAAAATTTGATACGATAGCTGTTATTTGACGTTTCGGAGTAAGGTGTGGCATGTATTTAAATGATCATTTTAAATTTGCAAAAGCAGCGCAGCGGGCAAAAAAATCTAACGGCCATGTTTTTTAATGATTGATCCTCTTTCTCTGAGACATAAAATAAATTAAATCAGTCGATATTTTAATCTGTTCTGAGCCACGCAAAAAATGTTAGATTTGTATTATATTAACTTTGATAGTTCTATGTTGCGCCTCAAAACTAGGACAAATGAGCATTAAAAATAAAATTCAGGTACCTATTTTTAAAACTAAGTAAATGTTAAGGTATTATCACTAGTATCAGGTTTCTTACCACGGTATGACTTCTTTTTATTTTCCCGATATTTCGGAACGGTTGCAGGCTCCAGGGTCACGGGTTGACTCAACCCGTCGAACCTGATACTAGTGATAATCATTTAGTGAATAACCACGAAAGTGTTAAAACCTATATAAGTAAATGTTGATTACATTTGAATACTAATATTATATTAATTATAATAAAGTATTCGTGTACAACATGTTCGGAAACGCAAGCAAATTGGCTTCTGGCTACTTTTTCACATAATAACTTAACCTACTTAATGGAGGGCGCAACCAATTTCTATTAGGAGATCAATATTAAAAGATAGACTGGTAATAAATGTCAGTTATCATTATAAATGCATCAATCATTAAAAGAAATGGCCAATAATAAAAAAGGGGATCAAAGATTATTTTTGAATACCAAGTATTAATTTAATATGCTTAAATATAATGATAGTGTTACCTTGAATGTAGTACATTTATAATTTATCCGTAGATCGACTAATATAGACGGAACAATTAATAGACATATAATGCACTTTTTTATATAAACGATATTTTTTTATGTTTGATATGTAGACGTGCACGATAGGACCATCTTTTTTGTACTATTTTTATTACATAGTCTATTAAAATATTGAAGTATGATGTTCAACCGTCTTTTTTCTTCTGGAGAAAAAAAAACGGTTGAACAAAGACAATGTAATTTAAAATAATACAAAAAGAATGGTGCTGTCGCCCACATTTTCTATCAAACATAAAAAAAATCTAGTTTATTTTAAAAAGTGCACATTTACAATAGACATCTTTGAAGATCAAATAATATTATCCCGTAACGTATCCACAAATGCTTATGTCAAATCACTATCTTCGATCCTATTGCACGTTATACACACAATAATTTCGAATTTTATATTTACGTATTTACTTTCGTATTTTGAAACTTATGAATTGCTTTTTTATCCGTTATATATAATTATGATTAAAATATTCCAGACCGGGGTTGCTATCATCAAACCGCGGTAACCATTTGCTCCTGCGGCTTCTCGAAGTGCGGCATCCCGAAGCGTTAACCGCGTCCAACGATAGCGTAGTCGCTGTCAACAGATACATCGGGCTGCTGGAGTCGCAACGCGCTGCATTGGCTCGCAGCGATATTTCAAACACCGATCGGACCTCCTTGCTACTGGTAAATTGATCTATCTCCTTTTAGACCATAAGTTCCCAAACTTTTTGGATCACCGCGCACTTAGGTAAGATAAAAAAATTGCAACGTCCACCACCACAAAAAATTATTGAAAACATGTGTTTTTTTTTTTTAAATTAACACGTATGTGGTGTAGTTTATATAGATTTTTTTTTTTTTCAAATGCGGTAGTTTCCCAGGCCTCTACCGCCCCACTAGGGGGCGGTAAGGACGTTGAGAAACTATGTTTTAGACAGACTAAGGACAGGAGAAGATAGAAGGTCTACTACCAGAATTTCGCGACGAAAATCTCATCTAGTTTTATCATTACGATTATACAATACAATTGATATTAGAGCCTATGCATATGGCGCCGCGTGACTACGCGTCGTCTGCGCCAAAAAAACGCCATTTAAAAAAATAGTATCGCTTATGACTCGTGTCAGAAGTAGTCCCAACGGCATCCCGAACATGATTACAGGCAGGGTTGATTGTTCAATTCTAACTATGTGTCCTCCTGTTTTTATGTATATTAAATAAATAGTTTTTATAGTGCTATGATGTATAAATACTAGTCTACTTTAAGCGAAAATGTTTCTAGAATTTATGTGAGTCTATGCCTGAATAAAGAATTTCTTAGAATTCTATATAATAAAGAATTCATAGGCTTTTTGTATATTTTGCATCTTCAATAATAAAGTGACCAATTTCAAAAAGTAAATTTTGCGAAAATGAAAATGTAAATAAAGTGAAGAAAAATATTCATATTTATCATTCATATTTTTTAACTGACTTCAAAAAAAGGAGGAGGTTATCAATTAGACTGTTTTTTTTTATGAATGTTACGAGATAACTCCTGCGGCATTTGGGTACCGATTTTGATGATTTATTTTTTGTTGGAAAGAGGGTACCTCAGTATTGGTCCTATTTAAATTTCAATAAAATATTCCACCGCTAAGGGTAGCAAACTAGGGGATGAATGACCGTTGAGGTCGGTTTTTTAGTATTCTGTATTGGGATTTTTGTAACTTTTCAGATTTCAAAGTACATGCGGGACTACAAGTCGACGCACTGCACGCCACTGCCTGAAAATGTATTCGACTCGATCGTGCATAACATCACCAACAATAGAAATTAAAGTCGGTATACAAGGTTTTACTCCCAATGTGAATTGTAATGATTTTACAGAGTTAAAATTTGTATTAACCGCGTGAAATGTTAGTTTTACAAATTCTACAGCGCGCCAATGATCACAAGGAGACATAAACTTTCATTACTTTTTTGCTAAGTTAGCAAAAAAGCAATTGGAAGGCTCCATTACTCCGACACACATATTTGGGACTCCAACATAAGGTACTTAAACGATCAACTCAAGGTCGACTTTGACCTCGACTGAACTTTCTTGTGCAACAAAGACCCGTACACCGTATATAAACATACTTGATTTAAACTTAAGAAAGGTACTGGGTCAAGAGCGCGTCAAGCTTGACGCTTAAGTTTTAAATCCAACTCTGTGCCGCTTACAATAAGGACCGTTCAAAGTACAAAATGTCAAGCTTGACGGGCTCTTGGCTGTGCCTCGTTTTCTAAAACTTACCCAAATAATGTATGTCTGAGACCGTGATCAGGCCCTGTACTCTCGTTCGCCGTCCGACGCCGACGTCCGTCCGAAACAAATTACTATGAAATAAGTAACACTGGACGAAAAGACGATGTCAAATATGAAGCTTCATTTGCTTCATTGCATCTTTTTAACCGACTTTAAAAAGGAGGAAGTTCTCAATTCGTCTGTATGTTTTTTTTTGTACGTACGTTACGCGATAACTCCGCCTTTTGTAAACCGATATTGATGATTCTTTTTTGTTGGAAAGAGGGTACCTCAGAAGTGGTCCCATTTTAATTTGAAGAAAATATTCCACCTCTGATTGTGGTAAACTAGTGGATGAATGACTTTTGAGGTCGGTTTTTTTAGCCGGAAGTTAGGTTATAATTTGGTCAAGTATTATTTAAATTTTTATTGAATTGATATTCAATTTTTTTATGTGAAAATGCTTCACTAGTTTGTTATAATTATTAATACAAAGATCGAACACTTAGAAAGAATTCCTTCGACCCAGCCGTTAAAAAAAGTCGTTGAAAAACCAAATACAAAGATACGACAACAAGTACATGGAGAAATTCGTGAGGTCCGCTGGTTCGTTCGTTAGTAACACGATTTGCTAGAAGACGTCGGTTCGAGTCCGGCCGGATCGAAGGAATTTTTTCTAAGTGTACGATATTTGTATTAATAATTATAATAAACGAGTCTTACTTATTTGACAGTATTTGATGGACGGAGAACGAGAGTAGTAGTAGAGTAGAGAGTTCCATCAAATTTCAAAGTGTTGTCTGTGTGCAAACTTTCTTAAGACGAGGCTCCACAAGGGAAACCTCACACTGGAAGAACTTAACATACTAGTCAGACCTGAGTTATTCATGCGCTCTGTGCGATTGCAGCAGGCTGTACTTGTTTTAATCAAAGAAAACACACATTTCACTAAAACACATTTTGATTGTAATTTCGTGTATTGTATCGACTAGCTCACGTAATTCTACAGGTATAAAAACTGTTGCATTTTTGTAAAATACGATATTTATACGTGGTGAGAAGCGAAAGTAGTATTGGTGTTACTTAATAGTACGTTGTGTATTAAGGGCGCTAAATAAGAAATTACTAACGAGGGTTTGTTAGGAAGGCTGAGGGCTTTAATGAGTCGAGGATTGTAACGTTACATACAATGTATTTCATCACATTTGCGAGGAAATAGATACAACGATAATTTATTTCTTGTATGAATAGATATCGCTTCACAACGTAACATTTACGGATTTGCAAATGCTGAGCTTTTTGTTTCTTTTTTTAAAGATTGCCAGCTGTTCTTCCATAGATTATTATCTACTCGTAAAATGTTATAAAAGGCACAGACGCAAGCTGCCACAATGTATTAGATATAAAATCAATTATTTCCAAATTCTAAAAATACTGCAGAATTCACAAAATATTAGTAAAATATAGTTAAATTCCAAATGTTTAGTTTTTTTTTATACTTTAAGTTTATGCGAAATATACGTTTAGACTTTTCGAGCAAAAAACGTTTTGCTTAATTATGACGTAAAAAATCCATAGGGCGGCAATATAATCAAAAATACCGTGTGCATAATTTAAGGCTTTGCATATCATGACACTGTTTACGGGCAAGTGTGATGAAAAAAGTATTTAGGTATATTATGGTCGTATTATTGTCTATTATAATAATGGCTCCTGTACACCTAAGGCCTGGCGCCCATTGACGAGATGGCTGGCAGGGGAACCTTCGGCATTCCTACATGCAAGGGCACTCGTCGGAGTGCGTTTGCATTATACCGCAGTATCCCTAGGTATGGCACGGCATTCTTAAGCATGTCGAAGTATTCCGTCGCGAAATCGTGCTCGCGCCTGGGGCCTGATTCTCATATTTTTTTATTTATGTCTATTTTTACTTTTTTCGATTGACATGAAAGTCTAATGAAAAATATCGATTGATTTCAAAATATCAATTCTCGCACGCTGTCCGGAAATATCTATATGTTTTTTAGTGAATCATGTTGCAAGTGGTATAACGTCGCGATGTGTTCGCAGCACGAGCTCCTTCTTCCACTACTTGGCTTACAAAAGCCACTATTAACTCATCCATTATTCAGTAGGTACAGAACCCTCTACGTTATCTATACATATTATACACTTATTACACAATATAATCACAAACGTAATCTACTTACAACGCCTAATAATATTTTATTTTACTGTTCAATTTCAAATACTGGGTATCAACAAAATTAAATAAAATTTACGTAAATCATAAACGATGTAATTTGCACTGAACGCAAGAAACCACAAATGAATCTGTCAAAATAAAATTCTAGTGATAAGTCGAATGTGAAATTGCCGTGTAAAAAATGATAGACAAAAGTCTATCGAGAAGTCAAGAGAGCCCGTATTCTCTCTCATATGAACATATTGTCGATTTTTGGACATTGTCTACGTCGATTTTTATGTGTATCACGCGAGAATCAGGCACCTGGACTTCATTAAGACCAGTCTTACCGTGCGTGCCTTCCCTCGAAAATTCGGCGGCAGTGTGAACGATATAGGTAACAACGAGCAATAATGTTGAACAATTGGCCATCGCAAAGCTCTAACAAGAGGTCGACGTCGTCTACATTCATCGTTTTTGATAACAGTTATAGTCGACGAAATATTATTTGTGATATCAAATGTGAACGAAACCAAGGCTAAAAAAACAATATTATATAATACAAAAAAGCTATTAATATTGTTTTGGTAAAGATATTTGTAATCATAAATAGGGTTACCAGCTTGTTATATCCAGGCCATTTTGTTACACCCTACAAATTAAGTAATCTTACTATAGTATATAGTTATTACACGTAGACAGCTATTTAGCCACAATTACAAGATATGTTTTCAAGAGGATTCGTCCCAATCTGAGCAGCAGGCTATTAGGCTTTCCGTATTTAATTCATTGTCTTTTGTTTATGTATAAAAAATATATTATTTTTATAAAATTTGCAATGACGGAAAACTGACATACACCCACAGCAATAGCCTCTTGAGGACTGTTCAACAATGTATGACGTATGTATGTACGCCATCTTGTGTTTAGCTTTTCGAGTTACTCACAAACTTGGAGCCACTTCATGTATGTAATTGTATTATTATGTGTACACGTTATTATACAATTAAAGTCAGTACTTATTGATTATAGCGTATAAAATAATTATAACAATTTATACAATATTTATTAATGTATAACTAGATAGGTATCTAATAAACAAGGCACCAAAGAGGATGCTTGTTGTACTTGGAAGGAGCCCCATACACCGAAATAGCCACGACGCTATGCGGTATCAATGTCACCACGCGCGGTTGTCATTGTGCTTTGGTTTGGTTAATTTAGAATCGCACCGCGCTCTGTGTGTGGGGCTTGTTAAACTACTGTAAGTTAGTTTGAAATAATGTTCACATGCATCGGGGAAACAATGCTTTCATTAAGATACATTTATATATTATTCATTAAACAGCCGGCACAAGAATGTGATGCGACGTCGTTTCTGCGCTTCATAATCCGTCGTCGCGTCGTCAGCAAGTCGAGTCAATGCAGACGAACGTGTGGACGGCTGTGCCGTGATCTAGTGCCAAGAATGTGTGTACCGTGGCGTTTTCTAACTCCGAACTAATAATATATAATAATATCTCAATAACGCAAACTTCGGACAAAAGCACAAAACAACGTCGCTGATCAAAGCTTGTCCAATAAAAAGTGACTGTACATCAATGTATTATTGTAGCATTTAATATTTGTTAAATAATCAAATTATTGTGTACCTTAGGTATTTTTTTCTTACATATTTATGGTAAATAAGGGGATTTTGGTGTAATGTGTTTATTTTTTATTTTGATATTCCCATTCCTCTTCGTCTTGTCTATGATTTTTGCCCAGCAGAACTTACTAGACCTGTACTGTGAGTGCCCTTTAAGCTTTTACAGAACCAAATACAACCCTAACTCCGATACATGTAAATCGGATTAAGATAAAATTTTCTCACAGCAAATGTTGATATGTCAACGTCGGCAAAACAATGTTGTTTCTGTACACAGTCGCATGAAAATATACTTCATCATTAATTATGTTATATGGATCAGAAGGAAGCCTTGTTACATAACCCTATAAACGGATATAGAAAAAGGAGATTGGTCATGTCAGCGATACAGATTATATCGATAATATTTCAAAAAAAAACACAAAGATATGTTTAATAAAAATAATATAATCGCCCAATATTTAATAAAATCGCCCAGTAACTAATTTCGAGTTTATTAACCATAAAAGTTGTACTGGGAGCAGAATCTACTATAAAACATTGAAACAAGTAGTAGTTTCATAAATTACAATAACGTAAAAAAGTCCTGATTATCTTGGCTTAAGGATTCATAATTGCATTTTGTATGAATCAATCATTCAAATTAGAATAGTAACTGTATTACAAACACACAACAGTGGTTGTCGAGTGTTATAACTCCTTATTCTAATATACCAAAAATTTGTCCTATTACCAATGCCTATTACTGAACAACGGCAATTTATGCACTTTTATTAAATTCCAGACACTTCAAAAATATGATATATAAAAGGATCATTTACTATATTAATTTGCATGTATTAGTTTGTGAAATGGGTTTGTAAGCTTTTTTCTTCCTTCCGTATTCAAATTTCCAAAAATTGCTGGAGTCTGTTAATTAGCATGTTGCCTATCATTTCTTGCTACATACTTTCTATTGCTTCTTTTATGATTATCAAGTGATAGGACGCACAGTTGTACATCTGATGGTACGCATAGCACCTACCCATAACAGTTGCACCATGACTCAGAACTTTTTGTCATTCTTGGGACATAAAGTTGATTGGTGAACTTTAGATACAGGGTCAAGAGCACGTCAAGCTTGACACTTAAGATTTAAATTCAACTCTATGCCGCTGACGATAAGAACGGTCCAAAGTGTTAAGCTTGACGTGCTTTTGACTGTACCTATAAAACATCTGAATATCTGATTGATGCGTGTAGGATACCTATTAGCCTGCTAACAGATTGATCGCATCTGCGTGAATTCGTAATCAAATTCATGCAGTCGAGACCACGACTGGTTGAAGTTGACAACAACTCCATATAGTAACTGCATGCAGTTAATGCGTGACGTCGTTATCGGAGACCTCGACTGCATGAAATTGATGCGTGAAGTCGTTATCAACTTCATGCAGTCGTGGTCTTGGCGTGATCACGACTAAACACATTAACTGCAAACATGTAGTCTTATCTGTTAGCAGCCCAAGACAAACAATTTTTTTAAAGTAAATACATATTTTCATTATAATAAAAAATAATAACAATTTGTTTTATAAAGGTTTTTAATAACTCATGGTTACAGTACAGTAGCAACTTCAAAAATACCCGCCATACCATCAGTGGTGCTCTTAGTGGTATAATGGGTCCAGCCCGAAGTTGACTAGTCCCATGTTCCTTTGATTTCACCAGAACCCTTATCAAAACTGGAACGCAGTAATGATTACGTAACTACATGATGGCAGTATTTCCTTAGACAAACACACTTTATAAGGAGCTCTGCTACTACTAAAACTTCTGCTGATATTATTGCATGGTTGCAATGAAGTTTTTATTGAATTTTAAGGAGGTATAATCATACAAACAATACAAATGCGTTTAAATGGACTTATTTGTATTTTGCAACTTCATAGTCAAGTTTATTTTCAATTTCTGAGACATTATTACATGTGTACATATCAGACTTATTTCTTAACATTCAAAGAATTTATTCTAACTTTTTAAACTTTAAACATTTATTTCTGTATATACGCTCTGACAATTCGAACATCATCAACAGGTGTGTCATTCTTGTCACACTCAACAAGCCCTATTCGTTTGACAACAGCCATTCCAGTCTGTATGCGACCAAATATAGAGTGTTTCCCATCCAACCATTGCGTAGGTGCCAGAGTGATGAAGAATTGTGATCCATTTGTGTCGGGTCCAGCGTTAGCCATAGATAATACACCAGCACCAGTGTGTTTCAAGTCTGGTGATATCTCGTCTTCGAATGTAGGCCCATATATTGACTGGCCACCTTTCCCCGTGCCTGTGGGGTCGCCCCCTTGAATCATGAAGTCCCGAATGATCCTATGAAACTTTGTGTTGTTGTAGTATCCTCGCCGGACAAGCTCCATAAAGTTTCTGCAGGTGTTTGGAGCGTGCCTCCAATACATTTCAACCGTCACCGTGCCCATGCTGCGAACAAAGCGCAATAGTGTTATGCACATCGAGTAAATCTTGGTGTTTAAAAAAAATTCTAATGTGGTCTCATAACTTACGATGTTTCAAGCACCGCGATCGGTGGTTGCCAGGACTTATCAGGAATTCCGGCATTAGAATATCCAAGCATTTTATTAACTTTGTATACTATAAACAAACAATATAATTTATAACCTCAAAAAATCACCGCCAATTTCTTTGCTTTTTAAAGTTTACAGCCTGGTTGCAGACCTTTATGCCAATTTTGTAAATTTTTGGAGTTCGTGCTTAAAAAATCGCAGCCAATGTTTTATCCGCCGATAGAAAGCACAATTTACCAATGATCTTTTAATTAGATGTGGTTTGTGACTTATATCAAGCAATCAATATCGTTTACTCTCGTTGTGTAACAAGTCACCTTATATCAATATCAAAGTCCTCTTACTCTTTGGTAACAAGCTATCGCTCCCGCATTCCATAGAGTAAGTTGATAGTATAGTGTCTGTGATCTTGATCGCATTCGTTACAATGTTGTATGTACACTGGCAACTTTGAGACAATGGAATTGATATCCTTATTATAAGCAACACCATCTTTCTAATTTGTGACAGAGATTAGAATAACAATATTTCTTTTTTTCCATCCTCTAAGGTATTTCTTTGACTATGTATTTCCATTATCGAAGTCGCCGCGTCAAGTCCTCCATGAAATAATGTCGTCTTGCCTTAGACTACTTTTCCATCCTCTAAGCGTCTTGCGCCATACAAACTTGCAAAAAAACTTGCTATGTCCAGTCCAGGCAAGGATTAGGGACGGGCGTTACAGATCGTATATAGTTATTGAATCTATATCAATATATAGATTTTGCCACAGTTAATGAATCTATATCAATATATAGATTTTGCCACAATTGGCTACATCGAATATGCGATATCGTGTATTTTAGAAACTATGTATCGATATTGCTCCGCATCGCGTATTTTATAGCGATGCCGAATCAAACCGAGCGATTACCGAGTGCATACCAACACGAAATCGTACATTTACTAAACTACTTGATACTTGGTGCAACGGGCTGGTATCCGCAACTCGACGACAAAGCGCCTATTTTGCGTGTAGTGGGTGCAGGGTCCTACTCGTGTCACCCAAGCTCCTCCAGGAATCTCAGCAGCCTCCTTGGTTTGCTGAAGATTTCGGGGAGCGACCTTTGCACTCCAAGGTACTTTGCCCTGTAGTTGGCCACGCCGGAGCACTGGAGTAGGATGTGCGCAGCCGTTTCCTCCCCCTCCATGCACGCTCTGCATAGAGGGCTGTCTGTGATACCTTAATTGAAAAGGTGTTTATTGTATGGACCATGACCCGTTAGGGCGGCAGTTAGAGTGCGAAGCTCTTGCCTTTTAAGTTTAATTAGTATTCGAGATAGACTGGCATTGAGCGTTGGGAGTGCTTCACTCGCCTGTCTACAAACCGTAAGGGTGGTCCATGTATTATTATGTGAAGATTTTGTACCTTTGTGTATAGTTGTTCTGGACCATTGGCAGGAGAGGGACACTATCGGTTCTGGTCCTACAGCGTCCGTCTCCGACCCTTTCCTGGCTAGTTCATCTGCTGCATCATTGCCACGTGAGCCGCTGTGTCCTTTAATCCACTGAAGAGTTACGTGGTTTTGTATACACCTCCATGAGTGCTTGATGGAATTTGTAAATGAGCCTTGATTTACCAAATTATATACCGATATTGCTTCGTATATATTCGCTGAGTGGATATCAATGCGAAACTGTTTTTTGTGCATCTTCGGAACTGTATACTGTGTGAAGAGAAGTTAATTTTTTTTGATGGAAGTTAGTAAGTAAGTTATTCTGGCGTAATGCATTTACATCCAATGATTGACGATACGATTTAATCAAACGGCAAGGTATCAGGGCGCACGCGGGCTATATCCAATAATATATAGTTTCGAAATCTGATTCCGAATATCAGTAACGGCAATGTACCAACGCAGCGCGCACGCCGGCTGCATCCATGAATATATAGTTTCAGAAAATATATAGTTTCGAAATCGATTTCGAATATCGATATATAGTTTCGATACGATATTCAGAAAAAGCTGTATTACCCATACCCACCGAGGATGGAATTAAGTTCATAAGTACATTTTAATTAACCGACTTCAAAAAAGTAGGAGGTTCTTAATTTGACTCTTTTTTTGTATTTATGTTACGCGATAACTCCGGTGAACCGATTTTGATGTGTTTTTTGTTGGAAAGAGGTACATCGATAATGGTCCCTTAGGAAATATTCACCTCTAATTTATGGTAGCAAACTAGGGGATGAATCCGGTTTCGCAGTTTCGCATGAATCAATTCTATTTATCGATTACTTAGGAAATATTCGAAATATTTATGGAGCCTACATAAATATGATTATGTAATGAAGATTATTCTAGTTGATTTCTCCGTTGTATAGGTTTGGGTACCTGTATAATGTAGTAAATTACATTGAAATAAATTATAAATAATGAAAATAAGTCCTAATTGTTTGTTATAAACTCTACTGCCTCCATATCCAAATGGCTACTATGCTAAACTGCAACGCAGAGGTCCCGGGTTCGAATCCCGGGACGGATGAAATATTTCTGTGGTCTACACTTATTTTTCTCGTGAGTTTGGGTGTAATCATACTCCATAATAAATAATTTCATTTGACACACTCACCCATAGTAATCGCTTGTAGCCCTTTTTAGTGTATTTGATGTTAATAATTTTATTTATTATACATATATTTAACATATAGCATTCACTATCATTTGAGATTTCGATATCATTAGAGACTATACGTAAATTAGTTTTTCAATGTTTTATTATTTATTATCATCATCGACACTGAACGTCGATAGTGTTCCTTCACTAGCTAATCCAAAGGAATCGATTCCCACTAAAAGAGTACCCGGGTCGTTTTCAGATAACCTCCAAAAATGTGTGCCTTTCAATAAGTTTTATGTTATTACATGAATGCTAAACATTATTTATTTAATATGATTGCTTGCTTACTTAGTCTATGTTACACATAAAAAGACTAATTTGCTATGTCACAGTAATAAATAAATATTAAAAAACTGGGCAATTTCACATCGCCCTAATTTTATGAAAAGAAGAAAAAATTAAACACTCGTGGAAATCGAGGATAAACTCTAATAACTTACACGTTGAATGCATACCGTAACTTTCCAATTTATTATAAACAAACATGTTTTCTTGGGAATACAAAATGTGTTTCAATTTTCCTTATCATTAGTGTCAATTCAACTAAAAGTCTCCTAATAACAAAATTTCATACCGCATCACTTTCACCCTTCGCACACGTGAGAAGGGGCTCCTGTCGGATTGGAGTATACACAGTGAAGTAACCTGTGCATCTCCGTTTTAGCATTAAATCGACTTAATTCCAATTTCAACGCTAGTGACTAAATCGTTCTCATTCATGTAAAGCAATCTATCTAAATAAGTATTAAGTAATAGTTTTATAAACTTTGTTGTACATCAATTAGACAAAGGGAATTTTAAAATCCATGCACCTTTATAACGGTCCCGTATATTTTACACACCTGACAATTAAAAATGTATCCAAATATAATTATTTTAGCTGTCATTCTTATCTACTTTTAAATCAAATAGTTACTTCAAGCCAAACATTTACTATAACAATTAGATGGTGATTGATAGTGGTTGTGATGACGGTGGTGACGATGGTGGTGGTGGTGATGATGACTGTGAGTGTTGTAGTGATTATGACGATGATTGTGATGATGATGTGAATGATAATGATGCTGATGATAATGGTGTTGATGATGGTGATGATGATATATTGATGTACAACAAAGTTTATATGACATTAACAAAATACTTATTTAGATTTATTTATTAATTACGTATAGATAGAAAGATGGTCTTACACGGATGAGAAACATTTTGATACAAGTAGTTATATTAAAATATTCGTTGCATGTTAAATGTTTTTTGTGAACGATAAAATGTGTGTTTCAGTAATAATTTCTTTTAATAATTTCATTACTGTGCTGTCTTTCTCATTTACGTTTATGAGAAAATCATTCGTGTTACTGCTATCTCATTCGTGCATTAGCATTCGTGTGACCTAAAATATCGTTTTTTGTTGTATTTAACTTAAATGTTTCCGTGATTTTATAATTATTGACATTGCTTGAACTTATTTGTACGTTTAACACCTTAAAACTAAAAGAAAATAGGGTTTTACAAAAATCATTCAAAAAGTGCCATTGAAATTCGGAAAGTGAAATTCACCCATTCTTTGCATGGACATGCTATGAATGTCTGTTTTATCAATATATATTTGTAAAAGTAAACGAGCGCGTACTGTTGTCGAATTTTGTTTATGTGAGACCATAGTGACACAACTCGTTATTGCATATGAGTGCACTTGTTTGCTGGTAGTATAAGCTGGTATCTCGAACTAGAATACCCGTATCGGACTGTTTTAAGGAATCCCCAGTCAATCCAAACACGCCGCCTCAAATTGCCTATCCTCTTTGTGGCGGCCATATTTACAGAAACATAATTAAACTTCATGTTTAGTCTTATGGCTTGCCAAAGCCTTAATAAATAAAAAAAAAATAACGGTTTGACATATAGAGTATAGATGACAAAAAAGATTGCATTATTTTTTATACTTAGGTGTAAAAGAAACAAAAAGCCTGTTTTAAAGGACAAATTTTGAAATGTAAGCGAGATGTTTGATAAATTTATTAAAGATTATTAAAGTTATATTCCTCGCAGCTTCTGCGTTCGTCTCTCGCCTCTTACATACTTACTATATCTTTCTAATTTGTGTTACATACCTCATGCAATGATATTATATTATTTTATGCTCACTGCCTAAAGTGATATTTTATCTGTAAGGATTTGATCGTCTGTCTTATTTAAAATATTGGTCTGTGGTCAAATAATGCCACGTGATTTGGCAATTGTAACTTGTGGTATTCAAAGCATATTTTGTTTTTTTTTTTGCAACTGAGGAAGGAAATAACTCTTTTCTCTTTGACATTTTGTTGTAAGCCGACGACGACGAAGTGAAAAGAGGCTTTGAGTTGAAGCGTTGAAAACGGAGATATGGAGTCGGAACACCAAGGCAATGTAGAGGAAGTAGAGGAAGCTATGGAGTCGGAACATCAGCCTAAACTTAGCCCTATGAGAGCATTCCAAGGTAGGTCTGTAGTTGAAACGCTTGTTTTCGTACCCAGGTCACGAGGTCGACGTTATTTAAATTTGTGTTGTAAACAAAGCTGCTTAGATGGATAATTGCTCATGCATTCGTAACAGCGTAGAACTATTATAGGTAGCGCTTTTAGGGTCTCTAAGTAAGTTTTTTACCACACTTTCATGTTTTTCAATGATTTAAGTAGTTTTACATTTCTACCTACATTTTTTGCCCTGATTAAATTCAATATTCAGTCTCATAGATTGAAGTGGAATTTGAATGTCTTAGATTGAATATTTTGTATGAGTTATGAAGAAGTTTCCTAGCATATGAACAAATTGTAACTCTGTTTTAAAAACCAGGCTAAAATCGGAAAATAATAGCGCAAAAATTATTATAAAATTATCTAAGTAACATGCAAAAAGCATCTGGATATATTGCTCTTCTTGTTAGTCAGCAAGTAGATGTGAAATCTTACATCTAATTCAGAAAACCTAAAATAATGTTAGGGTGGATGTACCAGTCACGGACCAGGTACTAGTAGTACACTATTTCAAACATAAACAAGAAGGAAATTTGAAAATTTCCGTCACTTTTTTGCTTATGACTTTTACCAATCAGTCACTTCAAGTAGTCAGTTCCATCACAATTGACAACGAAAAAATAAATAACGCACTCAACATCTAATGCAATGCGAAACACAGCAATTATAATCATTTATGTGAAACCTTTTGAGGGTAGTTCAAATGAAACTGACCTAGTTGCCACCCGAGCTAGCAAATACACATAAAAATGTTTTCAACAGGTTTTGGTATGTTTTTTTGTATTGCAACTACATTCTACATATTATTATGTATATGGAGTCAGAACACCAAGGCAATGTAGAGTATCTTATATATTGTAAATTATATAATTATGACTAAAATAGCAAATTGATCAAATTCTGTGCATAATTATGATAAAATCACAAATTCTAATTGGTATATATTTTAATGAAAATAGTTACGAAAATTATAATGATACATATGTATATAAAATACCAGGAGTGCATATTTGTTTGTTTACTTTTCTATGAAATAAAAGTATCCCTTTTTTAAAATGGTGTCATGATTACATATTTTTAAGCAAAACACAAGGTACAATGTCTTAAAATTTTTAATATCTAATATGTACCCATGGGTAATTCTTACAAAATCTTGAAATTCTTGTCCTTTAGGTTTGTAAAAAAAGTATTTCATTCTTTTTGTATAATTCATATTTAATAGCAAATTATATTTCAATTGCTACTAATGCCTACTTAATATTGATTATTCTATTTATTCCCAAAATCTTTCTCTCACTATGTCCTAAGTTTCATAATCAAACACATACTGTGCTTTAAGTCAACACATTTAACAAAAATAACCTTTCAATTTTAAACATTAGATAACATGTTTTTTTTTTATATGTTTTTGTGAAATTAAAGTTATGCTAAGATAAAAACACGATAAATAAATTTTACTTAAAAATATATATTATTCATGTCCCAGACAAAGAAAAATACCCTCACACTTTTACCTTCACTCAATTTGTGAATGCTTTTTTAATCTTTGGTAACGCATTTATAACTTTTTGAAAGTTAGCAGCACTGTCAACATTTCAAAATGACAAAATTCATCTTGTGTGTGTAGAAAGTTTCTAGTAGGAAAAGATTTTATTTAAAATTCTGAAATAACATATTATAACAAAACAAGTCAAGCATTTGATTTTATTTATTAATTATACAATCAGACTAGTTATTGGTACCAGAAAGCTTACACGAAATATTAAGTTTAAAAGTAAGTTTATATCGCTATTTCTTCTTTGTTTATTTTGATTTCGTCATTCCCTCACCCTCAAATGTTCTGATTACCCTCATATTTTTCTTAAAAGTCATTTATTTTGGGGACCACTATCTTCAATTTCTGACAAATTTCGGAATTTCGTAAGAAATAGCCACATACTCCAAAATGTCTGAATGTTTACATTTCATTGTACGAGATTGTACAGTACATGCTGGTCAACTTAAGTACAACCTACATTGTGATGCTAGGTCTTTTGAATAATAAAATGCATTTTCTTTTAAGAAAATCTGTATGCATTATTTGATTGCACAGTATATAAGGAATAGTATGTAGCCTATTTTGCAAGAGTTGGCGCAATCAGCTAAGTACAGAGACAAATTTTGACTGAAAATTTATCTTATGCGGTTATTGGTACATCCACCCTAATTTATTTTAAAAATTGAGCTGAAATTCGCCATTGCAGCCCTAATGCATGGAAGACAAAATCCTAGCAAACAGGTTGGAGAGATTGTTGATGACCACACAGAGGATGGAATTATACCTGCGTCAAAATCGCTTCCAAAAGGTGGATATATTTTTAATATGCAGTAGAAGTCTTGAACCCCCACATTGGTGAACAACCACTTTGCACTACATACTACCTAAAAATATTACTTGCCTTATCTTTAGTCAGTCAAACTTAGCTTTTATCTTTTCCCACAGTAACATTAAGGAATGTGTTATTTTTGTAGTCGACGTAGTAATTAGTAGCAACTTAGCACAACGCTATACATTTTCATGTAGCTCTTAGCTGTATCCACACTTAGATAGATCACGCCCAACAAATTAGAATAGAATAGAAACCATTTATTACAATGCCACAACATAAAAATACACAGAAAGAAGGAATATTTGTGTATTTATTTATATTTTATTTATTTAATAAATAAGTAAATAATTAAAAGAATAAAAAAAATGCCACAGAAGTAAAACTAAAAATAAAATAAAACAAAAAACAATGAAGGAATCGTATAAAATTTTTAATAGTTAAATAAATGTCTTGTGTGTGGCTGTGGTATATGCAAAAGGATTCACTGAGCTAATGCTACATTGAGAAAAGGTTTTGAGGCTGGTTTTCAGTGGATCATAAAACCTTGTCACTGGTGTCATATATTTGTATTTACTGCCATTTATAACTAACGCATTTGGTTTTGATGGTGACTATATATTCTAAATCCTCATTTAATTTATCCACGGTTTCAAAGAGTGTCACAATGTTTACATTACACATATCTTAATTTTTATATCAGCAGCATAAATAGTTTATACTTACTTACGGATTTTAATTTCAATATATAATTTATATCATATATAACATCCGCGCTGTACATTATAAAGTCGACAGAGCCTACAATCTAACCTTGCACTTCGCGCGTGTCGTCACGTGTCTTCAATTGTAATTTAGAATCACTCTGATCAGAAATTTCGCCACACTGAGACTGATTTTTCAGAAAATTGTCGAACCATTTGATGGTAATAAGGATATAAGGGTCATTACTGAGTGCGATGAATTTCTGCGAGGGTTCGTTGTACCTACTCTGATCTGTTAATTGTATTTGGCGGTATTTCATGTTTTTTTTTTTGTTTTTATGGTGCCTTATGAATTTAGTAAATAATGAGTGTTACCAATATGATAAGTGCTTTTAATGTTGTATCTCACTTGAGCTTTTACACACCCGTATGATAATATCGACACCGAACCTGTCACGGTTCCTTATTTAAATATATATCTTTTTATTTTGAAAATAAGCGAGGGATACTCAAAAGAGCGAGTAGCCACACAGACGTCTATAAAGTCACTTTTATTTACAAAAACATAACAATTAGTAGAAGTTTTGAAAATCCACAAATGTTGGAAATCCACTTTCGAGTATGGAGTTCTGGCTTGATGCTGACATAGCGAGCCATTTATTATTTGAACCCTTTAATTGTGTTGTATGACAATCGTGTTGTATTTTTGTGTTTATTGCTTATGTAATAAAGTATTATGTTGGTGGATAGACAGGGAATGTTCGCTATTGCTTCACTCTATATTTCTTCTTTTATATTTCTCATACAATATGTGCTTTTTGGTTACCAGCTTTTTTACTTCATGGGATTGAGGACGATGCATACACAAGTCTCTCAGAATATCATGACTATGAACCATGTCTGGAATTTGATGACTCAGAGTTAGTTCAACAAAGCACTGGATTAGGTAAGTGCACTCAACACACTTCGCACTTGACATTGAAGTCCTGTTTTCGCCTTCGGTACTAGTGGATGGTATGGTGTAATTGAATGATTTTCGAAACTATGTCATACCGTATGTTGTGCGTTTGGTGGGTGTTGGGTCCTACTAGTGTCATCTGAGCTCCCCTAAGAATCTTGGGTTTGCTGAAGATTTCATGGAGTGACCTCGACTCTCCAAGGTTTTTCGCTCTGTAGTTAGGCACGCCGAAACACTAGTAGGATATTGCGCAACTATTTCCTACTCCATGCACGCTCTACATAGAGGGTTTGTGATACCTAATTCAATATATGTTTTTTATATGTGCCATATATGTTATATGCGACAAAATTGTGTTTAAAGAATGTGTTTCATTCTACCTAAATACCTAAAGTATTGAAATACATGAGAAGACTACATTAAGCAGTATCTTTTGAGAGGACTTCATTCATAGATGATATTATAAAGATATTTTGAGGTATCTAGGTACTTATCAAAGAGTAGTCCTTAATATTACAAAATAAAATTATCCAAGATTATAGTCATGAATCAGACCTGAACTTTGGTACATTTTAATGGTTTAGAACAACTTTCCAAATTTTACTTCCTGACCATTGACCCAGCAACCTGATGAACTATAACGTGCAAATCTGACCACGCGTTTTCGAATACGGAACACTCGAAAGAATGGATAGCGTATTTCTTTTTTAATTTTTTTAATATTAACTACCGTTTAATACACACTCGACTGAATGTATATCTTTATAATATCGAACATCGTGTCCGGGTGCACAGAGCATAATAGTAGAGTTAAGACCCTAACGTTAACAATTGACAGTAACATTCTTAAAGCGGCTCTATTTAGTGACAATTGACGATCACTCTCGAACAGGAAAACGTTGCGTGGAAATCTGCATGCATGCGAGGAGCTTATCAGAGTATACGCGTGATTTAGTGTACTTGTAATATTTTTGTATTTTATCAGCGCCCACATAAAAAAAAAGGTGAGTTGGGTTTAATACATAATTTAAGAGGATGCTGAGCCGTAGACATTTTTCATAACATTACAAATGCTATTTTTTTTTTTCTATTATTTTGTTATTTTCTATAATTGCTTGTGGTTTATTATTGTGTTATAGGATTTTGTAGTTACAGTTTCTACTCGAATTGAATTTTAGTTGAACTATATTACGTGTTGAACTTCTTAATATTAAAACTCAAAAAATAAATAAACAAATAAAGTTTAATTTAATATTTTATGGATATATACCCAATAAAACGTTCACATAATATTTTTGTGTGTATATTATTTTTGTTAATTTGTGATAAAAATGTATGTATGTATGTTGACATATAACTAGTTTCACAGACGAAACTAAATTCTTAATCGGGAAGTTAGTGATGGCTCTAGCGAAGTTTTCTTATCGCGAGGGAAGTGGGTTTTTATGAACGAATCCATGACAAAGACACAATTTTTTATCCTTGATTTTAATTTTCAGTAAAAAGTTACTACTTTGTAATAATAATAAATATTTATTTGCTTTCAACAAAAATGTACACACTGTATACAAAATAATAAATTATAAAATAAGGCTAAGAGAAATTGTACATTGCTATTTATGTAAGCCTCTGCAGCCAAACTAGGAATTAACCTGTATCTCAGCGTACAGTGCTTACCACACGGATAATACAAGCTTTAGCCAATTAAGGATGGTGGTCAATCCGTACTAGTCACTACACTAAACAGTTTAGAAAATTTGGAAGGTAAAAATTACATTAACATAATAAAACATTGCAGAATTGGCAATAAATGTACACTAATAAAAACTTTGTAGTACTTGGTACTTGGTGGTGGTGGTGGTGGTCAAAGCGGCTATTTTGCGTGTGTTACTTTTAATAATAATATTAATAAAAGAACAGAAGATTTCACACATTTTTTTATCGGGCTATAATGTTCTATTACATGTTACAAACCTCCAAAATTTTTTGTTCAAGCAAACTAATGATAATCTATTTTAATTTCATGAAAGTCATTTTTTTTTTCTACGGAGAACATTAGTATAATCACGCACTAATAAAATTTAATTTAATTTATTTTCACCGTTTTCGTCATACATTTTTTCGAAATAAATCCATTAGGCGCAGAATTATTGAAATTTAAACTTTTTTTTCCTGAAACGTTGATGTTTTGATAATCCGCGTTTGTTCGGTGGGGCCGTTGATTTAGACAACACTTACCAGACGTCGTCTGGACAAGAACAAATACTAATTGAAAACAGAGTTCACTACTACACCGATTGCAATTTGTGGAAGCCTTAATTATAATTCCTGATATGTTTATCTAGAAATCGATATGCAATAATCTAAACCGATAATGCGTCGCTACTCGTGTGCATTTACCCACGATGGATACACGAAACTCGCAGCCGCTATTTCGTAATAGAATAGGTAAAGAAATTATATCGCATTATACGAGAAGTACAAGGTCAAGAGCTTGTGAAACTTGATATTTAAGATTAAAATTGATGTGTTCTTGACTGTACTAATAAAAAGCTATTATCTATTAACTTTTGAATCGATTTTCGAAGGAGTTTTTTTTTGTTGTTACGCCTGTAGCACCACTACCACCAGAGCTGCTGAACTTGAATGAGGAGCTGCTGGAGAGACCGGCCAGTGACGGCACCATCGAGGAAAACTTCGAGGAAGAGCTCGCGAAAGCACCCGAAGTATACACTGAAGTGAGAATATTCAAATCTTTATAAATCTTCCAGAAAAGAGCTCGAACATCCCTTTTCTGTAAGAATCCATATCTTATAAAGCACCCGAACGAATAAAATAACATCGTCCAAAATACACCCACTAAAAGTGTGTCACTACACTACACTAGGGATCAAGAAATTTTTGTCAATTACAAAAATTAGGATTTTTTTTAACATCAATGGTTTTATTTGGTAGTTTCATAATTATAGAGAAAATAAATTTATATAGATGTTTCTATTTAATTTTAATAGGGTAATCTAATATTTAAAAAAATACATTGATCCCTAGACACTTTTGAAGTGTGTAGTTAGCATATTAAGTCTTTAAACTAAAAAAATATAACCCACATCCTGCCAATTCTTGTAACTCTATCGACTAATATTGTCGACAAGTTACAAGAATTGTCTTATTTTTTTTTTTTCTGTATTTAATGGAGCAAAAGACGGTTTTGCCGTAACTTCAATTATGCCTTTTTTCCATGAGAGGTGACGTATTTTCCAAGAGCATATAAGCGTCTAGACACGCAGTGTCCCAAACGATGTTGATAAAAAAATTATACATTTTTTATTATTAATGAACACACAGCTGCGTGTTAGAGACACCGTGTGACTCTTAGATGCTACAGTACTAATTAAATCGTTAGGTCCCGTGACGTGTTAAGTGAGGCATGTTGGAACACCAACCAATTTTTCCACAGATCTCGGGGTCATTAGATGAAGAGAGCTTTTCAGACTTGACTGGAACGGGGCTGGTTGAGGTGGTGGGGGATGATGAGGTGGGGCGACGTATCATCGTCGTGTCTGCCTGTCGCTTGCCGCCCAACAAGGAATTACATCAAGACAAATTGCTAAGGTAACACACGTCTGTCAGAACTGTCAAAACTGAATTTTAGGGCTTATTTCCAGTTGTCACCACCGGCTTTGTGGGAAATGGGAAAAAACATCCCATATGTTACCAGGTGTTGACAAACGGGATTAAAAATCTCAGTTGTTGCCTGTGGTGAATTCCACTGGCGGCAAATGGGAACAAAACTCACATGTTACCTGGTGGTGACAAATGGGATAAAAAGATCTGTTGTTGCCACTGGCGACAAATGGAATTTAAAATATCCCCGTAATTGCCAGTGGCAAAAAAGAAATGGAATAAGAAATCCCAATTAATGTTTGTTTATTAATTAATATTTGGTGGTTTCAACCTCTCCAAGCCGCTTCTTGTAGATACAATATGCTATATACCTATATGTAGACGTTTATTTACTCATTTGGAACACCCTATTTTGACCATTGGTAAAAACCAAGACTATGTCGTACGCACTGTCTACACCGGTGAAAGTAAATACTTATTTGAATCGCACGTTTTGTTCCACCCTTATGAAATACTACGGTGATACGAACTAGGGTTGTTGCGAATATCAGCATCCGCGGATAATCTGCATAAATTATAATATCCGCACCAGCATCCGCATTCGTCGATGCTGATATTTATTGCAATTATTCCAGGGTGCCTTTTAGGTCTTGTCACGACTCGATCCTCCGAGCCGTAACAAGACCTAAAACGCACACTGGAATAATTTATAAACCTTCCAGAAACAGACTGTAAGCCGAAAAAGCAGTTCAGTTATTGTTTTTAGAATATAATTTTGATAAAAGTCCACATCGATGAAGCTAGGCAGATTGATTGTTTTCATGCAGAATGATTCTTATGTTAATAAATGTCACAGAATAAAAAAAAAATGACAATACCAAATGAAAGCTTTAGCGTGTAGATAAATTCGTAAGGATGCACGATTTCGCTTTTTTTAATATAAAATTCAGCATCCGCTGATGTTCGGGTCAAAAATCAGCGTCCGCATCAGTATCCGCTGATGTGTAAAAAACTCGCATCAGCAACAACCCTGATAAAATATAGGTTTGCAGGTACCTGATTTTCACGCTAGACAAATACGTAGAACAAGATTACAGTCTTGTTTATTTCCACCATGGACTGTCGAGCAAGAACAAGCCAGCAATAACCTGGTTATGGAAGGCATACAAGGCGTTCGATAGGAAATACAAGAAGAATCTAAAGGCGTTGTACCTGGTCCATCCGACAAATTTCATAAGAATCGTATGGCAAATGCTGAAACCCGCTATCAGCGTTAAGTTCGGCAGAAAAATGATGTACGTCAACTACTTACATGAACTTCAACAACATTTGAACTTGGAGAAACTTTGCATACCTGAACAGGTTCTCGAGTAAGTGTTTTGAGCATCTAACTTTCTGATTATGGTAATAAATAGTATATGGATTAACATCGTTTGAAAATACACTGTTACTAAATACATCATTATCCTTTTCATTTATCCAATCACGTCTCTCTGCTGAGGCACATGTTTTTGAAGGATATACCTTTTTTAACTGACTTAAAAAAAAGGAGATGGTTCTCAATTCGACTGTTTTTTTCGTATGTATGTTACGCGATAACTCCGGTATTTGTGAACCGAATTTGATGATTATTTTTTTGTTGGAAAGAGGTTACCTCCATAGTGGTCCCATTCAATTTTGAAGAAAATCAATCACCTCAGGATGACTACTCACCTAAGGATGACTGTTCACGCATGAGGATTCATTTTTATAAATAGCGCCTTTATTTTTTATTATAAGGAGCAATTATTTTAATTATTGATTTTGCTATTCTCCATTATTATATACTTTGAGTAGTGAGAACCGATTTTTATTATCTCTTGTGTCAAGTCCCGTATAGTGGCGAACTAGGGGATGAGTCCGGGTTTGCGCACTTTTTGTTACACACGTTTAATTACTGTTTTAATTAAGTTATGATTTATAAACTCTCGTATGGGAATTGATCGTGAAACTTCCTACTCAAGAAGAAAGCGTTCTCTCAACTGAGCTACCGCTGCTCTTAAATTACAATAATCCAATTTGCTTAACATAAATTGTTATGACACAGGAACGACAAAATGTTGCTGTCAAAAAATCCCAGAGCAGCAGAGATTGCGAGAGTAAGCGCAGAGAAGATAGATAAAGTCGTGGCGCCAGAAGTGGACGCGACGAGGAAAGAACTATCGCCGCCGCCGACGCAGCAGTTCGGAGTGTCGCTGCAGTTCATCAAGGAGAAAAACCCTGACATGATCGGATCTATACCGCCCCTTGTGAGGCAATGCGTCGAGTTTCTTTCACAGCCTGATGGTCAGTAGAACAACTATTTCCGAAGTGTACATTGCAGTTTTTTTATTCTTTATTTATTTAAGGGCTTTCATCGTTATTGAACATGTCAGCCCCATTAGAAAAACAATGCCTCAAGAAAATACTTAATAAGAATCCAGACAGGTAAATCAAAATACTACCTAACCAAACACGTTTAACAACGCGGTTATTTACACGTTTACACGTGCAAATAACCGTGCCCTGATGGGTTCCGTCCAACACACTCCATTAGCAATTGATGGACATCTCTGGAACCCCACACACTTTGCTATTCGGTGTATTTGTTTAACGGATCGAAGCCTATGCGCGTTGACAATTTGACTGAACACGAGGAGACTCACTCTGCATGGTCTTGTACCAGATTCCTTTTTCCTGTGACCTCATATCGAAGTATAGGATCCAACGCGAATAGAATTTGCTCTTATAGTATGCAACCACTTCAGAGAAGTCAGACACAATGTCAACCCCAGGTCGTAATTTACGTCTTACAGCTTTGGAGACAGAGGGTATATTCCGACGTTCTGCGAACAAGTCAGTGATAATGGAGCTACAGCGCGCGTGCAACCGCGGCGAGCCGATCTCATTCCGCGACGATCCGCATATCGCGGCTGTTTTACTCAAGACCTTCCTGAAGGATCTCGAAGAACCGCTCATGACCTTCGACTTATACGAGGAGATACTCCAGTTTCAGAGTAAGCACTACACTGTATAATGGATTTTATAAACGACTTTAAAAAAGGAGGAGGTTCTCAATTCCACTGAATTTTCATTTTTTTTTTGTGTATGTGTTACGCGATTACTCCTGGCATTCATGAACCGATTTTGATGATTTTTTTGTTGGAAAGGGCGCGGGTACCTCAGTATTGGTTCCAATTATATTTGAAGAAAATATTCTACCTGTAAGGGTGGCAAACTAGGGGTGAATCCGATTTCGCGCACTTTCCAGTAACCGATTTCAATAAAACTTGGTAAATAGATATAATTCCACGAACTTCTGTGGTTGATATTTTTTTGTAACAATTGCGGTCGGGTTTTTTTAAATATAAAAGTTATAATTTTTAAAGAAGTAAAAATTAACTGGAAGTCCATACTTTATCGCAGAAGACGTACACGGCAATTATAAAATAAAATTAGTGCGCATTTGACCTCCATGCATCGAGTATATAACCAGAAATGGAGACGAAATAAGAGCCATCCATCCCTGACAACTCATCAGTCAATTGGTACTGGTATCACTTTTAAAAATCAACTCTCGTTTGCGCTGAAATCACAAATTTGAAAGCTGAAATAGTACAGCGCCAACAACTGACCTGTGTGTACCAATTGACGACACCCGTCAATTGTTTCGAATTCGGGCTGACCAATCAGAGCGCAGTTGTCACCGTAATGATATGTGTGATTGATATAAACGAATGGCAGTATAGTTTCAAACAAATTAAATGACATTTCGTCTCTATTTGTGGTTATATACTCGATGCCTCAATGTCATCTGATGGAAAGACACAATGAGGTCGGCGATGGAGCATTCACACCTATATAATGCCTATACACTCGTCTTGAAAAGATCCAAGTTGTAGCGTCCAGGGAACAAACCAGCGGTCAGGCAATTCCACCCCAAAGCCGTAAGCCATATAAATGTGGAAGCGTGATGTATCGTGCGAATCATAGGTATTATGCACAACATAAGTTTGCGTAAGTCTGAAGCCGCGATGATGGAAAGGTGATGGCGGAAATATATCATACAATTCCATCACGCACCATCGTGATATATCTATTGTACGTTTTATATTTTTATTTATTTAACCATTTATTGCACAGGAAAACACCAAAACACATTTAGTTACAAGGAAAACATAAACAGAAGGTACTCCTTATTTCTAACAGGAAATTTCTTCCTGCAGACCTAAATACAGGTGACAATAATTACAGTAACGGTTTACGTGCACAACAAAACAAAAATTATGTAATAAAAAAAAAACAATATCAAAAACATTAAATTATTAAAACTATTATAAATACTTAGATAAATACATATTTCGTACTATAATAAAATGGATGGAACAGTCGGTAAATAGTGTGCCTTAACTCTCATTTTGAAAATGACTTAGGATTTACCATAGTGAACAATAGTAGGTAGTACGTTCCAAAGTCTTTTATTATCGGCAGCGTGGACAAACAAGGCGAAACCTCGTCAGGTGAAGATACTGATCCTGGAGAGGCTTCCACTCGACAACTACAAGCTGCTCAAGTACATCATACAGTTTCTGTGGAAGGTGAGTTTGGGTTCAACAGCGAAAGAAGTATCCGATATCTCTTTCACTGTGATTTCAAACTAGTATTGTGTATCCACTCGCACTTACCGAAACTTAGTACAGTACAACTATTTTCTTAATATCTGTTGGCGATCTCTGTGGATTTGTATCAGTTTCCCTTTGCACTTTGTTTTTTATTACCAAGTGACGGGACGAACAAGTCGTGCGCCAGATGGTAAACGACACGTCTGTCCATAACAGTTGCAGTGCCACTCAGAGCTTTAAATCGCAAAGATCTGAGGTGCACTGCCTCTGCGCCCATTACCCTGGGACATAAGTAGAAAAGTCCTATGTGCTTGTACTTTCACCAGCACCCTTACCTTTCAAAACGGGATCGCAGTAATGGTCACATTGCTGCTTGGCGGCAGAAGTAGGTAATAATAGAAATAGGTAATGGTGGCAGTACTTCACTGGACGAACTCTTTCACAAGGAGCTTTACTGCTACTAAACGATGGTCCAACACACGATCTGCTAAGAAATTTTAATACAGTATGTGTTGTAATGACAAAACCATACCTCCAATGAACACTACGCCATCTTTATTTTTTGGTCGTCTTCTGTTATTTTTGTAAACAGCCATATTTATTTGCCTTAGTAAATAAATATGGCGGTTTAATATAAGTATAATCTTATCCCTCCCCGAATTCTGTGAAAAAAAGAAACAAGAACAAAAAAACGAATTTTGTAAAAAAAAAGAAAAAACCAAATAAAAACAGAACAGGTCCAAAAATTAAGTTGGCTTAGTGTTCATTGGAGGTATCGAATACTTTGCTTTCTATACAAACGGTTTGGATGATTTAGACAGGATTTTAATAAGGAGGCTAGATTTATTATTACAATGCAGTCATCGCCCCGTTCCAGGTGCAAGATAGAAGCTGTCTAAACAAAATGACGAGTAGCAATCTGGCGGTGGTATTCGGACCGAACCTTGCGTGGCCGCCCAACGGGCAGATGTCGCTCCAAGCCATCGCACCCATCAACGCTTTCACAGATTTCCTACTGGAGAATCAGGAATCGATCTTCATCATATAAAAGGCAACATCGCAAAGTCTAGGGACCATAGACTTAGAATATATAATTCCGGACAATATTCTGTTATGATTATCACTAATTACAGGTTCTCTACTACGTTATGATCTCCTTTTAGTTTCATAATGTAGGGTGTAACCGTTCACGAATAACGGGAAAATGAAAAGAAATCATACTGTGTTAAGAAACCTGTAATTAATGAATTACCACGAAAGTGTTAAAATCTATATATTCTACTATTCAATAAACTATTCAGAGAATTTGATTTTGGTACACTTTTATCATACTGTTCTAGTGTCTGGAATATTCTAAGTCTATGCCACGGACAAATCAAACGGAGACCATCTAATAATTGTTTTTCATGAATGGACAGTGTTCCTATGATCTGACGTCCAGAATACGCTTCAATATTAAAACATAGTAATGTCTTTTAACATTTTTGAAAGGTAACAGCTATCTTCCCACTTAAATTCTTAACATTTTTGAAAAGAAACAGTTATCTTCCCTCTTAAATTCTTCCGTGTAATGGGAATGAAACAATTTTTTTTTCGAATCTTAGTCAACCGTGACTAAGGATGAAGATAAAAAAAATTGTTTTCATTTACAATGTGTAGCAATTGCGAAAGTCTTGGGGAGCTTCAAATTAGACAGTTGCACAGTGTTTTATAATCCCCAATTTTATGACATGCCCTTTTTTCCAGATTCCTATAGTTTGAACCATTGAGTAGAACTAATATAAATGCGAGAGTAGAACACCGCCACTGGTGTGACAAATATGTATAGTCTCAGTGAAAAAATTTTTTGAAAATGTGCTAATTTTTGTCCGGATAAACATAAAAAATATCCCTAATCCCTAATCCCTGTCGTTCGATAAAACCATAAATGACGCACATTTTAAAGTAATCGACAACGACTTAGTTAATTCGTTACGAAGTCATTAAATTTAATTTCTTTTCCGTTTTTAACTTTATATTTAAATCATTATTCATTCGAGATTTTTATACCAGTGGTTGCTTTAGCTGTCTTCTACATACCCTAAAATTATCATGAACTAATTCCGTCGATTATTGTAATGGCAACGGTGGTGCTGAAGCTGCGCCTCTACTAAGTTTCATGCAATATTTATCGCAGCTGCAGAGCTACAAGTCTAATTTGAGGACACCCTATAAAGGCTCGATATTACTTCCATATAGTTATATAGTGTAAATTGTTTACAAATCTAGACTCCATAAAAAATTTGAAAATAATTATTTTAAATCTACTTTACCAACGAATTGGGATTTTGCTCCTATACAGGAGATCCCAAGTTCAACTCCATATTATTAATTAAATTTTAAATTAGATGCTTTTAGAAGCGCTACAGTGGAACCACAGTGGCGCTGCAGTCGCGCCGCCATTATTTTTCATACAATGTTAAGGCGAATCACTGGAGGAGAAGCGGGATAAACTATTTTACTTGATTAAATGGTTTAGGCATTCACTATTGAATAACGGTCTTAAAAAAAATACACGATACACCTAAGGATATTGTCTACAGAATGTGCTAATTTGTTACACGATAGGGTGCACTTTACTTGATCATATAAAATCCTGAAAACAGGCTAGAATGAAAGCTTAAAACGAATTGTTCAAGAACAAAATATCAAACTGCACATAATTTTTATATGGAAAAATCCCAAAGTTGGAAATTGTTCAGCGGTTTATCGACACGCCGCGCCGCCCGCTGCCCCTTCAGTTGACGACTCGTCTGTGTTAAATTTTCCCCGCTCATTTCATTCAAACTAAATGTCAGTGCACGGGCTGCGGGACGCAAGGGGCGGTCATCCACACGCTACCTCCTAAAATATAGAAATCGCGTTGAAATACATCGCCTTCAGAAGCGCAGTTGCAGCGCCACTATCGTAACGTGACAAGTGTACGTGCACTATTTTTGCAGTCACAATAAGTGAACTAAAAATTACTAAAGAGCTACAGTAGCGCAGCTGCCGCGTTACAGACGTTCAGCTGCCGCATCACTGCAGCGTTTCTACTAGCGTGTAATTTGAGGCGCCTTAAACCCTCTCATTAGAGAAATGCCGTGACTTACAGAGCGGCGAAAAATAATTGTTGATGATAAGTATTAGTGAATTTATGAGATATGTAACTACGTTGTGGCTGTCTGTGTCGCCTATACTAAATCAAACCCTTGTTATAAAATAAAGAGATCAATGAACTGAATACGAAAACTATTCGGGAGCCAAAATTTTTAAGAATCAATCAAACGTACTGGATGTTCTTATGCATGAATGGTCCAAGGACTCGTGTCATTTTTCAGATTAAAATATTAAGGGAATGCCATATTTTCATATAGCACAAATTTAAGAATTTTGATGTTATCGTCGATTGGATCACCTCTGCATTACAATTCTCTGTTTTTTTTGCACATGTACAGGGTCAAGAGCACGTCAAGCTTCACACTTAAGACTTAAATCTAACTATACCGCTTACGACAATAACGGTCCAAACTACAAAGTGTCAAGCTTGATGTGCTCTTGACTGTACCAGGAGTCACTCAGTCAGAGCGACCTTAATTTGTCATACAAAGTAAAGTTGTTAAACATTTTAGGCGGTCACACCTGTCATTCATGCTCGGTCTCCTGGTCTTGGTCCTTTCTCGCCTTCTCTCCTGGAGTTGATCCAAGTCAGTTTTCTAATTTACTTTGAGGACTTCATTTTAAATAGCGATTGTTATTGTATTGTGAAATGAAGTACAACTCCTATACTGTCGAATTTTTTACCGAATACATTCTATTCTAGTATTACTAATGTCGATTCGTGTTCAGAACGCTGTTGACCAATGTCGCATCACCACTGCAATGAAGCTAAGTGATTGGTCCGCTTTCATTCTCAACTGCATATCACGTGATATTAAACCATGCGATTGGTCAGTTTCCTTTCAGCATTTTTAACGCAAATGAACTAAAATTAAAGTTTATATACCAAAAATAACAAAGAGTAGTATAAGGTTTTTTATATGTTAATTATAAGTTGTACTAACTCAGCAGTAAGCGAAGCTAGTTCTTTTTTAAAGGCATTAGAACATAATTTTAAGGATATTTCAAGCTTTAAAAAGAAATTATTTTAAACATTAAGAATCTGATGTGACCGGATGTTACAGACGGCTTTACAAGTGCTCGCTTCAACGGATAAGCTGCGGACACAAACTTTACGCATTAGTTTGTTCCGGCATCTACTACACCACTAAACTGGGCCCTAAATGTGATTATTGTTGGATCTGAGTAGTGTAATTAACATTCAGTTTCAATATAATGTTATTACGATAAAATCGAGTGTGACATAGTTACGCTCGTTTGGTCTCGCTCTTAGCCTAGCAACACGCGTAATTTTGGCGTCTTCTAGTTTCTTCCCACAATGAATAACTTCGTCCTGTATAGCGTTAAGGTAAAGAAAAACAGACGACAGTATCTACGTTCATAAACAGTGTTGCTTCATATTAAAAAACGTTTTATAATTCCATAATGTTTCTCTAATTTATATAAAAAATAGATAAATAGTGTTTTTAAATGGGACAGTATGAGGAAATCCGAAATCAGTAATGATACAAGGAAACTATCTTAGGTACCATTACGTCTTTTTTTGTGAGAACAATTTTGGCATAGTCAATTTTTTGGTCAAGCGTGAAATATTCATAAAAATTAACAAAAAACAAGACTCAGTTTCAGGAAGGGACAATTTCATTATATGGGACGATAAAAATCCGAGCACCAGAAGTTGGTAAAATTTAATTAAATAATTTTTCATACAAAATTCTTTTATAATGTTGGACTCAGTCTCTTAAAATAATGATTTTATTGTATTGGAAGCTTGACCAAACAATTTACTATGCCAAAATTGTTCTCACAAAAAAGTCTTAATGGTTCCTGAGACAGTTTCCTTCTATCTTTTGGTTTCGGATTTACCCATACCGTCCCATTAAAAAAAACCACTGTATATTATTATGATTTCGATCATGTTCTTTCCTTGGAACCTCCGCAGTCTTTACGTTACTTCCGCATCGTCCTCTTTATCACGATTGGATGTAATTTAAATTTTGACGAAAAAAAAATTACTTCGTAATGTAAATAATTCCATTTCGTTATAATTGTAAGTACGTACATACAATTGATTTTGTAAGGGGCCACATGAGCCATCTTTTTACTCGTCTTCCACTTATACGGGTAATGTAAAGACTCATTGTTAAGTCTTATGGCCAAATACAGGAAATTCCCACTATAAGCACGACTGAATTAACGCGTTATACATAATTGACTTAACGTTCACATTTTGTTTGTCAGTTAAGCTCGGTACAGATTATTCGTAACGTAACATGTAATGTCACGTGAACATCTATGGACGGTACTGCATGCAATCAAAAAAGCCGACAATCGGCGGAATGCGCGCGCTGCGAATGCGCGTAGAGAGCGCGCAGTGTGTTCGCAAACACATTAAAATGTATGGGAAAAATTTGCATTGCGTGTAGTGTTGCAAATAACCTGTATGCCTCGTTTTATACAGGGTGGCCCATTTACAGTGGTCCAAAAACAATGAAAGTTCTCTGTGCGTCAATAGGGCTAACATTATAGCTGTTACGTACATTATGTCTATTAAAGATTGGCTTGATAATAATTAAGGTAAATCTGAGTTGAACACGTGTTTTCTTCTGAAAAATTGAGTTAAAATTGTTAATTTATGAAGATCTTACAACACTACAATTTTATGTGTAAAGAATCCCTACATCTTAAGGCAGTTTTTAAGGCCATTAGCAAATTCTGTTTGTACATTTTTTCACACAGGAATTTTTAGAAAATTTAACATTTTGTACGTGAACAAATAAAAAATCTCCTAATTGTCTAAAATAACGGCTCCATCTAAGAACAAACACAAAAAATGGCCTATTACATGAACACTACTTCCATACCAAATTTCAATTAATTTAGTGGAATAGTTTTCGAAGTGAATGGTTTTAGTGACTAGAGTAGAAAGATTTCAAAAAAGTACATAAAAAAAATCATAACTTCTAAACTATTGAATTTCGCGGAACTAACGTTTATTTTAAATGGGTCGTTATAATGTATTCTACCCAAAAAATAATAATTGTGCCATTGAAAATAGGCCACCCTGTATAAACATAATATATAATTTAAAATAACATTCCTCGTTATTGCTTTACAATTTGTAGGAATTGCAGTGCCATTCCAAATACCCACTTCCCTTATTGTTACGGCGTGCTCAGTTGGCGCAAGGTAAAAAATTTAATGAACCGAATGAAATACAGATGATAGAATTTCTTTTTAGCTTTGTATTTTAGATGTGTGCCATTGACTTACAATTATATGGACGTCGGGTCCGCGCTAAAATGTGTCCGAACTTATAGGGCGTTAAAATCATATACAGAGCGTCATTCACGCTTTAGTCTTTGTTTGTTCGACTGACAGCGAAGCAAGCAAAATTAGACAGTACTGCGATGACATTACATTTTAAATTCAACGTTTTAGCTTTTTCATATTCCTTTACATGTCACTACGTTTAAATAGGTTGACTTGGGACATTTTTTTCGTGGTTTTTGTATTAGACCCGTCGTCCATTTATTTGTAAGTCAATGATGTGTGCTAACTTCTATACTTTTTTGAGCCCATGGAGCCAAACCAAGTTCTTTTATCATAGTTGTATTATAAATAGTATGCTGATAACCAATAACATGTCAGATAATAGGATGATCATCATCAACCCTTTTGTACTTTCCACTGCTGGGCACGGGTTCCTTTCAGACGAGGGTTTAGACCATAGTCCGCCACGCTGGCCAATGCGGGTTGGGGACTTCACATGTTTTTCGAGAGTTGTGAACCTTCGATTTACAGGTTTCATCACGATGTTTTCCTTCACCGAATATGATCATCGTTTTGAGAAAATGGCGTCTAAAGATTGTTTTCGTATCTCAATCTCAATTTACAAGATTTTGTGAGTTGACACGTTATTGCTTATCAGCGTCTTAAATATATATTATTTTCAAAATATATTTACAATGCAATGTTATTAAAATATGTTGGTTATTCGTAAATAAGATATTTTAATAACATCTGATGCGCCTTTTACTAAATCTAATTTACTGGTCAGATTATACAAATCTTATTTGGTAATCTTATATGTAAACAAATAAAAATCCGTCATTTAAAATTGATACGCGATTATTAATTAATATTTCTAACACGCATTTTATTAATTTTAGTACGTGTTGAGTGAATGAAGCTTGATTTTACGTTTGTAATATATTCCATAAAATGTTTCGTCATTCCTAAAATAATTGAATTTTGTAAAGATATTTATGTCAATGCGGGATATTAATGAGTCGTAGTAAAAAGTTTTATAATCGTTATTAATGTGTAAGTAGAAGAGCCTCGAATTTTGACGGCGATGCGCTAAGTGGCCCAATGGTTTGCACTATGGACCAATTTGGAAAATTTTCCTAAATTTCTTCCGGTCTAGGTATTCTGGGCAGTGCTCCTGAGTGCATTCCGTTGCTCTGGTACTTATAGTATAAGAAATTCCCTAGTATGAGACCAGGTAATTATCAATGGAAGTTTTGTATTTCTTTGAGGTATATGTTGTTAATAAAGCAAGGTAAGGACTGTGGGGACTTTTTAATTAATCATTATATATTATTTATACAACGAACTACGGTTAATTTCTTTATTTTTGTAATTGCGGTGGCTGGTTTCATTTAGAGGAATAATTTTCTACAAATTCCATTCGCCTTTACGACGACTTATGTAATTACGGTCAACAGAGGGCGCTTTGTACGGCATAAGAAATTGTCAATGAGATGGTAACAACCCACAAGGGTTCGTCTGATCACTTTTATGTAACCTGTAATGAATTTCTACTGGATGAAACCCATGGCCACCGGCGCCGACCTCCTTGTTTACGTTCTTTATAAACATTTCTTCGATTAATGAAATTTAAAAAGTAGTTCTTATTCCCGGAAGCGTAGCCTAACGAGGATTCCAGTTAACTTCTGTGAATTTGTATAGGGTCAACAAAGGCACGTCAAGCTTGAAATTTAATATTTAAATTCAATTCTGTGCCGGTTACGACCAGAACAGTCAAAGTATCAAACTTTATGTGCTCTTGACTGTATAACTAGCAGGATTGAAATCTCCGACTTCCACTTGTACCTATTTAATATGGGAAGGGTATGTTAGATGTAAGTTTGTAATAATATTAGTTTTACAAGGTGTGATATGACATACTGTTATTACGTGGTAAGCATTCCGCGTAAATGAGATTATTTTTCTTTGCAAAACTTCCGAATAGATATTAGCTGCATTTGAACTACCAGCTTGTTACAGAACTGTGGTTTCTGTTCGCAGAAGTACGATAGGCATAATGTTTTCGCTATGTATTCGTAACACTTTTTTGTGAGCAAATGCAGTCCGTCTGTGTGCAGTGAAGGACTCTTTCTCCCTCTACAATCAATTCTTATGCTATAAACAAAACTACTCTGGAGACACTGCGTGCAATTTTGCTCCAACATGGCAAGTAAAAGTATACCGTTTTTCGCACTCAAATATGTTGATAGGTACTTGGTCCCGATACGAGGTTAAATGCGCGCGCGTAAATTCAGCTTGACTAAAATTTTCACCGCTACGTGCATGTATAGCAGTCCCAACACATGTCACATCACACCATTGTAAATTAGTGTAACAATAACAAAATAGTAGTCATACAAGAGTGCGCTTTAAAAGCCAGAGATTGATAAATGTGGTTTTGTACTAGTTTTTGTAATATAGTAATAAAATAATATAAAATACTTTACATCTAATATATTGAACTGTTAACTGAAATATAACTGAGATATAGATCAATAAAAATTTATTAGAAAACGTGTTTTTTTTATAGTTTTATAACATTGTCAATTTATGATGCCGGTGGCTGCATAAGGATCATTCTCGCTTTGGACTGATTGACCTTAAGTTTAAAAATAGATGAACCAAATAACCGAAAACGAAAAAAGAATGTGAGTGTACTGAGTGTCCACATAGAAAAAAGGGCACGTACAACACGAGACGGTACAGTATTCTATAGGGCCGGTTGAAATGACAATCGTTAGGCTCAATTTATATGTATTGCGGCGGAAAAGGAATGGAAGCGAATTTTTGTAACGATGTTGTACATAGCATAATGAACTTTCTGGAAGAATTGTGTAACGTACAAACTAAATACCAGCCCAAATCTTCCGCGGAATGCGCGAGCATTCTCTAACATGCGCGAGAATTCCGCGGAAGTTTTTGCCTTGCACCTAGTTTGTACGTTACACTATTGAACATAAGGTTCATTATGCTATGTATAATACCTATCCTTACAAAAATTCGCTTCCATTCCCTTCCACCGCAATATATTTAAGCCTTAGGCTCAATTTACACTGCCGCAGAACGAAATGGAAGCGAATTTTTGTAACCATAGATAGGAATGTCGTTTCTGTCAATTGTGTGCTGTACAAACAGATATGATAAATCCCGAGCTCGATAATTTTTTGGTTTCCTTTTTTAGTTTGAGTTACAAAATTGATATACAAGTTAAGCAAAGGTAACCAAAGATCGGTTCCATTCTGTTCCGCGGCAACGTCAATTGAGCCATAGGCGCGCGTCTCGTTTCGATGAAAGCGTTAAAACGTATAACGCTTTTCGTCTGAACCGGGCCTTATTCATAACATGATTTACGCGCCTGTCTCCCAGTAGGATATCTTTAATTGAAATAATTTATATGTTACATACATATAATGGATAAATGGATGTATCTAACATTATAGATCATTACAAACAACATAAACCTAGGTCGGAATTTATTAACGGAGACGTAAACAGAATCCTATATTGTAGCCACCAGCTTCAGTTGTACAAACTTCGAAATTATTTGTTGAAAATTGTACAATTACCTACGTTATTTACCTACCTATGTAAATAATTACTAATTTTATGAAAGTGTTAGTTTGTATGTACCAATAGCTGGCCTATAGCTTGGTGTGTTTATTGCTGATATACATCGAACCTATATTTCTTGGAGTTCAATAGAATCATCTGCGTGAAATAAGTAAGTATTTAGTACGGAATGAAAGATATAAATCTAATTTACATTATTCGGTTTAATGTACATCGAGCGGTGGAATCGAGGTCAAAGAAAGTGTCTTAACATTTAGCACAACGCGTGTGTCGCTAAAGGAAGTGTTTGGTTTTCATTTTGCTAATTTTCTCCAATTCTTTGTCAAAATATATCTGTTCACCATCCTTAAAACTAACAGTATGAATCACATAAATCATTCCCATTCGATTCGAATTTTGAATTACTCATTCAGCTGCGTCGATCGGTGCCGTTGAATTGGGACGATTTTTTCAAGTGAACGTGAGGTAAAACTATCTTTCTCTTTCGTACTTTGGCTCTATAGCATTCTTTATCTCTTTGAGAATATTGCAGATACGTAGTCAGTCTAGTATATAATTAATATTTACTTTAACATGATAAGTATACAACTTTACCTATTAATTACGTACTTTGTTGCTGTTACGAATTGTAATAATAAATAAACTTTTGAGAATATAATATGAATCATATTACCTATACAACAGACAACTTCAGGAAAACAGAATTATAGCACTTACGTTGATTGGATAAAGTTGCCATTTGTAATCATTTAAAAAAAGGTATCTAACTATATTTGAGGTTATTATGGTGCTGATTATTTGCTACAATAAATAGTATCTCTAATAGGTAAACTATATTAAACAATTTTTTAATACAATATCTTTGTCTTACTTGACAAATTGCAGCAATATTAAATTCAGTGTGTACAAAACAGTGTCTTGGATTGTTTGACATTTTTATCGCTGCTTACTTGTTTTTATTCAATTTTTTCTTTTGTGTATCACATCAATTTATGTTATTTATTACATTATGAAATACAACTACTGCATTGTTACCATCAACTGTTTCTTGACGTTAGTACAGGGTCAAAAGCACATCATGCTTGACACTTAAGACTTAAATCCAACTCTTGCCGCTTCCGATAAGACAGTGCTCTTGACTGCACTTGTGTATTATCTGTATACATACAAAATATGTTTTCGTGTCGTGTGTTGGTGAGACATGTGATGGCGTGAATTTGGAGGCGCAAAGATTTTGCGCATTGCATTTTATGCATTTTATATGGAGATGATTTACATACACGAGTGCATATTAAAGCTTGAGTCAATTCGGTGATGACGATATCAAATACGCATAAGTAGTTTGTCTGTTGCCAACATAAACAGTATTGTTGTCATTGTAACAATAAAAACTCATTTATCAATTAGTAATAAAATAAGCTTTGTTCCATGAATAAATAATTTATTATCTATTCTACACCGTTATCAAATTCTAATACTGACTACGTCTCTGGGCTGAAAACTTAATATCACATGGCAACATATTTTCTCGTTCAGTAAATAAAGCTATCCACGCACAGCTCAATTAGTTGGACAACTCAGCCCAAAAAGCATCGTTGTTACTTTAACTTCAATTATTATGTTTTGCATTTATTGTATGAATTAATGTACGATTTGATTTTTTATTTACAATAAGTTAACATGGCGTCACGCGTTGTGGTCATAGGAGGAATTGTCAAAAAAACAAGTGGCATGGTCTTAGTTACATTAAACTCCCTGCATCATTTGTGATTTTACTTTTAGAAATAAGTTCCTATTTTGATTAAAAACAGATTTATGAGTACCTAGTTGATGTGCGACTCTGGTGGCTATTTGGTAAGATCCTCTGCTTTCTAAATGACCAAAAAAGACACATTATTTATAAAGACTTGTTTATTGAAATATATTACTTAGTTAAAATATATTACGTAGTAAAAAAACTAACAGTTTTTTTTTAATGCAGGTTTGTTTATACATTTATTATGTTACATTACAAAAGGATACAATAATACCAGCAAATAAGAATATATTAATTCCAATGTGACTCCTGTAAATTTATTATTGTTATAAAAATAAAACACACGTTTACGTATTTATGATGGTTATGAAATATTTAAGAAATGTTTACTTTTCTTGTTCAATGGACTGCAACAGACTATAAGTTTTGTTATTTTAACAAACTTAATTATTAATATTATTAATTATTATATTAATTGGTATTATAATTACTGTGCCATGAAAGGACAAGAGCACGTCAAGTTTGACACTTAAGATTTAAATTCAACTTTACGTTGTTTAAGATAAGGACGGTCCAAAATCCAATGTGCCCTTGGTTGTGCACAAGCAGACTTCTTTTCGAGTTTGGAATGGTAGAAGTGGGTGGAGTGGGGTGTGTGGTTGAAAGCATTCAAGTTAAAAAATTAAGCTACGCTTCGCGACTTATTCACCGTATTAAGTTGTGAGAACTCGTGTAAAACTAGTCTTGTGTTTTTTTAATGCGCCTTTAAGTATTTCATAAGTCTCAAATTTAATCTATACTTATAACAATAAGTTCGATATGAATGTGACAAACAAATTATTAAATGAGTAATAAAATAAGGTACCTTAATTTAAAGTAATCGCACCGCATCAACGTTAGTTAATTCCGTACCGTAAAGATTATTTAGATTTCTGTGTTGTGTAGGTACAGCTCTGTCTTTCAATTTAAATTATTTCCCATCCTTAACGGATGTTGAATATTGATTTTATAAAAATTCACTACTTAGCTGTCACTTAACTGTATACTGTATATTTAGCGGTCATACTAACTAAAAAATGAAAAAGGAAATGAAACTATTTTTCCGGATTTAAATCGCGTATATTTGTTTTTTCAAACAAACCGACGTTTCGGGCCCTTTACAGGTCCCATCAGTCAGTTAACCGTGACCATGGGACCTGTAAAGGGCCCGAAACGTCGGTTTCTTTGAAAATGACAAATCGTGTAACAATCGCGAAAACCTAAGAACTCGATAAAAAATGAAATGTTTAAGAATAATGAGTACAGTATGTAGTATAATTGGACTTATTGAACAGCATTTTTTATTGTGAAATGTTGTGTCTTTTCAATAATATATTTCTTGTTGTTTTAAGTACAGGGTCACGTCAAGGTGGATTTTAGATTTTTACTTAACTTTATGCCACTTGCGTAATGAGCGGCCCAAAATTACTAAGGGTCAATCTTAATGTGTCATTGCTTCAAGCAATGACGCTGGTTACGGCTACGCACTACGCAATTGTCTAAATACTTCTAACCTTACGTGAAGGAGTATTTAACAAGCATGTATACGTTTGTGTGAGTTGAAGAATCTTTAAACACAATGCAGCGGCAACGTCATTACGAAGTGTGACTGAGAAAAGCTTCCGGTCTTGCTTGTACACATTAGTTGGATTATGGGGAAACAGGACAGCTTGTTTTAATAATTTTCACAATTACAAATTGTTTTTCGCACCGTGCTTGGTACATGGCGCTCATTAAATTTCGAAAACTGACTTTCCCATATAAAAATTTATTAAAATATTTTTGAGCGTCAATTGTTAGCATATTTTTATTCGATCAATATGATCAATTAATTATTATTCATCTACGTAGTGACGATATGTCATTAATTTTTCTAACAAAAGTATATTAGGGCAGCCTGTATTAATTATAATATAACTATACTTATTTTTTATGTTGTGTTTCATTTTTATACCCATACAATAATATATTTATGAAAGTTCTAGTTTGTTGTCGTCAAGGCCGTAATGTTTTCTTAAAACTAGAATAAACTTTGCAAATCAGTTGAAACCAGTGTTGAAAACTGTGACGGGCTACAACAATATAGCCTATAATTTTATATTGATAAAATGTGAAACAGGTACAGACACCATTGCTCAAAAATGTATATTACAGTCATATATCAATTTATCATCATTAGGTATTTCTTCAAAGCTTTAGAATCCATCTATATATATTTGAAAGTACGTACTCAATGATCTTTTATAGTGCGTACTACATCCCTGGATCGATATTTTATTTATTCCTCGAAAATTCCGTGGGTGGTGTCTTTTCATTACAATATTTATATGGCAACATTATATTTTTTTTTCCAAAGCGCCTACTAGCGGTGGATATCCGTAACTTCTTATTGATATATCTCGCTCTAAATTCATGTTGTAATATTTCTCAATAATTTGTGAAATTTGCTGACAAACCCGATGTTAATTGGAAATGTGTTTGTGCGGGGTTTGTTTTCGGCTGTAACACCTTAAAAATCTTGTCTCAATGTATGTGTTATGCGGCAAGTTCCTCTCGAAACCAATGACATTAGATGAACTCGATGTGCGTTTTGGCCATTTTACTTGGCTTGCGTTGGTGATTCGTATATAGTCACGTGACCTAAAGGATTATCCGATCAATGGCGCCAAACGACTGCTACAGAAAATGTATGTGAAATATGAGGTATTTTAGCATGATTTCGCATTAAATAGAGATATAGAATCAAGTAATAACTATACATCAATAGTGTTAAACAGAAAAGACGAAGGTATGATGCGTAGGACTCATGTCAATCTGGCAACAAAACAGTGCTGCTATCTATGTTGTCAATTTTGTTATGTAGTAATGGAGACTACCCCTTGAGATAAATATTTACGGTTAAAGCTAGTACCTTATGGGATGGAATTAATAAAGGCTCTTTAGAGATAAGTGAGTGTTGAATGTGCATGGCGAGGGTTGTACGACAGGCGCCGCGCGGATCAGCCGCCGCTGTTTATAGGCTGCGCTGTCGACCTCGGACCCGCCATACATTTTTGCCCGTGCATTATGTGAAACGTCAAACTGAATTGATGCTCAATTTCACCAATTTGATCAAAAAGACCCTATTCCTAATTATGTTACGTACGCGTCTCGGTTATAGTGAGTTAAAATTACCTTTGACTGAAATTAATGCTCATCTGTACATGAATCTGTATTCTAAATTGCCAGTAATGTTCGTTGCGCCAAATGTGGATTTTGAATGAAAATTTCCTTCACAAATCCGTATTTTGGATGTTAAAACGTAACTATGTTTATGTTGTGTGTTTATTTCTGTATTTGAGCAGTGTTGTGTTGTCTTGTGCATTGATTTATTGTGCAATTTGTGCACTACTACACTTTTAACTGTCACCTGTCAGTGTTTTGAAAACTATGCCTTATTTCAGGGGCATTGCATTCAAAAATAAGATATGCTGAGGAGTTAAGAGGAGATGAATTAATGGTATGTTTGTTGTTGCAGGCTGCACCAACCACAGTCATGTTGTTGCAAATTGAAGTGCCATCATGTAGTGAACGATGTGACATTCTACACAATGTTGTTACCACGTTCCAAGTGTAAAGCAGTAGGGGGCTGGTGAACATGTAGGTTGTGATATATATAACTCAAGATGTCATTGAAAGGCACCAAGAGGGGAGCCGCAGTGCGTGGGGAGGAGGCAGGCGCTTCCAAGCGCCGCAGGACGGAGCCCGAGGACGCACTGTGGCAGCTCCGCCCAGTCAGTGACCTCAAGATGTCATCTATTTATAATAGAAGTGCCTCAGAGGCACCAGCAGAACTATTCAGGTTTGTGTGTTCCATTTTTAGTCTGCGTTAATTTAATTTACTTATTTATAAACTTTTATTATATTATGAGTTTTGTATTGATGAATATTGTCATAAGGCTAGTGAAAGTTGCAGTTGTTGTTATTACTGGCTACTAAGCCTTGCATATACTCTTGTACATACTTGTAAACGACTGCTGATGCGAATGTATTTGTAAGATTAAGTTGTAGTTACTAAGGTGGGATGGTATGTGTGAAAATGTTTATAATATTTGGAAAATAAGCCTTCTTAATCCAATTGTAATAAAGACTAGAAGCAATTTCAAAACTAGTAATGAAATGCGCTGCTTATGATTTCAGATATATGAAAAATAGTTTTTTTTTGTTGCACCAAAATTTTAATGTTACACCAAAATATTAAGTCACTAAAAGATGGTTTGATAATTTCTCATGAAAATTTATTGGACTTAAGTACTACACTGGAAGGACTAGATAAATGTCAAAGTGGTTAAAAAAGTCACCGATGCTTAAGCGAATTGTGCACAAAGCAACTGCGTACATTTATTTGCTAAGTGTGATTTTTATTAATATAGAATTGTGGTAACTACAAGACTGTTTCTAGAATTAACATGCTTATTATTGATTTTAATAGAAATGTCTTGAATTTAACAGTAGTTTAATCTATGAATAAACTAATAATGACAAAATATAACTAATTAAAATAAAACACTCCATTACAGTGTTTAATGAAATGTTTTGTAGAACCACAGGTATTGTTTGTATATGAACTCAATTCATGTACAGGCAGTGCCCTAAAAATTTAAAACATTGTTAAAGCATCACTGTATGAGTCTTGAAATTGAACTTTATTGCGTTAATTTAGTTTTACTTTTGTAATGAAGTTTACATTTGTGGAGAAAGACATTTTTTTTTATTTGAAACAAACTTTAAAATAATCTATGTTTGTAAGTTTGACAATAAATTAATTTATGAGAATAATTATGTTCAAATACAGATTAATAATGTACTTCAGTTGGAAATTGTTATCAGCTGTGCTACAAGTTATTCTGGTTTATATTATCTGGGTAATTTTCAGGTAAGATTTCTCTACCTAATTTTGGTGGCATATTTTATTATTTAAGTATTTGAGTATACTATAGTGAATTATTAATTATATTTCCTGAAATATGATTAATTTTTCACTACAATATACTCGAATACTAGTATCCTGATACTACACTCAAAAATTAGTAATATTTCGTGATAGTCTAGAATATTTAAATAATAAAAAATTGCACCAAAATTAGGTAAACTAATCTGAAAATTACCCAGCTAGTACTAATGCGTTGTAGTATCTTCAGCAACATTCTTTATAATTGTTGCTACTTTAGTTCTGTACCTTTAATTAAGAGATCAAGATTAAATGTAACATACAAAATGAATTCTTATCTGCACATCTGTACTTTCTTGGGTACTATTTGGAGCCCTATTGGTGGGCTTTGTATACAATTTTTGTTGTATACACATTGACAAACAAATAGATTATATTATGTGATTACTAGTTTTCACTTTAAGCATTACTCAATAAATAGTAAAAAGTTTAAATTAGTGAGAAAAATTAATGAGTTAAACTTTCTACCAATGCTGTGCATTTGTATTTATTTTTAGTTAATTTATTATCATGTTATTGTTGGTTATTTTTATATTAAGTCATTACAGTAATTTGTAACTATTTGGCTAGACCCAACTGCCATTATCACTCACTACTACTACATGAATATTTTCTAGTGACATTGTTTGATGGAATAATGGAAATGAGTGCTCTAATTGAGGTATTTTGCCAATATTGTCCTGAAATTTTCTATGTAATACAAGTGTATATTCATATTTGCCCTTAATTACAGTTTTTAGCAATGAGGATGTTTAAAGAATGATTCTTAACATTTTTCTTGATTCATTACAATGTTGCCAATGCGAGAGTGATTGTTATATTGTATTATTTTGTATTATTTAGATATATACAGTCATCATCAGGTTACTGTATGACATCTGTCTTAGACTAAGAACTTACATACATACATACACACCATTACGCATATCTTACACGGGGGTAGGCAGAGATTACGGACCATCACCCGCTACGCTCCTAACATATCTCTTTGCTTTCTCTGCTCATATCACTAGTTTCACTCTAATCTATTATTCTTGGTGCTCTGTACCTGGTCTAATCTAAGGAAATTTTCATTCTGGTTGCAATATGTAGCTCGAGGTCGAACTTTCACCATGTTTCCCTTCACGATTGCTCTACAAATTTGTGTCATTATTCTACTAATATCCATCCTTTCTATGTGATCATACCTCCCTTATTACACTGTTCCTTATTCTGTCCCTAAAAGATTTATATACCATATACTTTGCGCAACACTCTCATTTTCTACAGCACTCATTCTACATTATTATAAACTGCCTCAGTGGCCGAACGGTTACCATGCCAGACTGCCACGCAGAGGTCCCAGGTCCGATTCCCGGGCCGGGAGAAATATTTGTATGGTCTACAATTATTTCTCTCGTGAGTTTGTGGTTGTCTATGTGTGTGTCCATGGCCCCCGCGACACAGGGTTTCCCTAGTGCGGGGATATGTTGAGTGTGTGCGTTATTATTATTATTCATGCTTCTCTTGCTTATATACCCCAGGGTGTACAATCCAGACGCGGTTTGACCCTTAACCATTTACCTGATTTCACCTGATTTGACAGTCCAGACATTAAAATTCTTTCATTTGTTATAGCTTCTCGTCACCAATCGTAGGTCCCATTTTATAACCTGTATTAACGAAAATATGAAAACTTATTAGAAAAAATAATTAATGTACATGGAAAACAAAAAGAAAATGTTTTGAATGATGTAGATATGAAGTGTGTAATGCAAATAAAAAGTGAATTACTGTTGCAGACTATAGACCAATCAGAGAATTTGTAATTGACATAGGCTTCCTATCAGGATGTTTTTAAATGACTGTCTAAAGTAGCCACAACAACTACTTAAGGATTTAAGCAATTTATTGACAGTTTTAGCAGGTATTGTAAATTTCATTATGGCGCATTTTTTCCACCAATCGGACATTTGTATTTGTTAACAATGTTAAATAAATTACAATAGTAACTATCAAATGTGTCTACATACACAGTTACATTAACTACGTCCAGACATAGACCACTGGCGTCAATGAAAGTTTGCCACTTTGATAGTCCCTTGGACCAATTTCTTATTGTAATGTGTAACACTATGTAATGTGTAACGCTATGTAATATGTATAGCACTTGGCGTCTTATGGTGGCATTAACGTAATAGTGTAACTGATTGACCTGTAAAATATGTTTTAAGTTGTTTAAAAATATGCAAGTACGAAAATATTTTAGGTCTCTGATCTCTTTTTACCATAGCAACCTATTTCACTCCAAAACGTAGTAATTATTGAAAAAAGCAGTATAATCCTAATCTAATAGTTGTAGCTAGCCAAAATTAACACAATCTTTTGTATTGTGTCCTTTTATAATAAGAAAAAAAGAAAATTGTTAGTGTTTATATGTGTGTATGCATGTATGTATCCAAATCTTATAGGTTAAAGTTTATAGAGTAATGTTTATTATTTAAGTTGTGATACAGGTTACAAATCACTCTCTTTAATTTTTTTTAAGTTTCACTATTTTGTACTTCATTTAGCACTGCACAAGATTCAATTTTCCATATAAATCTAAGAAACAAATGGACTAGAAATAATTTTAATGTCACATCCTGGTGTCGTACGACCCAAATTGTTGATGTACATGCTAAAAAGCGCCTTTATGGGTGCCTTACCATGAACTCTTATTACGATTCAGTTTAGGACCTAAAATGAATCATTGTGAGACAGTGCTACATGAAATGTATATCACCATCCCGCTTTTTTGTCGTTACGAACCTATATTGAACTGTAATAAGAGTTCATGGTAAGACTCCTGTACTCATAATTCAGTTAGTTAAACTTTGTGTATTTTGACGTTTATCTTTGGTAATGTCAAAAATGAAGCCATGGTTACATGTCATTAGGATATGTTATTTGCGTTGGTTCTCTTATGCTTTTATTTGTTATCGTCTAGGGCAGAAACGGGCCAATAGCGTATGTTTTTAATATCAGAAGAAATGTGCCTTTACTGGGAAGCTGGGTGATATTGAGCTCCTCACTTCTGTAGTAAATGATAAAATAGAAGTAAACGCATCTGTGTCTCTTTTAAAATTAATATGTCACTACTGACCGAGAAAAATATTTTTAGTTCTTCTTGCCATTGTTAGAGATGTGTTTCTAGTTCTTTTTGCCACTGCTAGGGATGCTATACAATTTGCCGTAACAATTTTATTATTCGCCACAGAAGAGATGATTTATTATATTATTATTATAAAACGATATCTACTCACACCGTGTCTCCCATCTTTACATGAGCCTCTTGATGCTAGGTCAAGTAGAAGAAACCGTTTTTTTTTGCATAAAAACGTCATACTGCTCACGTACTATATGTATACTTTATTAGTTGTATAATATAAAGAAGTACCAAGGGATGTTGTAAAATAGTTCATTATCAGTGTTAAATTATGTAGAAATATTTAATTAACTTAATTGGTGTATGGACAAAATAGCGTTTGGTAAAATAATTTCGTCGTATTCAAAAATACTTGTGTTCTTTGTTGTGTTGGCACTTATTATTGAAAAAACAATCGAATATCGCCGTCACGGCTGTCTTTGTACAGGTTTATTGCGAAAAGAAAACACGATACAATAATGAAAAAAATATTGGTCATAATAAACAACAAATTAGATGTCTTTAAAAGACTTACTCGAGTTTAAAGAATATAAAAGGCGCATTTACAACATTAGAGAAATGATAATTAAAAACCGGAGATATTACAAAAAAGACAACCAAAATAATAACTATACGATCCGACAACTACGACGTTATTATGATAAAATCAAAGTTGACGTGAGCCTCCAACGAGAACATAGTTGACATACTTTATAGAGTATGTACATAAATGTCACTTGTGTTGCCAATTAATTCGTACTAATTTTTCAAACAGTTATAATGTCTAATCATGAAAATCTAAATGGAGAAATTTAAAAAAATCTAATGTAATATAATATCCTATCAAATATATTAAAAAAAAACATTCATTTGTTTACAGACAGTGAAAAAGACAGAACGGATATGTACATGTTTCATTTACATCATTCGTTTTCTACAATGCCATTGAATTTAATAAAATCAATAGTTACAATTTTTAAAATTGCAGCCATATATCTAAAAAAGTATTGGTTTATTGGCTTCTAAATTAGAGCGTTTAAAACAAACGCAGCCTGTCATTTCCCATTCATAAATATATATTTTATAAAATCAGATAACACGTCGAATCTTAAAAAAGACCTAAAATTTCTACCCAAAATGAACCAACATCTTTAAAAAGCAAAAATACCAAAACTAATCTAACTAATTCATATCTATGCAATCGACAACCCTTTACAATTCTCGTTTCCCGAACTGAAACCTTTTATATCGCGGAAAACATCGGAAATTGTGAAACATTTTTCATCGTAATATTACTTAGTTTTGAATTTCAGTCTGCTCTCTGACACGGCGCAGGATGCACCGTGCAGGGCGCCGCTTTTCTTTTAACTGGTCTTTGAGGACGCCTTGGGGAGGGATTTCCGCACGCGAATGTAGTAGGGATAGGTCACTAGCATTTCTAATAATTTTTCTCGGTATATTGAAAATAGTGACGGCGAAACTCGAAATAAATTTTTGTACGTTTCGTAAATTTATTCACGGCGCGAAATTATTTTTCTTTGCAAATAACTACTAGTGTGGTACTATAATGAATTGTGTTAGGTGTAGAAAGTTGATTTGTGATTTTTCGGGATCGAGTGTTAACAGTTTTCCGCGATTTGCTTGCAGGAAAGATCTAATCAGTGCTATGAAGCTACCGGATTCCGAGCCGCTGGCTTCAGGCGACTATTGGATCATTACGGACACATGGAAGCAGGATTGGGAGCGGGGAGTCCAGGTGCCCGTGAATCCAGACTCTCTGCCCGCTCCTAAAGTCAAGATCATTGACAATCCGCTACCGCCTGACTTTCAATCATTCAAATTGTAAGTACTTATGTCTATTGTACATATTATAAGTTTTATATTTATTGTAATCATTGTAAATTTTGTAATTTCTGGCAGTGTTTCAATTTTAACGTGCGGAATTTTTCTTTACAATATTTTTTAAATTTGTTCACTTTTGGTAACCGACTTATATACGTTTATCGTGTTTGGTTGTACTACGCTATATGTACGTGTGCCGCTGCTGAGTACGGTCACCTATTGTACGACTGTAAATCTAAAAGTTAAACGGAAACAGGATATATGTACCCCTCTTACGTGGAATTTACCAAGCAAAAGCAAAGCGTATTTTGCTTTGATTGGAGCATACATGTGAATAATAGCAATCTCCTGCGAAAACAGGAGATTTGTTTTCAACGGGATGCACACACAACAAGCTTTTCAATATTAGCATTTCTTCTTTGTATTCTATTCTGTATTAGTACTTTTTATTGTGTGTATTGTAATAAAATTTCATTTCGTTCACCATTTATATTTGTTGCTGCTAATTTTTGCAAAGCTTTTTCCTTTGCTTTAGTCCAGTCTCTGGACTGCGACGAAATTTCACCCGTTTTTAAATGAATTTTCTGAGTATTTTTTCTTATTTTGTTCGTGTGCACTGTAAAAATTCTGCGTGGGGCAATGGCATGCGAAGCCTTTGAAATAAATTTCAAGTTTCCTCGTTGCTTTTGCAATAGTTTCTTTTTTCTTTTGAAAGTAACTTATAAGGCTTTTCAGTTCAACGAAATGTTTTGAATTAGAAATAAATGCACAGCGCTCTGTTGTGCTAGCCCTGTCACTCTTATTAAAATGTAGAAGATGACGGGTAAAGAAGTTCTATATTACATTACTGGTTAACACAATTTAGCAAACGTGTTCTTTATTCTACAAACAGAATGTAGTGGATATTTTTTGGGTGTACTTTGTTTTAGTTTCGTTACTCTAATCTTTGTAGTATAGGAAAGTCCTTTTACTATGGGAATATTTTTATAGTACAGCTAAGTCGTTTTAGTGTAGTAAAGTTTTTATAGTACAGGTAAGCCCTTTTAATATAGGACAGTTCTTATAGTACAGGAAAGTCCTTCTAGTATAGGAAAATTCTTATAGTACTGGAAAGTTCTTACAGCATAGGAAAGTTCCTTACAGTACAGAAAAGTTCTAGTTCAAGAAAATCTTAACGGCACAAAATTGTCTTATTATTATAGAAAGGTACTTTTAGAATAAAATTAGAATTTAGTATTACTTTTAATAGTGGAAAGTCCTGTAATATAGAGACTCTTTCAATGTTGTACTAGCCCATTTATTTTCGGTTGCCATCGTCACCTTGTCGATAGTCGTACGTCAGTTGAGATATTGATCGGTCACATTCGCCATTTTATGACAGTTCTCATACCACATCTTACAAGATGTATACATGTTTGTGATACCCGTGGTCCAACTTACCAACACCGGTTAATGTCCTATTAGAGCTTAGCAAATTTTTTTTTTGTTTCGTTTTTTTTCTTTCAACCGTGACATTGGCAAAATCATCATTTCTCATAATGATGGAGCCATAAAAATAAAAAGTGATAGTGATGTTTGTGATATGTGACCTTTACATTTCTTTCACAGGCCAAGGGACAAATATATACACTTGGCCCGCGATGCGCATTACCAACCGGACAAACATGTGGTCAGCTCGACCCCGGCACGCGCCGAGGCCTCGTGCAGCTACGACATGGACGCCACAGACACGGCCTGGCTGCGTCTGCTCAACGCCGAACGTGCGCGCGCCGGCGCGTCGCCTGTCACAGAAGATCAGTTCGAGAAGGTCATCGAAGAACTCGAGGTAAGATTGTTGATGACTAGTATATCTACGCCTTAAGGTTGCGGGAAGAACATGGGATGCTAGTATTTCGGAAACAAGTGTGATATTTAAGTAATATTGTTTTTAAAATTATAACAAGTAATTATTAAGTTCCATTTCTCAAAATTGACAAATTTTTGCTATGCCTTTTAACTGGACTGTGCTACTGGAACGCTATCTAGTGGGAATTCTTACATGACATAATACTCTAATGGCGTAATCGAGCGAATTCATATTATACTATGAACATTTATTTTTGCTTTAATATGCGCTTTATAAATGACTGCTCATTTTTCGTTTTTCCCGCAAATATACTAACGAACGCTCGTTAGTATATTTTGTAACGGAAGTATGAGATGAAAATCAAGAGACTAGTATACTTTCAAATATTAAAATTAAAATGTTATAAAAATATCAATAGAAATGTTTAGGAGTTCATACTTTACACGAATTCAACTTTAGGAAATGTATTACATATAATTTTTTATTTATTAGGAAATTGTCATTAGTTGATTCAGAAAAGAAATAAAATATACGCACATTTTCTAAAGTCGTATAATGAAAGCTGTTGGTAAGTAGCATGTAAGTAGAATAAACTTTTTGTGTAAGATTAATTAATACACCCCCGGACACAACAGTATTTAATGAAATACTGTTATCATCAAAGAAAATGATTTCTCCTGTTTTACGAATTCAAATATTGAACAAGGACTTATGGGAACGACGTAATGTCGTTTATAGTCTATCCTCTCTATCTTTTTTGAAGACGGAATAAATTGACATTTGCAGGGATACCAGTTTTAATAAAATTTTAAAGAGTCGTGCAGTTGTTGTCCGACAGTTTTATCGATAGATTGTGAAAGAAGGCAAAAGTTTGCTACGGCATTATAATGATCTTTCTTCATTCACATTATGACAGTTGGCCTTCTAGTATCGAAATCGGATTTTTTATTCATATACATTTCAATAAGAACAGTAAAATGTCTCCTCTTTGTATTTTTAATAGACGTAGTTCTAAATGCAGTCTATGTATGTATGCACTTACAAAAATTGACAAGTCAAATGAATCTGTGCCCAGCAGTTGACGAATAATGGACCGATGATGACAGAGAGATGACACTCCAATGAGTTTGGCTATTTATTTCATTTGCGTGGCCAACATTCTGTCGATAGTCGACAGAATATTTATCGAATGCAATCGCTAACTGCGTGCAAGCGGGTAACACTTTTGCATTGCAATGTCATTTTATTCCATCTTCGAAAAAGACTATACTAGTTTCAAATTTGTATAATAGTATTTGATGAATCAAATATTGTTAGCTGATTTGGTACTGAAAATGCAAGGTGGGTCGAATTGCGTATACTGTGTATAAATAATAAACTATAGGTTGGCTCATTTTTAAATTCTCCATGGTTGCCTAGAGTTGTCCAGTTGTCCTGGTATCTTTGTCCAGTAGAATATTATTAAAGCATTTTCGATGTGCGATAGCTGGAACTACGTATAAAAATGACAATGAGTTTTTAATTGAGTTTTTAGTATGCTAAACTTGAGAATCAAAAACTTCTATTGCTTAGTGCAGTCGGATGAACAATTGTTATGTCATGTGTCTACGTCTGTTGTTATGTTTTATATATTTTGCAATATTCCTTCCAATTTTCTGTATTCTTTATTAGGTACACAAATCTTGAAACAATTTTCATCAATATTGTGTTTATTTGAAACAATTTTCTGAGTTTTAACTTGTTCTCGTTTAACTATTAGGTATACGAAATAGCTCTCGAAGCTACAGTTCGTTTGCAATTAGTCAAAGTTCAAGTCACGGAGTGCTTAAAGGTTTATTATGCGAGTTAATTTAAAGTTATTATAATATATCACGCGCGATGTCCGTATCTATTTATATATATGTTTATATTATTATAAGAAAAATAAGATTTTCTTGGTACGTAGGAGTTGAGATTCTACGCGGGTGTATTGGAAACGTCTTTAGTGTAACCCAGTACCATTGACACACAGTGCACCGAAGATTGACGTGTGTGGAGCAAATCCGTGACAGGAAAACACCTCTTAATGCAAGTCGTTTGAGAGGAGAGCCGCGCCAGTGGCTTGATTTATTTTAATAATAAAATTACTCATGATTGTTAGATGCGTCTACATAGATTCTTCGAGAACTTCATACAGTGACTTATATTATCGACTCGAGTGTTACAACGTATCGGCTAAATTCGTAAACCTCGTACCTCCATGAAAATTTCTTAACATGTTATTGAAGATAGTTTCGTTTGGTGTAACTCTGGTGTCCATGCTAGAATTAATCTGTGTTATAGAGCACCTGGCTTTCTCTCTCCTACCTCTATGCAGACGTAACAACGATCGGTATAAGACAAAAATATACTAACAAATACAAATAAAGCAAAATAAACTAATTAAATTAACCATTTTATCCATTTATGTGAACTTTTGAGTAGACATAATATATACTCGTATAATAATTACTTGTAGTAACAGAATGACTAGAAGTAATTATAAGACAATCTTTTATTATGCCTTTATTTTCTAACTTGGAATTCGTCCAAAAACGGAGTTCCGTGGATTTCAAATTGAGCCGACGAACGTTATGTTTAAAGGAAGCGATTCCCAATTTAGAAAAAAGAGAAAGAAAAGAAGTATTGCAATAATAATAATAATAAAATTATTTTTGTTATACTTCTTTACACTACTTGAGTTATTCATTCGGTTAAACACTTTAAAATACTACACAAATTTTAGAAGAGATTGCGATTTGACATGTAGCCGACTGTTTATAATCTTTTGTTAGTGACCTTCATCAGTAAATCTTTATGAGCCGCATTATAGAAAAGTGCTGTTTTAGTATAGAGTTATTCTTGTCCTATTTTCGATCACGTTAATAACTGACTTACATTGATGCACATAATGGACTTAAGGAACAGGACTTTCGCACAGTATCCAGGGCCATTAAATCGAAAATCACATTTCGTTATTTATTTTCGTTAATATACCAACTTTCAAGTTTGCATATGTAAGGAGTACGATTTTCTATAGAAAAGGTGTTTTCAAAATACTTCCAAACCCTGACTTACCCCTTTTTGGGGTTTGTTTTGAAAAACCCTAAAACTCGTGTGTAATTATTTTATATTTAAAGTATCCAAACTAAGTTTGAAGCAAATTCCGCCATGCGTTAAAAAGTACCCATATAAATTTTAATACCCATTTGGGAGTAGTTTTGAAAAAAACGTCATGTAAATTTTATGCAGTTTCATCTTTGTATATTCAAGGAATATGATTTCATACAAACAATTTTAGTTTCACCCTCGTAGGGGTTGGATTTCGAAAAATCCGTTCGTAGTACGCCTATACTAAAAAACAGTAACATGTCAAGTTTTCATGTTTCTAAGACCCTACTTTTTTCTGTCCGCCATTTACCAGTGAATTGCTCCGGACCCTACTCCTTTATTTATAAATATTTTGGGCCGTTTGCAAACTACTTCGTAAATTCAATAAATCACTTTTTTCTCAAAAGTTACGAAATACGTTAGAAATGAAATGTTACGGGTTTTCAGGGTTAATTTTTTATACATAATTAATACGCGCTTCATTATTTTCTTGAAAGTATTGGGACCAATTTTTGGGTTGTCAGAACCAGGGAACATGATTATTCTATTTCGTGGATGCTCTTCGTAATGGGTTGCGATGTTAATTTATTAGTTCCATAATAACTTTGACGACATCGGCGAACTCGCGGGCCGGAGATGAGTGCGACTAGCGCAGGATCGTGGTGGATGACACAAACTAAGGGAGAAGAAATTGAGCTGTATGTTATGATGATGGGTATATTCAATTTTTGTTTTAAAATGCATACATACCAAGTTTCAGACTTATACTTGAGTGCAAAAAAATTCCATCGAAACTTAAAATCGTGTTGCGTCATATGTTGTGGTGTAGTTTTGAAAATCGAAAATATTGCATTTTGTTGTTTACTTTGATAAGTATTCATTCCAAATTTCAGGTTAACTATGTACTCGTTATCGAAATTATCGAATTTCGCAGTGAACCTTCGGCAGCCTCTTTTAAAGCAAAATTCTGTCTAGATCTTGGTCAGTACACCTGGTCTTGGTCTCGGTCTTCCTGCAAGAGTCTCGCAAGTCTTGCAATTATATAATAATATTATTATTATGTTCTATATACATACGTATATATATATACGTAACGAAAAGTGACAATGAGAGTTGGTTCAGATTTCAAAACAACATAGTAATACATTTTGAGTGCATATCGTCATAGGCATAGTAACCACCAACCAATTTGACAACATTATTACGATAACCATTTATTTTCACAAACGCTTATATAAGATAGTCTAAAATATAGGGTTCGAAGTGATCGTTACTTCGATAATTAAGACCTGAATCAATTAAGAAAAGTTCATAACCCCAATTTATCCTACCGAAAATCGGAACCGGGACTGCCTCATCTAGCGCCAACCGTGCAAATCGTTGAGTTGCCGAGGTCGTCAATATTATTGTTTTCTTCCATGCGAAAATTCCATGTAATTTTTTATGTACTGCTTTTGACGCTCTATTGTGAACTATAAAACCTAACACCATAGTGTATCAATTTCTTTGACATTTTATTTAACACCTCTTTTTAAAAACTGCTGAAACCAATTGTCAAAACAGTTAGTAAACTCTCGGCTTTTGTAACTATAATATTAGTTACGATTTTCAATTTTCGAAAATATAAATTGAAAAATTAAAAATGTCATGTCCACGTGAATACAAAAATGTTAGTTACAGAATTACTTCAAACTTTTAACAAGCTTCCCGCTATAGCGGCCACATCTCGCTCTCTAAAAGTTTTCATTTGTTTTGTTGTTTACGTTTACGTTACGTTTTGTGTACGTTTGACTTGTAATTTGTAGACAGTGTAAAGGGTTTATTATCTCTTGTTCGTTTAATTTAAAGTTAAGGTGCGTGTGTAATAAATATTAAATAATAGATAAAGTAAATTAGACAAATGCCTTTGCTATTGAAGCTTAAATCACAACATGCAACTGTCAACAATGACAAGTTACTTATGTAATTATTCATACATTTAATTATATGAATATATGTAAGAAAATCGTGAAGAAGTTTAGTCTTTAATATTTTAAGTAATCATCTGTGCTACCTCTTGAAGACACTACTAGAAGTTTTGGTTCGTTATCTGTGCGTTTGTGCACGCTAATTTCCACAATTGCTGAACCAATTTGGATGTGGTTTCAGTGATGTAGTGAGATAACCCAAGATTAATATTTAGTGTTTGTTTGATTTAAATCGGTTGACAAATAAAAAAGATACGTTTGTTTTAAAGTGTGTTTAGCGCTCGCTCGACGCGTGCACTAGTAGGAACGAAGTACGTGTGCTGTTCAAATGATTGGATATACGTGATAGTAATAATAACGCAGACACTCAACATTGCCCCGCACTAGGGAAACCCTGTGTCGTAAGTGCCATGGATACACACGTAGACAACCACAAATTAACCAAATCAACCATAAATTGGCCAATGTTCTGAAGAATTGTTTGACATGACACCAACGGCAATATTTTATCATCGCACTGCTCGCCACCGGCAGGGAGTCCATCCTCACACTCTGGAATCGAGTCGATCTCGTACTGTGTGGTTTCAAAGGAGCCTTCTCCCACGTACAATTAGGTTGTGGAATCAACTCCCTGTCGGGGTTTTCCCGTAGGAATACTGGAGGCCTTCAAAAGGGGTTTGAGAGGGGTCGTAAAGGGATGGCAACGCGCTCGTGACGCCACTGGTATTACAGGCGTTCATAGGCGACGGTGACCGCTTTCCATTAGGCGGGCCGTATGCTGTTTGCAGCCTACATAAAAAAAAAATTACATTCAAACTCACGACAGAAATAAATGTAGGCCATATACATATTTCTCCCGGCCCGGGAATCGAACCTGGGACCTCTGCGTGCCAGTCAGGCATGGTAGCCGTTCGGCCACAGAAGCAGTTAGCCGTAAAAAAATTTATACGCAACCTACCTTCCTTTTCATGTAGTACTAGAATACGTAAGTGATACTTGTTGGCGTCTATGAAATCTCGGGCAGAACTAGTGTAGAATATATATAAAATAACGTTAAGGCGCGGTATTTGAGCGAGCCTACCCTTTAGGAAGGGAGGTGCGGAGACCACCCGCGCATCCAGTAGTCCGCGCTCAGAAAACTAGTAACATGATTAACATAAGAACAGGCGGAGAAAATTTTACACCGATCAAAGAAGGCGGCGCGGCGCGTCGTTGAACCGCTGGGCAAGTTTCAAGTTTTGGGACAAATGTGAATTTAATAACTATATTCAAATGAATTCAAATGAAAATCAGAAAAATGTTGCAGGTTCTCTGTAGTACTTAAGAGCGTTATTTACAATAAATATGTAAAACATATGATCTAGCAAAATAGTTCCTCAGCTTCTTCTCCGGTTACTCGCCTTGAGTACACATAGAACACAATATTCATAGAAAACAGTGTATTGATAATGTTACACTTATAATGGCATAGAGACGTTGTACTGTAACAGATACAGTCTCGACACACGATAAATAATATAATAATAACAACGCACCTACACAACAACATCCCTCACTAGGGAAACCCTGTGTCGCGGGTGCCTTGGACACACACATAGACAACCACAAATTACACCCAAACTCACGAGAGAAATAAATGTAGGCCATACAAACATTTCTCCCGGTCCGGGAATCGAATCTGGAACCTCTGCGTGACAGTCCGGCATGGTAACCGTTCGGTCACAGAGGCAGTTAAAGCAGATAAATAATCCCAACTTATGTAATAGAAGATGTATATAATACGTCGGGGTCGTATGATATAGACGTCCTTAGTATCATCGTACCCTAATGAGAGATAAGGAATCACCATATTTATCGACACGGAATCGCATTAATCCGGTTAGAAAAAGCAGAAAAAGCTCTTTTGTAATAAGTATAATAAAAAAAAGTGAAAAAGATCCGAGCGACGAGCGAGATAGTAGCACTAGAGTTTGTTTTGAAGGAGGTCGCCAGGGAAGTACTGTCACCTTACATATTTCTGCCGCCAAGCTGTAATGAGAGCATTACTCCGTTCCTATAGGGGTGCTGGTTAAATTACAGGCACATGGGACTTGTCAACTTACGTCTCAGGGAGATGGGCGCAGTGGCAGTGCCCCGCCGATCTTTGCGTTTTAAAGCTCCCAAAGGCACTGAACTGTTTTGGACAGGCGTGTCACTTACCAGGCCCAGGTCTTGTTCGTCCCGTCACTTCGTAATATATATAAAAAAAAAAGTGTGATCATAGACTCTATAACATGTACGTTGGGTACTTTAATTTTATTAGTCTTTTAAATACTGAGTTGGGAATCTTTTAAATATACGTAACATAAATACATCGTTTCCGATTTTGTAGGTCGTATGAAATAAACGAAATGTATGTCACAGCATCTGTATTGATTAATGCAGTTTCCAGGCATTCAAATAAGGATCATACCGTGGGGAATGTGGCGCTATGGGGCAACAAAGGGTTATACTGTTAAGTGCAAATCCGACGAGCCATACAATGAACGGATCAGCGTGCCTTCTGCTTTTGTATTGGTGAGCTTGTTAGTGCTTTTGTGCTATTGCAGAATATTGTCTATATTAAATGACAAAATATTTGAATCGAAACAAAGACTAATTGTCATATTTAATAGAATAGTAAATATACCAAAAACTCACTTTAAACTTTAATAATTATAATATAATAATTTTATTAATAAGAATAATTTAATAAAAAAATTAATACTTTAGTAGTACGTTACCAACTGGCCATCGGCACATTACATCAAGGAAAGATTTGCCACTATAACACTTGTACTTTATACATTTTCTTTGGAAGTCTTTCTCTGTGTATGACCACTACAACACATGTATGAAACAAGGTGGCCCATACTTATGCCTTTTTAAGAAAATAAAATATTTTCATCGTACATTTATTTGCTTCTACGGGCAACATAGTTGTTAAATTTAATATAATATTTTAATAAAGTGTAGGTTAAAGTACGGCACGTAGCTAAAGTAGGCCGCCGCGAGCGCAGATTATACCGAAAAATGTATGAAACCATACAGCATAGAGACCAAATTTTTCTTTTAATCTAACTTTGCATTGTCTGTATTTTTCAGCAATTCTTGGCTCCATTTTGTTCTGTTACAAAAAAAGCATGCGAGAGTGTGTTAACAAGTAATTACATTTAGAAAAAAATACTCAGATTAACATGACAAAATTTAACTTGCCTACGTTGTCTTCATCAAAACTTTACGCAGTTAGTCCATCTACACTCCAAAGCAGTTATGCCCTTAAAATGATTTTTCTCAATGTTTACAAAATACCACTCCACAGCTACCGTAACATCGTCCTTTCTCTCAAATTTCAACACTCAATCAAGTTTTCAGCCTGAGAAACAAGCGGAGGTGTAAGCGCCCAGTTACAACGACGCGAAAGTTTTCGCGCGGCCGCCGCGCGGTGACCACCCAGTTACCACGCTTTGACGTACATTAATGGCGAATCTGAATTCTATTTACTAGACAACAACATTTAAATTCCTTTGAATAATACAACCGCGCGGTTGTAGACCATGCCAGGCCGTGTAGACCACAGACAAGCCAGACTCGCCTCGCTGTGTTGGGCTTATTAAATTAAGGTCACGACGAGTTGTTAGCTTACAAATTGTGATTTTATTGATATTTTGAAGTTCACCGGTTTGTATCGGCTTTTTTTATTTCAACTAAAAAGTGACAGCCAGCTAGAGAACATTTACTCCATCGTATTAAAATGTAGTATACAGATAATAAAGAAAACATCATTTTTAGAACGAGTTAATTTTTGTTAAATTCGATCTTGTTAAATAGTGTAGATAGGCGTACTTATTCAATATCAATCCGGGCTCATAAGAAAAAAAATCCAACAAACCCTTCTAAGCCGTCACATCAGTGACTAATCTGTATTGAGACAACTTGACAGGTATAGAATCATCGATTGTGATGTTTCCAGTCCCTTGTTATGTACATGTCTAAGGGAAATTTAAATTACTACTTGAATCAAAGCACAAGACTGTCCACGTCATATACTAATTACGCGCCAAGTAAACTAAAAATAGAGTTTGAAAACAAAGGGCTTTTGATGCTAACTTCAAGTCGTTCTTTTCTATTTAAGGGCAATTGATTTTCAAGCGTATTGAACTTATTTGCATCATTTACGTTTAAAATTTAATGTTCATATTTTTAAAACATTAGAATTGAAAAACGTGACTTCTTAAGTTGCGTGGGCAATTCGCGAGGGTCGTAAACAAGGGGCTATTTATAATGACGGAAATAAAATTCAGGGCATAGCGAACACGTAACACGTCCACTCATTATGGCAGTCCACCCTGAACTCCCAGTAGGAAAAATAAAACAAACAAAGCAGTCTCAAGTATATGGATATCAAATGAAAAATGAAGTTACAATTTCTTCGAAATAAATACCTATGATAAGGAATCCGCCTGTTTAACATTAACTGTTTCTATACTTGCTTATGTTCTATGACTTCACTGTAATATTATGTACAATAAAGAGTATTTCATTCATTCATTCAAAGAATCGATAACAACTGGTTCGTCATAATATTATCGCGTAGCTGCCTACGCGATTTCGCTGCAATCTAGAATTTTTACTAAAACTTCACAGCGAGATAGTCCTCTTTGAGACTTGACTGCAGACTGAACTAATTAGTTAGTGCATTCATTCGTATAACTTCTGTAGTGCCGGTAGAGCGTACACATTTTTAGTGGGGGTGGGGGTGTATTGGGGGCGCAGGTAACCGTCGGACCTGTATCCGAATACGCAGGGAATTTAAAAAAGACCTAAAGTAATTGTACCGAAGTATAAATTTAATATACAAAATAAATTAAAAGTAAACTATGATAACCGGATCCGATGCTTTAGTAAGTAAATGATGTTACACAATCGGTTATATACATAAGTGCCCAATTAATAATTTTCATATAGGCCGTTAATAACAGTAGAAAAGTTTCAGTATATAGGAGCGTACGTTCTAATTAGTATATACTAATTATATGTAAGCTTTTGCCTGCAAACCGGCGTGTTTAAAATGGCTCACCAAACTTTACGCAAACAAGTAACGCTCCAACACGGGGCCCGAAAATAGTTTCGCTAGTGTATCCCCTTATACATAGATAGTTTTGCATAGTTTGTATTGTGTGATATTGATAGAATAAATTATGCTCGTGTCGCGCTACACCCGCGAAAAAGAATGCCGTATTGCCAAGTATATTTACTTGATACAATGTACTAAATAACTGAATACTTAATACGACAAATAGAATAGCTCACTTCCTCATACTGAAATTATCTTTTTCACCGCTAGTCATTTTTCTGTCACAAAGACAAACTGTTTGATCTCCGGAAAATGAATGAGCCTCTTGTAATATTCCACAGAATTGATACTTTAGTGTATCGTCAATCTACATGCGTCCTGTTTCCGGGCACGGGTCCCCTTTTAAGTTCACTAGAATAGACGTATATATATAATTTTAATTGCAACGCTATTAAAATTATATATATAACATATATATTAGAAAGCAATAACATACATCTCTGACAGACAAAATTTCAGAAATGTTTTTACACAAAATTAACTAGATTCCTTTAATTTATATACACTCAGCTATGAATAAATAAATTGCAAAACGATGAAATTGTTTGAGGAAATACTTTCCACAACGACAGGCGGAAGTTCGGAAAACTCGTCCGCTCAGCGCCGGAAGACCGATCGTCAAGTATAATAAGAAAAAGATTAAGCACCAAGCTTAATTTGTTATCAACTCAATATTTTATTGTAACAATATGAAGTTTTACTAAATTAAACTAATTAATTAAAAGGAACTTAAAAACATATTAATAAGTAGTATTGCAGTCTTATGTCATCTCTCAATGATCTAAATTATCTGTTGAAATTAGGATTTTTTTTAAATTTAAAATTATTAATATTATAATATTTAATTTTTTTTTTTAATTTAATTTTTTTTAATAATTTAATTTAATTGGTATCCTGGATAGAAAACTGACTTCTTTTGCAAGGACCTGGGGTTTGTCGAACAATAGGTTTCAGTGGTGAGGCGTGGAAATAGTTTTTATTAAAGCCGCCCAAAAACAAAAAGCACCTGCCTTAATACTTTACATTTTATACTTAAAACGTCTTTCGCAGTTAGAAAGGCGCCTTGTGACACTTACACACTAACACTTATTTGCACACAAGATACTAAATAAAATAGTACAGTACCTTAATGTCACTGATTAAGTTATTCTTCAGTTAAATTGAGTACCATTTGTACTAAATTACTTTAAAAACAAACTTTCGTATCGCGATGGTGACAGTAAGTAGCAAGTGTTGCCTTTTTAATATTTATTTACAACAACTAACTACATATGAACGTTTACGTTCTTTACGTAGCCATAAAGAACGTAAACGTAGTACGTAGTTTTGAAATAACACGACCAAACGTTACATTTTCGTAATATTATTTATCGTTAACATTTACAAAATACTAATTAACCACTTGTATTAATATGTTATTATATTAATTTTGTTTGTTTTATGAAAGTTTTACAACTGTCTAAGTTTCGGACATTGATTATAAACAAATCAGCATTTTAAAAACAAACCGTATGGTTGTTGAAATAAGGTTTAAATTTACGTGAACGCTATTCACATACCCCGATGGTTTTCAAGTTTTCTGCCGCCATTATTAATTAGGCCTTATTCTTCAATGGACTTTTGACGAACGTGTGCGTGTATTTTGATACACTCACATAAGTTTTACGAATGAAATAGAAGTTGCGATCCGACCCGTTTGCTTGCTGTGGATGGATGAGATGTCGAGTATGATGGCATACTCCGTATTATCAAAGAATGGTGACTGACACTTTCATTATTGAATATTTTGAGTACGTTAAAAAGTGGTATACGTTTTTTAAGTGGTGGGGTATGCGCTGCTGTCTAGTATTTTTTTGATGATACGTGGAAAATTTAGGCTAGCAGGTGGGATTCGACTTATGTGCACGTCTCGACACTGAGGTTTATGGAGTGGAATGTTCTTTGTGTTGTCACCTCAGTTTATAGTGTCTCTCACGATGTAAAATTTTAATTTGGCATTTAGAACAAAGAAGGTATCTAAACAAAAATTACCTAACTTAAGATACAGTTTTATTCTATATGCGAGTTTACAAATACGTTAAATGCGCTTAAGCTGTTCTCCACAGACACAGACATATATCTAGATGTATGTCTGTGCTGTTCTCTTATGTCATAGCGGTAAGAACGTTCATTATTAATGGTATGTCTCACCTGTTCTCGTGCCCACTGTGTTCAATCGCAGCAGCCGCGATGACCTGCTAAAGGTAATAGACAAGGGTATAGAGGTGGCAGCTTAGTTAGTTATTTTTGTCATTGACTCGATAAAAAGAAAATTAATAATGTTAGAGAGACGCAATGTGCTTTTTTGGTTTTACTCTAATTTATAATACTACTTTGCAATGTTACTAAGGACTACAATAAAAAATGGTTTATCATTATTGGTTACTTGTTAAAGAAATAGGCCAGGCGTTTGTATGTTCACGATTATTTAACTCACCATGAGAGACGACGCTACGAACTGAAATGACATTAGTTTAAAGTGTCTCATTTTTATATTGGTATTAACCAAATACTTTGGTCTGTGCCCGTGCAACTTTGAGGAACGTGCATATTGAATCATACACACATTAATTAGATCAAATCATCTTGAGTTTCGAGAGCACTGCAGTGCACTCAGGTTTCCATTTAATAGACCGTTGATGGTAGTGTAAATAGGGATAATTTTCAAAGTTACTGCGTAACTTTCGTCATTCGGTGTATGGCATGGTGTGGCAATATTTCTTTACAACGATGAAAGATTTTTCAATTGAATATTTATTTAAAACTTCTATTTGACTGATAAATAAGAAGTAAACGCGAAACAACTCAAGCACAACTTGAGGACGTCCCAAAGAAAGACCTTCTTTATACACAGAAAGAGCATGTGTAAAACTATTGAGGCGAAAGATGTGTCCGGATCGCAGCATGTGGAAGGTTGTGGTCGGTGCTTAACCCGATGGGAAAGAAATATATTTATGTCTAAATTAAGCGTGTTCCAGGATCAAAAAAGCTGATGAAACTTTTTAAAAAACACGCGTTGCTGGACGCATTGCTATAGTAGAGTGTGAACCTATATGTTTTGTAAAAAAGAAAATACTGAGCGCGAGGTCGATAGCTGACTGAGTGCTATTATTACTTGAATATTCGCTGTGTTTTTACGTTTATAAAATTCATAATAAATTTGTTGATATATTTTAATATACGATGCATTTCATTGCGTCGTGCGAGTTGTTGTTGGCTCAGTTTATCAGCCGCAATTAATCTTCGCCGTGATCGCATGGCAGCTAACATGTGAGGTCTTTGTCACCGTGAAACAGTCCCCTTAAAAATAGTTTTTAATTTGAAGGCGAGTTGGTATTGTTGCAACCATTTTTTATAATGAAAGCACTCCATCGCACCGTATGGATTATGAAATAATAGTCCATACGGTGCCGTGCCGTTGTTAATTGATTGAATGAATGGTTATACTCACAAAATATATTAATGACATTTATATCTCTTATATCTATTCTATTTCTACCTCAATATATTAAGAATTAAATGTATGTTGGATTGCGATTAATTAGTAAATATATCAGAACTTAATTTCGAACCACAGTTGACCGCCCTAGCGTCAATCGTAGAGGGTATGTCTAATGGACACTAGTTAGTAGTTTAGTTTTTTAAGTAATTGGGCGAACTAGGTAGTGTGTCTTTGATTATGATAATGGTCAAATTATTCGCCTTAGGTTTGGATTATATTATTTGTATGAACTTATATAATATGTATATATAAAAGTAGTAAACTAGTGATGAGTTGATAACATTAACATATAGGTATGTTAATAAATAATTGAAAATTTGTAAAGCTACGCATTTTTTGTATGTTTGACGATGTTTTTGTTCAAGTGATAATGAATTATATTTAGACACATAAGAAAAACAGTTACACTGCCCTTATATTAACTGGTCACGGGCTGTCCCAATGTAAACTTACAGATCGGATATACAGAATTGGTTCGCCTTTATATTTGCATATTATCATAAGCTCGGACGTACTCCGACGTAATTATCTTTAAAACGTTTTAAAGCTACCTTTGTCTTGAAGAATTAATTTTATTT
>NW_020653200.1:1625344-1670481 GCF_003589595.1 Hyposmocoma kahamanoa
AAGGCCGGCCTTTGACGGTATTACACGGGGGTGTAAAGAGTGGTGCACAAAGTCCGTCGTACCTAGGATATATCAGGATATGTCGAAATCCATTGTAGTAGCCAATCGGCGTGGACCATGCGGATTATTTTTTATCCCTGACGAAGTGGGCGCTAACGAAATGACATGAAACATGCATGCAAATTCCTTTTATGTCATGTATAATAGCATTATCGAGTTCTTACGCTTCCGCGATGGAAAATGAAACGATTTTTTTTCGTATATTTTCAAAGAAACCAGCGTTTCGTGCTCTTACTGGTTCCAAGGTCACAGCGACATCGCAGTAGCATTTTTATAACACGGAATAATTTTACTTCTGTAACGAGTTTATTTATTTTTCAGTCCAAAATAAAATATTAGCGTTTAGAACCAGCACCACAGAATTAGTGCGAAATATTTGATGTTATTGCTTGATGCGGTCTCTAGAGCTTGCGAGCGCATTGTCGATAGCGTCATGACGTGACATAATGCAACCATAGGAGATACTGGGAAACTGTCTCAAGAACCATTCAGTCTGTTTTAGTGACAACAATTTTGGTATATAGGAAATGAAACTATTTTTCAAATTTTAACAAAATTTTATCAAAAATTTTTCACACAAAATTAATAAAATTGACAACATTTTTTAAAGTTGATTGATCAGTTTTTTAAAAGGATGATTTCAGTGTATCGGAAGAAAAATGTCGGGACAGGTGAAGTTGGTTTGTAATAAATAGTTTTTTTTTTCATACGAAATGAATACCTAACAAAATATATTTTGGAATTAGACCTTTTTGAATATGCCCGCCATTAAAGAGCTATTTCCGTTTTTATTAATTTATTATTTAAAATCAAAAGTATCGAGCCAACAATCTGAGAACCAACGGCGAAGCCCGAAGCGTCCACACGCCACTGTACTTAGATAGAAGTAAACGGAGGCTCTAATCTCTTGTAAAACATATTTCCCGATGTAGTGGAAATAAGATACTTATAGGATTTTTCCGTTATAAGTCTTTCCGTTAGTTCAGTTCCCTTTTCTTCGAAGCTATGCCAGGTTTTAGGGAAAACTATACATAACAATAATGCCTAGCATTCGCACAATTCCCAGTACTTTGAGTGCCAGAATAACGATAATTCTGATGGCAATACCAGAATACTCAGACTATAGCCAACGTAAATACGTTTCGTTTACTAAATTCGCCCAAATCGGGAATCGAATCGGCAACTTCCCCATCATGCGCCCTTAGTACTAACTGTTGTGCCACTGAAGAGCATAAGCACATCCCGTAACCTAACCCCGACCATGCGCCCTAGGGCGAGACCGTCCCCACCGTAGGTGGGGTACAGAGCTCGTAGCAAGTGTAATTATGGAGCTGTCAATATTAATTTATATCCGTTTCACCATCCTTTGATGTAAAGTGCTTCCGGTGCACTTTACACACTATTAAAATTTTTCACAGATATCACGACTAGTATAGGTGTAGCAGAATCTCATATAGGAATCACTGAGACAAATTTAATATTGTAATGGGCAACGTTAATGCGGTAGGAAAAAAATTACTGTGTACTTTAATTGACTGCATTTAATGGTCCATCTCTATTGTTTAATATCTGTATGAATATGTGTGCACGGAAGGGATAAGTAGTTAACACTTTTAATGATGAAACAAATTTTATAACAATAATAAATCTCTTCGTGAGGAGTAGAGTGCTTCTCTTGAAAAATCTAAATAAAAAATTACTTCTTAACTTATATTGCTCAACAAATTTGTTTTCCATTTCTATCGCACCTCCTAAGAAATAGTGGCATAGCTTACATTTGCAAAAAAATCCAGAAAACGATTTAAAATTTTTGTTTTTTTGTTTTTAGGGCTACTGAGTACTTTTAAAAAGTCCTTTAAAGTTATTCTATTACAAGCATTACGCCCTGTGTAGAAAAATAAAAGCATGCGTGATAGACTTAGTTATTGCGAAGAAATTTAATTTTCACTTTTTTTTTAGTTAAACCTGTGTTTCATTGTATTGCGATATTTTCAGCTTTTAGTCCTGTTTTCTGATTAAGTCTTTATACAGTTATATACTCACTTGTAATATTTGAGACCCGTTTTCAAATCGTGGATCGTGACTCGGACCTGAAGCGGGTATATTAAAATTAAAATTTGCTATATGTATGTAAGGTAAATTGGACTGTTCTTTTATAAATTAAAAATAAGCTAGTTACTTGATAACTTGCGTGACTATAGATAGATCAGAATAGGGTAGTTTGCATTAATATTAGACATAACTGGTCGATGCCTTTACCATGTCGACTAGTCAACTGTGACAAAATAAATATATACTATTTAGAACAGACAAAATTAGTTCATTGCCAATAAGATGACAGTTCACATTTAATGCGCTTTAATTTTGAACGTTAAAACCAGTCATTTCATCCATCACTCACACTCAAAATTTTTATAGTTATTTTGTTCATTAAAATGGTTGCAGGCTGCGCATGTTTGGCAGTCACGGGTTGCTAGGCGGCTTCGATGACTCGTACGCGGCCAATATTTCGCGAGGCTTGAACGCCAAATATCGCGGATGGCTACCTCCATTGATTGGCAATATTTCCCCTTTGTTAATTAAAGGAACCGTCATTCCGCGTACACTCAGTTTAGGAAACAACTTAAGTGCGATGCTACGTAACTTCAATTGAAAAAAAAACAAACTAAAATCCTAATGAGGTCACGCAGCATTTTAGAGAAAAATCAATATTTTCCATATAGTAACAAAAACTACCTGTAGTTAAACTGGAACATTAATATGATTATTTCTATCCCATCTAGATCGTGCATTAGTGTTATTCGTTAGGTAAAAAAAATGTCTTACATTAACTCTGTGAATCGAAGCAGATGTGTATGAAATCTAAAAAATATTGTTTAAATTTTTTGTTCATTCTTATAATACAAATGTGATGTTCAAACTTTTCAGAATAATTAGAACTAGTAGGGAAGTTCGGTTTTCACAGTTCGCGCTTCATGATTTAATGAGGATCCGGTAATTCGGTATATACATAGCGATACGAGACACGAGCGCCTCACACCCCTCACACCCCTCACACATAACACGATCACCAAAATTGACCTCCCCTGTCGCGTGGCTTTAAATCTGATTGGACGTAGCTGGCTGTTTGCAAACGTCATCAAAGGAAATTTTGTTAAAAGCGATATAGCGCAAAGGGCTAAAACAACTATAGCATAGTTGCTAGCAGCTGCTGCTAGAATTTGTAGGGGTGATCGATTATCTATATATATATCAGTTATAAACATGATGCTTAGAAGTTTAGACAAAAGGAATGTGCAAGTAAAGGCGAATAATACTATTGCACCGGACAATATATAAGAGACATAATGTTTTACGATGTAGGAAATCACCATATATAATAGGGGTTAAATTATGAAATTGCCGATTTGTACTGCAAATCTGAATTGTTTATTTTTTAAAATTTAAAAAAAATTATTTAATCAAAATAGTTGCCATTATTATCTATACATTGCCGCCATCTAATGGGAAGGTTATTAATGCCTTTGCGATAGAACTCCGACGATCTAGACTGCACAAACTGTGTGAAAGCATTTTGTACTGCCTCCTGGGAAGAAAACTTCTTGTCACGTAGATAATTGTCCAAATCACGAAAAAAATGGTAGTCCGTTGGAGCAAGGTCTGGTGAATACGGAGGATGACGAATGGTTTCTAACTGCAGTTCCTGAAGGGTCAAAATGGTTTCTCGTGCTGTGTGAGGTCTCGCGTTGTCGTGGAGCAATAATGGTGAAGATCGATTCATGAGTCGGGGCTGTTTTACTGCTAGTTTTGTCAACATGGTTCGGAGTTCGGCACAATAGACATCTGCCGTTATTGCTTGACCAGATCGGAGAAAACTATAGTGAATAACACCATGCTGAGACCACCAAACAGTTACCATTACCTTTTTATTGGTAAGTTTTGCTTTAGGACACTGTTGTGGCATTTGACCTGGGGTCAGCCATTGCATTTTTCTTTTCCGGTTATCATAAAGAATCCACTTTTCATCACATGTTACAATTCGATCCAATATTCCTTCATTTCTGTACCGGTTCAACAAGGCAACGCAAGTTTCAACACGCGTTTCTTTCTGCAGATCAGTCAAATCATGAGGCACCCATTTTTCGTATTTTTTTTATTTTATTGATTTGACGCAAGTGAGTCAATATTGTGGGTAAGGTAACGTTAAACCATGCCGCTAATTCCTGGGTAGTTTGACTAGGATCGGCTTCCACTATCTCTCTTAATTCATCGTTATTCACCTGTGTGGGCGGTCTCCCTCGTGGCTCGTTCTTTAAGTCGAAATTTCCATCACGAAAGCGTTTAAACCAAAATCGCACGGTGCGTTCATTAGTAGACCCCTCTCCAAACGCAGCATTGATATTGCGGGCTGTTTCTGCCGCGTTAGTTCCGCGTCGGAACTCGTATTCAAAAATCACTCGAATTTTCGCAGTATCCATCTTTCTTGTCTAAATTGAATAACAAAAACAATTGAAAGTCGATATTCAAATGTTTCAAATAAAAAAAAAAATCACAGAAACCATTTGAAAAAAGTTTCATTCGAAAACCTCAAACCATGAAGATTCTATGAAAATTCAAAGAACCTATTGCAATAAAACAGCAATTTCATACTTTAACCCAATATTAACGTGGAATAGCATTAAGCCGTTTAGAAAAAAAGTATTTATGCCAAAAAGACGACGTGCCTTTCGCGTTGGCGGTCCGAACGGAAGCGAATTACAATGCGTCTTTTTCGCTCTTATTAACATGGGACAAATAGCTTTTTCTGGCCGTCTCAATGGTATTTTGTGTCGATAAGTGTGGTGACTCCCTATTATACGTTCATCACCAGGCGTGAATAGACGCAACAGCGGCGGAAATGTATTTTGTCATAATCTCTGTACAGAGTACTAAAAAAACCAACCTCTAAAGTTCGTGGAATTACATCTATTTGCCAAGTATTATTGAAATCGGTTACCGGAAAGTGCGCGAAACTGGATTAATCCCCTAGTTACTCTTAGAGGTGGAATATTTTCTTCAAATTTAAATGTGACCAATACTGAGGTACTTCTTTCCAACAAAAAAGTATCATCAAAATCGGTTCACAAATGTTGCCGGAGTAATCGCGTAACAATCACACAAAACGAAAGTGCTGTCGAATTGAGAATCTCCTCCTTTTTTCCAAACAGTTTAAAATTAAGCAGCTTCTTGTTGCGTTTGAAAACACACGTTAATTTGAAACGCAGCTTATAATAAATTCTTTATTTCGGACTTAAATTATCCATAGTATGTTAATAACAGCAAAAACTTAAAGTAAGGTTAGTACAAACAAAATGACAATTCTAAAACCACAACTACAGCTCCCATTGGGCCACACCTTTTGTTTGACTCATCCAATATTCTGCAATTGGATAGTCAAACCTCCAAGCGATAGCGTTTAGAATGCTGTTGGTACTTTTCCGGATGCGACTCCACAGGGCGACAATCCTCTTTCGCATGACGGCTTGGAAGCCGTCCGTACGAGCTTCCGCAAACATGCCCGACGCGCTACACCTACTTGGCAGTCCCAACAGCATCCTATATACAACATGGAATTAATTTCACTCCAGTAGAATTTAAGTCTCTGTGGTGAAATATCATTTCTGAAGAACTAATTAGTGACGACGTAAACCTATAGGGGAACGCTATCCGCCTTGAAGACTTGTCTCTCTACCCAAAAGAATTTCTGCCGTAATCAAAGCAAAGGTCGACCCTTTCCTTCGACCGATTCATTAGTTTTACCATGGACCAATCATTCAAAAGCTAATGTGCTGCAAGACAGCGTAGTTGAGTATTTAGTACCTTTTGGTACACCAGAGGTCGCGATGAGTACCAAATAGCTATTTTTGTAACTAATTTGCAAATAATTAACGAATTACAATCTATCTAAGCTACTCTAATTTCTACTCATAACAAACAAATCAAGATGGCGCTTGTGGCACAGATTTTTATGGATACTGCCGCTATACTTTTATTTTGTTTAGGATTATCCATACTAGCAAGGGTTAATTTATAAATTAGTTTGTAACACAATACTATCTAATGACACGCTTATTTGTCAAAGTTTAGAAAATAATTTTAGCTCATAAACAATATTTGAATAATATACAAGGAAAAAAATGCTTATTTATATTTCATATTAAAGATGAATTAATTGATATTCATTGCCATTTACATAATATAAACTACATCCAGGCTATAGATAAGCGACTTCTAGATATAAGACGGAATTCTGACCTTTTTCAGAGTTACGACCTGCAGTATGGAGATTAGCAGTCCTCTTTAGTCATTGGTCCATAGTAGAAACACCAGTGGCGGAATTTTAGAATCAGACTTACTATATTCCTTTTCCGTTTTTGTTATAATGTTGATTCTAATAGTTTTGGTCGATCGAGTCTATAAATAATATTTAAAAGGTAATATTATTTTCCCGTTTTATGTGTATTGGTGCGTACACCATATGAATACACTTTGTCAAGTAATATGTCATGGTATTACCGGCATTTGCTATGTATATGTCATGTCTGTCATATACATAGCAAATGCCGGTATCCGTTATCCATTGTTGTATGTATTTTATTATTTAACTGCCTCTTACACGCTTCTCGGGTGCGATTCCCGGGCCGGGAGAAATATTTATATTATTACAGCCTACTTTTATTTTTCTTGTGAGTTTGGGTGTAGTTTGTGGTTGTCTATGCGTGTGTCTCATGTGTGTCCATGGCAACCCGCGAAACAGGGTTTCCCTACTGCGGGTCTAAGAGTGTATGAGTCTTAAAAAAAATCGTGAATAGGTTAAAATATGTATTTCTGTCTATTATCCTGTTAACAAAATACGCATTTTTTATAGGAAACCTCTCATTGGAAAACATTAAGGTGTTCCATGTTCAGATTTTATTTCAACTGAAGTTTAATTCGTTTTTATGGTTATCACCTCTTGCTATGTTGTCATAAAAGGGTTCGTTCAGTGTTTGGTCATATAACTATTGAAAACCAATTGCAAATCCCAGTTCCGCTGCGAACGATCAATGTTTCTGTGATTGTAGAGATACTTAACAAACTTCCGTCTGTCTGCTACGGTAGTCATCTCAGATTCGAAGTACAGTTTGTTAAGGTGCAACAATTGTGATATTTTTCGAGTCCAGTTCTCGTAGTTACTTACTAAAACTACACTAAAAAAACATTGAAATGAATAAGATATTGTTGAGGTCACTATGTTATATAATCTTGTATCATGTTGAGCCTATGAAACATAATGATGGGAAACAATGTTAAGTAATTAATTTAATCATGTTTTGATTGATTTGATGTAGTATCTTGATATGCTAACTGATTATGTTAGTTAAAGTTTTTGGTGTATCACCGCATTTTCCAAAACTTTGACACGTAATTGTTGTATATTTGTGTGGTAATAAAAGCTGTTTATGTACATATTAAACTTATTATATGTTATGTCGTTCCTTAAACAAACATACTCGATGTTCAGAGACGTTTTTTGCATGGTAAAACTCAGACAAGTGCGTAGAGGTAAAATACATTCTTGTGCAGAATTGTTCATATGTTGAGGTTCGCTTTGATATGCTCCCAGTGGCGGTGTATCAATTATTTTCCAACTTGTTATATTTCAAGTTTCGACTGTTGCGACTGTTGCGAATATAACAATTCTTATGAAAGTTTTAATTATAATACTTGGTTGTGCAAGTTTATTATGTGTTTATTGAAATGTTATTTAGATCTACTTGTATTTTATAAAAGACTGTGTGCTGTAATACTTTCAAAACTAGGCAAAAACAAATATGAACGTTTATCAAGAAAAAAGCCGATATGTTGTCACATGATGACCAAATCAATGACACCGGCCTATCCACATTATGCACTTTGACTATCAAGGATTAATCATCTTCGCGAAAGGCGGCCGCCGCGCGGCAACCGCTCAGTTGCCACGTTTTCACGTATATTAATGGCGAATCTGAATTCTGTTTACCAGACAACAAAATTTAAATTCCTCTGAATAGCAGGTGCAACGGTAGGCGGTCTCTGCGCGGACGCGGTCTCCGCGTAGAACAAAGACAAGCCAGACTCGCCCGCGCGCCCAGGATGCTTATTTAAGTTAAAATGTAAAAGCTAAATAAATAGAGCGTAGTTAGATGCACGCGGTCGCTGCGTGGCGGCAACGCGTTCTCCGCGCGGCGTTCGCGCGATGAAATCCGTGTCGAATAAATGCGCCCTAACGGTTTTTGTCTTTCTTTTAATTTTTGCGCTTAGTAACGTATTAACAGATATTAACGGTCTTTACAGTAAAATACTCCGTAGCCTTTGTTTTATGTATGTATTTATTATATAAAAAATTTCAAGTAAAATCTCCAGACGCGACCACACCCAAGTTCTTTTGAAATCAAATGCACGTTGTTGCTTTAACAATTTTGCTCACAGAGTAGCAATATCCTGCGAGAAATATGGAAATGACAGTCGTGCTACACGCAATCGAACTTGGCACCGATAAGCTATGATTGAACTTACATCTACGTATGGACGGCAATATATCAAGCTACACATTATACATATACATAGAAATACAGGCTCCCTGAATTTCATATTTATATTACGATCATTCAGCTTTATAATATTTTTTTTCTAAAATCTTTTTATTATAAATGCTAACATCTTAAGTGGTTTCTCGAAAGTTGTTGTGTCATAGTCATTCCCTAGACAATAGTTTACGACCAACATACTGCTACAGGGTAAGGCTAGCTGTTCGAAACAGCACCGGAAGGCACAAAGTGAAACGATATTATTATCTCCAGTGCCTGCGGTAAATACAATTTAAAAGTGCTCACAATGTTGCGAGCATTTTATCCATTAAATGTAACCTCGGTCCTTTGTACCGAATAAAGCATCCAGTTCTTTAGTTATTTCAATATTGTCTACAATTGACGCATGATTTTCACTTCTCAAACGTACACTTGTACGGACTCACTTACTTTCTTACAGACATACGATTAATAATCCAAGTTACACAGCTTGGAAATGCTACGGCGCGACTAAAGTACAATTGGGTTTGTACTAAGAGGCCGAATGCCATATATTTTATCCAGCACTTTGAGCTTGGAGCTCTACTGTGACTGGTATTGGCATTTACAAAACAGTTAGGTTTTTCGAGAGTTTAATTTTAGTCACCTTTATAAAATACTCCGCCGGCAGAAAATGCTCGCTACACTTTATGAAATTTTAAAATTTTAATCTACTTTCGTCTTTTTCGAACGATTTGAAATATTCTTGGAACTAAAAAAAATACTCGTGTTTGGGAATTTAAATGTGATAGCAAGTTTCCTATATATTTATTTTTGATTGACTAATTCACAAACGCTCGCCAGAGGGCTACACGGATTGATTTAGTGTCCGATCGCAAGATTCCCTAATTGACTTAGGTACTACGTCTGTAGAGCTACCTGATGTTGCGGCAACCACCCCCGCGTTCCCGCTCGTGGATCTGAGTGCAGTTCCTATCAGAATATTGCGTGGAAAATCCGGGACGAGTGCAGTCACCGCAGTTAGCGCTTGGTCGTGTGCTGCTGTTGACTCATCGTAGGCCGTATCGCGTGTTAGCGCATCGTCGTCGTAGCGATGTGCTATTTTCCGCGATCGCCTCAGCGTGTCATTTTCGAGTTGAACGCACCTGTTGCAGAAGTGAGTAATATATTATTTTAAATTTTAGTTTTTTTGGTTAGTTATTTTGCGATTACAAACTTCGCAATTTGACAACTGTATTAAATATATTGAAAAAAGAGGAAAACAGAGTACTAAAATGTAATTTAAAAGTAAATGTTGGATTTTAAATAATTTTTCTCCAAAATTTATCTTTTATGTTTTATGTAACTGAATGGATGAAAATTATTTCAGATTTTATCATTACGTTGTATATATAAATTCTTTTTAAAATTGTTTTTGTTGCTACAAAAATGATGGATTAATTAAATTTCATTTTTTAAATTCACACTGATAAAGGGGCCGATTCTTTCTGTTTTCATCGTGACTCACTCGTACTCCGCGTAGAACAATCGCATATAACATTTCAGCGGGTTTTTATTGTAAAGTTGGCGAATATTTGGCCACAGTTTCTCCTCATGTTAAGTTACGATGTTGCGCATTTTATAATAATTTTACAATTTTTATAATAATACACGGAAAACATACAAAGATCCATGCATTTCATGACTAATTTTGCATAAGATAATGTACTTACCGACATAAAATGTACACTTCTTTAAAACGACATAAAGCTATTCAGTTTTTTAAATTATGTAATTCTTTAATTACTGCCTCTGTGGCCTAACGGTTACCATGCTGGTGTGTTGTTGTTAAGATTTTTTTACGGTTTTTATCGCCGTAAGCGAGTGGCCCTACTTTTGAGTCCTGTCAAAAAAAGAAGGATTTTTTCTTAGTGTTCGATCATTGTTTTAATAATATATTTTTTATTGCTCAACAGTATATTGCTTTTTCTTTTAAGTTTATTGACTTTACTTAAGACTACTCTTAGAGGGTGAGGGCCTGGTGAGCTGTAATACAAGTTTAGTTAACTAGTACGGTCTCCAGTCTCTCACAAGGGACTTTTAAAATTGTTAATCTATTATAAAATAAGTGTATATTTGTTTCCTTGTCACACCCCGGACACTCCATACAACGGTCGAAAATTATTTACCTACTACTACTACATACAGTAAGCCGCTATCTGCACACTCGCTAATGTGTGCGTGAAGTGGCAGGGTTACCCATCACTTGCTCGTACTATTACGTTACGTGGTCAGAGCGGCAACATAGCGAAAGTTCTAACGCGAATCTGTTATCTATCTATTATAGAATCCTAATTAATACATATGTTCATTGCGTTATTTATATCGATACAATATTATATTTTTCATTAATTCACTAACTAGAATAATATTGAAGATTTATTTAAAAAATATATTAAATGAACTTTGCACAGGTACCTTTAAAAAAAGTAACCAAAGTATTTGAAATTACGTGTCCAACCTTATCATTACCTAGTTAATAATTAGGTATATTCACTACGTAATATTTATTGGCAATAAAAATTTATATATAATATAGAGAACCGTTGTCTAGCTCACGATGTTATGGCGTGTTATTATATTGATACAATAAATCTGTATTATATATTACTCTGCACTAAAGAAAACAATGACTAAATAAATCTCAGACACAAGTTTATATACTTACTACGTTTCATCTTTCAAAAAACGAAAGAAACTCCTCCCTTTATCCCGTTTAGATGATTATAAACAGCTGTACACAGCACAATTCACGACCATTATAAGTAGTAACATTAAATGATGTTATATATTAACGTACAAATTTCGGAATCAATAAATGAAAACTATATTCAAATATCAAAGCCTTCTTTCAAAGTTCTCGTTCACTCAATGGCCCGTCAATGTGCGGGGCGTGGTGCGGTATCTAAAACTAGGGAGGGGCGGAGAGTATCCGTTCCCATTACTTGTTTGTTCTCTGCTTGTGTTGAGAAAATAAACCATTATTATTATTATTGTTTTAATAATATGTATAACAAACGAGTGGAGTAAACTATAGATGCAGTGACTCTATGTAAGATCGGATACCGATGTCGCCACTTTTTAGCTTGTGTGCAATTGAAACCTTACGCTCTATTGTCTACTACAATAACTTTTTACGCTCTATTGTCTACTACCTTAAGATTATTTCAATGTAAGCGTATAGTAAGCTTATTATAATACTACTCATATTCGTACCAAGACAAACCAATCAACCAAGTAATGTATTATTGCTAAAGTGACTGAACTAACGAATGATTTCCCAATATTGTCTATTCTTTACTAAAAATAGGACAGAAATAACGCTATATGAACTGTATAACGCCATCTCTTTCTTTTTTGATGTTCCGAATCGTTCTATCGTAGTATAATGTTAAAGTACTTAATATTATTTACATTCAAAGAATTTTAACTGACAAAAAAGAAAAGTATGTAATAATGAAATCCATTACGTTGTTTTCAATTATTTTTTCGCATTTTCATGAAGAAAATAAATAAAACAAGCTGAATTGATATTGAGTTGATTGTCACGTGAATTCGGAATAATAGTCTAGTGTCAACTGTTAGTGTCGCCAAAGAGCATATAGATGTCGCTGTCATAATTTTATGAAATAAACATCGCGTATTTTTATTTGACGACAAATTATTGCCTATGTACTATTAAATAAAAAAATTAACAAAATATTGAAGAGATATATGCAAATAATTAAGTTCAAGTTTACTTTTAATCATTACAAATCAATATTTAGCCAATAAATTAGAAAATAATATTGTTTCCATTGCATCCGTGTAACTATTTTAAGATTGCTAAATTTGACATACGAGTAAGAACAATATTACATTAATGTTAAAGTCGCGTCATAGTACGAACTGAGTGAATGAAGTCTCAAAGGTGCCAATAACATATTTAAGTTTTAACATTATAATAAGCTTGCTTTTACGTGCGTCATGGTACGAAAAGTCAATAAAAGGTAATGTTACAGTACTATTGTTTTAAGAGGTTGTGGTAGGCCCCCTTAACTACTCTGCGTTACTAATATAACTCGAAATATAAATTACATATTACAAAAAAAATATTCTGTCGAATAAAACTCGTATCGGCGCCAGGAGGCACTTCGTATACACTTTTTAGTTGACTTGACACAGGTAATCGTTCAAAGCGAATACACGCTCATCTGGTGTTAGGTATTTGACACATCGGAAATATTTTTCATTATTTGTTTTTTTTTTATTTGTATGGCCTACATTTATTTATCTCAGAGTTTGGGTGTAATTGGTGGTTGTCTATGTGTATATCCATCGGATCCGCGACACAGGTGTTCCCTAGTGCAATTATGTAGAGTTTTTTTTCACCATGTGCTAAAATTATTTTCTGAACTTTGATAAATATGCGTATCAATAAATTGCATTGTGTGTTGAACGCTTGCTAATATAGGTAGATGGAATCCTAAACTAAATAAAAGAACAGCCGGCTGTATCCATAAAAATCTGTGAAATAAGCGCCGTCTACTTGATTTGTTTGATATCACTAGAAATTAGAGTATTTATATTATATTATGATAAATTGTAGCTTGTCCATGCGAAATAAATTAGTTACAGATATTAAACAGATTTTGTTAATCGTCGCGAAATCTAGTGTACCAATAGCTAGCTACACAGCTGCGTTGACGGCCTGTCACGGCTAGGTTTCGTCCGTGCTCAGCTACAGTCTTGTACTGTGGGGCAACTCAGTAGTCTTAGAAAGAGCGTTTAAAGTCTAAAAGAAGTGTATTCGAGCAATTTGTGGCGCGTGGTTCGATGACAGTCCCACACTAGGGAAACCTTGTGTCGCGGGTGCCATGGACACACGTAGACAACCACAAAATACACCCAAACTCACAAATGAAAATGCATATTAATGCAAATGTTTATGTCGGTGTACATTGGATTTAATCCAATTTTACCCTTCACCATACACAAATGAATCCCTGTAATGATCACCTTTTATATATTTAACTACGTGCGGCTGATAGCATAGTTGTAAAGATAAGTGAGATTTTCAAATGAATGAAATTGCATTTGTATCCAATTGTGCCTTTCACAGACATAAATGAATTACTTAAGGGCTCACCTTTTATATAATTAATATTTGTTTTGTATTTGTTTCGTGCAATAAAGAATATACATATATCAAAAACGCAGTGGACCACATCGAGACCTAAAGAAATGTCGATATTTTGTAAACTTGAGCAGTACCTGCGTACTTTTGCTTGCGTACTTTTTATTATTTTTTTACAGCCGTTACTATCAATGGGATAGTAGCAGGGCAAAGGCCACCTTTTCCTTCCTCCATTCAAAGTGATTTAACGTCATTACTATACCTATATTTTAGTAAAATTTTACGAACGTAAAAAACATGGGATACTGTTTTGAGGTTTGATGTACGTTTTTATAGTAAGGACTTGTTTTATTTATCGAATTCTTAAGTTTTCACGATTGTTACACGTTGGTTAGTTAGATTAATAATTTTAATACTGCATTAATATTATAAATAACTAGTTGATGATTATTATCATCTCAGTCACACCATGAGACCTGTAGAAAAATATACGCGATTTAGTAAAATCCGGAAATAAGTACGTTTCATTTTCAATTAAATTTATTTAATAGAACGTGCTAACTCAATATGAATTGATATATGATATATTTATAAAATAATAGTGACAAATTTTATTGGTAGCTTTTAACATGACCGCCATATTGAATTGAATTTGATCTATGATGTGGTCTGTTTCGAACGCAATGAGAGACGTGATTTCTGCTCCCCTCTCTGGTTGCTAAGCGACGCTATGTACCCACCGCACAAACGAGTCAGAAGGTGGGGAGGCGCGTGTGACATGCACAAAAAAACTCTTCGAAACGGTCACCCGCCCTTAAATATAACAATAATTCAAGTTATTATTATAGGTTTCATCATAATATGCGTTTTTTGACTTCATCATAATATGACTTTATATTTATAACATTTCTTTTTTAATAACGCATAAAAGTAATTCTAAAAATAAATTTTCTCTTGGTTTATTATTTGCATTGACTTACATTATTTGTATATTACATTTCGCGCATGTAAAAATTTTATTTAAATTAGCAAAGCGCTCTTTTGTTATTTTTTTCATCAGTCTTTTTTTTATACATGACAGGCCGATGACTCCACTCCATTTGAGGTTGATGGAGGGAATCCAATCAGAACAAACTTCTACGAACAAAATTTGACGTAATGGCCCTGGATAGACGCCAGTAGCTAGCTACGGCTACCCGTAGGTTGCGTTAAGAGCTCTTGGTGGCATCGCTTTTATGTACGCCCTTTTACAGGACTTGGTGGGATTATTATAGGCTGTATTTAAGGAGTTTATTTTGGGATTTTATGCTTTTAACAACATATTTCCTTAGTGACGATTCTAAATACTGCATGCAACTAATTCTAGAAATGAGTTTTCTTTTTACATTAAATTCCCCACGAGCAAAGGTTTCATACAATTTCGCAAAGCATTCTGGAATGTACCAGCTAAATGGCATTTCTAATCACTTGTACAATTATACTTAATTAAATAACTAATATTACACTATGATGATTTAGGTGTTTTTGAGAAAGGCTGCTTATTATAAAAAGACCTGATTGAGACTTTGACTGAGACTTTTTTCCGTGATTTGAAGGTGATCGAATCAACATAGGGTTGTTTTTGTCTTGTATACAAAGTATGCACTCTCTCATCCAATATACATTATATAAAATATGTGTAACTCAAACATTGATGTCGCTCTGTGCCTGGAACTAATGTAATTGGACTTTATTATATTTGCGTCTCCGACTGTGGTCGGTGAAGTAGTAATTAATTACCTTGAATTTTCCAATACCTTTCTTTGGTTTGCAATGTTGTTTGTGTATGCAACGTGCTTTCTCGGCTATTGCACATTGTAGGAGGTAGTCGTAGACGTTGGTGCCTGGGTTGTTAAGGATATGAGATATTGAATACGGATACTTCCGATGTACTTATTATTACGCATATGGATTTATGAACTTCAAATAAAATCTGATTGGTAGTTTCTGGTACTGTTTCGGTTATGTGTATTGGTTTTTAAAATCAAAATCTCAAATAAATATTTGTCTTGCATTATCCCTATCCCCCAACAGTATAGCGATAGTTAACAGATTTTTGAAGACTTGAATTCGGATCCGGAATTTTCATTCCGTAACAATATATCCAATAGTTTCGTTTTATTAGATGTTAAAAAACTAATGTATATTTCTCCAGAATATATTCTAGATATAGATGACAGGATATTGAGTCAAACTTCCAGAAAGCAAAACCACCTCCCTCAGATATCCCGGAAAAATTGATTTGTATTATTTGTTATATATTTTTACTATACACTTTACTACGACAGTTTAAAAAAATACGATAATTTTGTGTTAAATTTTTGCTTTTTATTTTTACGTAGTCCGTAATTTCAAAAGGAGGTGTTATCCACTCTACGTGTATCACTTGAAGTTTAGGTTAATGTCGTTTCCTACTACGTAAAAAAATCAACCCAAAATCTTAACGTTACAGGAGAACATTTTAATGCATTGCATGGACTTAAATGAGTTTAATACTTGCAACTCTTAATATTACAATTATATTTTATATAAACTCGTTATTTTTCTTGTTTTTCAGTGTTACTGTCGAGTATAATAAACCTACATAAATATATAGACATTTCTTAACGTGTGTCTCTATTATTCTTCTGTAATTCCTCGTTCGGGCTTATTTTGCAAACTTTTCCTATTCCTCTTGCTATTATTCTATTACGGAACACGTTTTGATTCTAGCTTTACGATTTTGTGTCGTATTATTTCATTGGGAGACATATAAGTACGCTTATAGTCTTTCCTAACAAAACTCGTAACATATATTTATATCTTATGCTTAAAAAGTTAACCTTGGTAATGTCTGATGATACCCAACATATATAAATTAGTTGCCCTAAAATCACTCCTAAAGTTTTAGTTGCATAATTAATGCGTGTTACGTAAGTCACAGGTCTTCTCTAAGGGGGGGTTTTAGATATTTATTTTTTATTTATTTATTTATTACATTTAAAGCACTAAAAAAACAAAACATTCCAATATAACATAAACTTAACTAAGTTTTTCCGTAACGGTTATATGGTTAAAGCATATGGTTAAAGAATATTTATTATAAATGACGCTATAGCTAAAAAAAAGTCGTTAAAAACCAAATACAAAGACGTCGCAAGCACATAGAAAAAGTCGTGAGGTTCACTGGTTCGTTCCGTGGCTTAGTTGGTATAGCGTCTGCCACGGTACACTAGAAGACGTCTCGTCTCGAATTTTTTCTGAGTGTCTGATCTTTGTATAATAATTATAACATCTAGTGGAGCAATTTCACATAAAAAATATTAAATTTTAATGTACATTCACTTACAGGGAATTTATATCCGGATCATGTTCACAATAATAATAATAATAATGAACGTTATTTATCTACATTAAAATAAAAACAATTTAGCCTTAAACGATATCATCTACAGTTATACATGTTTACACATGCACAATTGTTCTTTCCCACACCACAATCAAATCTGGTTGGGGACAGTAGACATGTGCAAAATTGGACAGGTGGCGGTTGAAGGAAATCAATACGCTCGATACATAAAACACGTGCACACAAGATATCCGGTTAGTTATGCATCATGTAAAAAATAAAGTCAGTCGTGATCATGGAGCCTGTATAGAGCTCAAAACGTCAGATTGTATAATACACGCGATTTAAATCTCAAAAAATATGTTCATTTTCAATTAATTGATGTTCCGACATATTAGAAAAATAATATTACATGGCAATACTTTTGGAATCGAAAGAAGTTCACCGTTTAGGGTATTTATGGTTTTAAAATATTCTTCAATATCATCATGAAATACTATTTAATATTCGAATGTAGTATCTTGAAATACTTTTTAATATTTCGGGATACTCAAATAACAAAAATTGCCATCGAAATTAGGTGTGGAAAACAAACCTGAAAGTTACCCTTATTTATATATTTCTTTATTTGCTTTTGTTAAGCAATGCGATATAAAAGTTATGCAATCATCTTGCACTCCCTTAATTGATGCGCGAAGAAGTCCAGAAAATGAATAGGTTGAAATTCTCTCCCCATATCTTTCCCCATCCCAAGTCTGTGCCTGAATCTGAGTCTGCGCAATGCACTTCATATTTCTCTCTACTAATACGACTAATGTTGGCTTCCTTCTATGCGCAATTTCATCTAATTTTAGTTTCAAAAGGAAAAATTCTACCTTGTTAGATATCATCAGACATTTCCGTGGTTAACTTTTTTATTTTTAAAGTCATAGTAAAGCCATTTAGATGTCTTTGTGTAGTTATTTCAATTCAATTGTCTTATCAAATAGCATTTTAATACCATTTAACACTTTAATGTTGATTATGAATACAAATAAATTACTTGATACTTGCACAGTTTCTTGCATAAGATATCATATGTTACGGGTTTTGTTGGGTAATTGGGTTGGCTTTACAGCCACGCTTACATTGTGAGTCAAAAGAACCTTCGATGACTCATACTAATTCTCAGAAATACTCAGTTACCTTTGATGTACTTTTTTGTTCTCCGGCAGGGAATTAGCATCCACTTTTTCTTTGATTTGCTCGAAGTAGCGTAATCTGGAACCTTTCCTTTTGTCGCCACTTTATAGTTTCAAGATATACTAAAGGTAAATTTTGAGTGCGGACGCAAGAAAAGTACTTTGATATGTATACGTGATTGATATGTATTAGCGGATAATAAGTCGTTGGATTGAGTAAATAATGTAAAAAACACTCCGCAATGTGACGACTATATTGTAGGTAATGCTTTCTACATGCCACTTATAAAACTTACAGCACCGCGCGCTTGTGTGTGGGGTGGGACACCGAGTGGACCTCCAATCTCCCCTTTACTCCAACGTCTGGTCCAACAGGTTGAGAATTGATTGCTAGTAATCTCGGTGCTAGTGTACACGATAGCTAGTACCGATTTAATATGTGCCAGCCAATACACTCACAGTTCCCAGCGTCGATGAGGTTAGGTACTAGGTGTAGGTTGCTTTTGTACGTCAATACGTAAACACTTATGAGGGTTGTACGAGCCACCGAACGTTGCGAACCGCGAGAAAACTCACGATTCACGATTCACGGTTTGTGTTACAAACAACGAAATGTTTTATATACCCCATTTATTGGATATTGAGTAGAGGATTATTGTGCTAAAAGCACATTTATTTCATTATAATGTAATTACTATGTTCGTTGTTCACAGCCATTCTGAGGACTAAATACATTTACATAATGTATGCTGATGTAATACTATATAATAATAGGACTATGTAGTGTGTCCAAATAATACTGTAGGCTTCACCGCTCACACATGCTTCCTCCGACCTGTTTTCCTTTCTTGATTACAGAAAAACATCTCCGACAAAAATGGACACGTCTAACAATTTTGCTTTAATTTGATCTTTTAGATCATGTTGCATTTCCTCCTCATTTTTGAAGTGAATTGTGGAACATTTTCTTTTATGGTTTTTACTGGGAGTTGATTTCTGTTGCGAAAAAAGGCGTGATCCAATGCCGCTGATTGCCTTGTATATATACTTTTCTCTTAGTTTATTGCACAAAACATTGTAGGTAAATTTTATAGGGGTACATAAACAAATAAGAACTTTTAGCACTTCAGGAGTTATTTTGGTTATTAGAAAGGGCACTATATTGCTTCCCGCACTTCATTTAATGCGATGATACATTCTAATTGTTGTTCGAAACAGTTCAAATTTTCTCCGTGTAATGGTTGAAGTTGGATCTCAGCCATCTTTGGTAACTGTATATGGGGATTCTTCCAATATTTACTCAGCAATTCGCATAGATCATCAACTTTATTGTTTTATCAATTCCAAACTCCCTAAATTTTATTTTTTCTTAAATTGCCGGTTTTTTCCGTTATCACTTTAAAAAAACGCAGACGCTGCTGAACAATAATAATAAAATTACTTTTTCTGAATGTTCGATCTTTGTATAACAAACTAGTGGAGTAATTTCTCAAAGAATAATTAAATTGAATATCAATTCAATAAAAATGTTAAATACAGTGAATAGCGACATCTCTCGCCAGAACTGGTAGCTGTAAAGGTACTAACTGGGTGATAAATCTTTCATAGATTTCTCATAGATGGCGGTACGACTAAAAAGTCGTTGAAAAACCAAATACAAAGACACGACGCAAGCACAGTTACATAATTAATGCGTGCTACGTAAGTCACAGTTCTTATCTAAGAGGGGGGTTTTAGATATTTTTTTTTTATTTATTTATTACATTTAAAGCACTAAAAAAAACAAAACATTCCAATATAACATAAACTTAACCAAGTTTTTCCGTAACGGTTATACGGTTAAAGCATATGGTTAAAGAATATTTATTAAATGACGCTATAGCTAAAAAAAGTCGTTAAAAACCAAATACAAAGACACGACGCAAGCACATAGAAAAATTCGTGAGGTCCGCTGGTTCGTTCCGTGGGTTAGTTGGCATAGCGTCTGGCACGGTAAGCTAGAAGACGTCGGCCCGAATCCGGCCGGATCAAAGGAATTTTTTCTGAGTGTTCAATCTTTGTATTAATAATTATAACATACTAGTGGAGTAATCTCACAAAAAATAATTGAATATCAATTCAATAAAAATTCGAAATAAAATTACTCTCTGACGTAGGCGTGTAAACATTGACAACCAATGAATCCATCTCGAAGTTACTTCTTAGAGGATGGAAAAATTTGTTGGGCCAGTGACATTAGAAATGTCAAATCTTTATTAGTCAAAATGGCGAATTTGCGAATTCGCTTGCAACCTGCCCCTATTTCACACAGAAGCATCGCTTCTCACTTTTGTACCAACATTGATGATGAAACACCTTTTGAACTGCGTTATTATTATTTGTCGCTTAAATTCTTACTGTTTTATCTTGATAATGAAAGTCGGTGCAATTAATTAATGCAAGCTTTATTAGGATCCACACGTTAACACAGTTTCAGAGGCCAGACGAGAGAATGTAATTTGAACACACTACAGACTACAAAGTAATTAGAAATAGATTTAATGACAATAATGGCAACACTAGAATATCATAATCGAAAATATGCATAAACAATAAATAATTTACGTAATCACTCAATAAAATACCATCATTGAAATTAACAAATTATTTATAAATTACTTTTCGAGTTAAATATGAGAATAATAACATATTATTATTGTTTATTCTCATAACTCTACACAATAAAGTTTCGTCAGACGGAAAAAAGTTTGTGATACATGTCTAAGGGTCGTATTCTAGAACTCTATTGCTCTAATGCTCAAGTCAGGATTGCACTGGCAACACAAGCCCTGGAAATACGACCCAAATGACAGGGACTTGAGTATGGTTTCGAGTGCTTTAAACCATACTCAAATCATGAATTGAGCATTGAGTAGAGTTCTAGAATACGAACCTAAGGGTCGTATTCCAGAACTGTACTCAATGCTCAAGTCAGTATTTGAGCAGACTTGAGTATGATTTCACGCACTGGAAATACGACCCTAATGGCAAGGACTTGAGTATGATTGCTAGTGATTTGAATCATGCTCAAATCCTGACTTGAGCATTGAGTAGAGTTCTAGAATACGACCGTAAGTAAGTTTGTGTTTGTGGGACATGTCGGAAAACAGTATATCAACTCTTCTTTGTTACTTGAATGTTTTGATTTTTTGTATATTACTCGGTGTAGTTTTGAGCTACGAGGTGTTATTTTCTAGTGTGTAATGTGTATTTTTGGTGAATTGTAACCAAATAGTAATGCTAGACTACGTTCAAACTAACCTCAAAATAATAATAAGTGGTGGTGTCATGCCTATTGGACATTAATCGCGGTGTGGATCCTATTAATGAGTTATTGAGTTGATTACAATTATTACCAGATATAATAACACTGTTTAAAATAAGTCGATTTCACTGGATTATGAAGTTTGATATGTGCCGTTCTAATCATGTAAAATTACGGAGTATAATAACAATTTTTCTAATTAGTTTTACTTCGTTCTTATTTAAACTGTACAATAATATACAGGCAACTTATTGTTAATCAATAAAAGTACAATTTAATGTCCTTGTTGCGAATGTGTTTCCATACAATTTCTTCTGTCGTCTAGACGCTTACGTTAATAAACGTGTGTCGGTTGCAGAAGCGAACATGGGACAAAATCCAGGCGATCCTGAAGTCCGAAGAGGGACTCGGGATCGAGTACGACGAGAACGTCATCTGCGACGTGTGCCGTTCGCCCGAGTCCGAAGATGGCAACGAGATGGTCTTCTGCGACTCATGTAATATCTGCGTGCACCAGGCCTGCTACGGCATCACTGTCATCCCAGACGGTAAGCAAATCCACTACTTGTTACACACAGTGAAGCAACAGTATTATTATCTCTATCCTTTGTTGTTTTTTTTTCGATTGGTTATATTATTTCTAAGGTTCACTTTAACTAGTTTAGTGCGGTGCTGCCTTCCTTGTTATAACTAACGCATTTGCATTTCGGTAACTTTCCAGATGTTATTTTGCGGATTTTCTTAACAATAAAACTAAATAAGATATAAAAAGCCGATTATGGGGGTTGTAGATCTTATTTCGCTGATCCCAGAACAGATATGTTAATAACCCAAGTTAGCTAAAAATGGTCGATTACGTCAATTATGATAAGGAGGGCAGAGTGGGAATCCGGTGAAAATATTTCGCTATTAATTTCTATCATTCTATAATTTTCGGCCGTTGCCGTTCCAGGACAATGGCTGTGCAGGCCGTGTGGCAACGGCGTCCGGCCCACCTGCGTGCTCTGCCCCAATCTGGGCGGCGCTATGAAGTGCACGCCCTCTGGCCACAAGTGGGCCCACGTCTCATGTGTGCTATGGATACCAGAAGTGTCCATCGGTTGTGCGGAAAAAATGGAACCTATCACTAAAATTTCCTCCATACCAGCCTCGCGTTGGTCTCTAGTTTGCGTCTTATGCCGCGAGCGTAAAGGAGCTTGTATCCAGTGCTCCGTTAAAACTTGCAAGACTGCTTATCATGTTACTTGTGCATTTAAACATGGACTGGAAATGCGTGCGATAATCGAAGACGAAAACGCCGACGACGGCGTCAAACTACGATCCTATTGTCAAAAGCATAGTGTCAATCCAAAAAAAGAAAAATGTCCTGGCTCTGGTTCCGAGGAGGAGGAGGTCAAAAGAAAGCGACGGAAAGACATGACTTCCGAGGAAAAAACGCAGGCTCGCGCAGCTCGTCTGCATGAAGTCGAGGCAGAGTTCGACCGTCATGTCACGGTGAAGGATATCAGCGCTCATGTTCTTGATGTCGATCAAGAAGCTATAAACTACATTTACAATTACTGGAAGCTGAAGCGGCGAGCGGGACATAACCGACCGCTATTGCCGCCCAAATCAGACGACAATGAACTACTTATTCACAGACAAGAACAAGCGGATCTCGATAAAATGAGAATGTTTGTACAACTGCGGCAGGATCTGGAGAGAGTAAGGAATTTGTGCTATATGGTGAGCAGAAGAGAGAAGCTCTCTCGGTCATTCTTTCGCATGCGTGAACAAACGTTTCACAAACAAGTGGCGGTACTAACAGAAGACCCCTCTATCACAGGGCCTGACTTGGCGGCTATCATTGAAGCTAACCACGGTCCGTCAATTTATGATAGACTATATTCTCATCCAAATGCTCCTGATCATAAAAATGATTTCGACGATTTATTGGCTCGTATTGCCCCGCCAGATTCGGGCGATGAAAAGAAGAAAGATCGAAATGGCCTTGTGAAGGGAGAAAAATCTTCAAATCCTTACAAGAAACATTACGTAAATGGATCGCGTCGTAGCGGAGGCATGTACAGTGGGTTGTCGAGTGAGGAGAGTGCTCCAGAGATCAGTCGTTCCACACGGTATCGTGGAAGAGCCATCGGTTCTACCACTGACGAGGATGGCAAGAAGTCTGGAAGCTCGCCAAAGAAAAAGGTGTCACCAAAGGCGAAAGGCAAAAGGTCTCCCAAGAAGATTGAGAGAAAGAAAAAGAAAATACCGCAGTCTAAAGCCCTAGTTGAAAGCAGTAGTGAAGATGAATCGATACAATCTAGAATGATGCAAGACAGATCTCGGAGCAAGACATTGCAACAGATGGAGAAGGAGATGGCGGCAGGTAAGACTGGTCAGTCGGGTACTGATAGCGATGATCTTATCCCCGTCAAGACGTCGAGAAATAGTAAATTCCCTGTTGATATTTATTCGGATAGCAGTGATGACGTCTCTGCAAAGCCTGTAACAATTGCAAAGTCTACGGACAAGAAGACAGACAAAGTCAAAGCAGATAAATCTAAACCGGAAAAGTCACCCAATGACAATGACGCTCAGCAACCTCTGCCTCGTACGAAGGCGGCTATGAAGGAGTTTATTCCAACTCAACCAGAAAAGAAGACACCTAACAAAGAAGAGCAAGAAAAACCGGCTCCTAAGAAACGAGGCCGAAAGCCATCGAATAAAGAAAAGAAGACACCAATTAAAAGTAATAACGAATCTGACGATGAAGCTAAGAACAAAGAAAACATCAAATTTACAAAACAAAAAGATAACCCTACTGATTTGATAGTACCGCAACGACAGGCAGCAAAGAAAGCTTCAGAAAATATGCGCTCAACTACCGTTCCCAAAAAAGACGAATTAGTTGTTGAGAAACAAGTCAGTGGTGACGACGCGAAACCCAAACCTAAGTTGATAAAAACTAAAGGCAAAGAAGCTGCACCGGCTAAAGTAGGCCGTAAGAAATCATCTAAAGATGTAGAGAAAGAACCGATTGCCTACGTTCCGCAAAGGCAAGCAGCCAAGAAAGCGGCTGCACATATTAAAAGTGGTCTTGGCAGTAAAGCACCCGTGGTTGAAGCATCAGATGGGGAAAAGAAAAAGGACAACGACAAAAGTGAACCATCTAAATCATCACCCAAGAAAGAAGATAACAAATCCAATAAGAACTCTGATAAAGAAAGCTCGAGCTCATCGTCGAACTCAAGCAGTAGCAGCTATTCCTCAACGTCAAGCTCAGAAGAGGAAGTTTCTGAGAAACCCGAAATTAAACCTACAGCCAAAGCGCGGGAAATTAAGCCCCTTTCCAGACAACCCTCTTTGTTCTCACCGCCTCAAACGACTGACAGACCTGAGAGACCTAGACCGACCGTGGACTTGCCCTTTCTCGACAAGGTGTCAAGGCCACTGTCTTCAACAAGTGCCTCGAGTGATTCTGAGAGCTCTAAAGGGTCGCGTCAGTCGGGCTCTACCAGCCCCTATCCTAAGAGACCACGGAGACGAAGAAAGGGCAAGAGTGTGTCCACAGATACGTCCCCGCTCAAGACCCCTGACAAGAAGCTTAAAACTTCCGAACGGGGGTCCGAGTCAAGGGTACCAACACCGCCTGCTGAAGGAGAGGAACAGGGCCGACCCAGCGACACGCGTGCTGCCACGCGTACTCGGACCAGAAGCGCTACATCAGGCGGAAATCTCTCTAATAAGCATGATGCCCGACAGAGAAAACCATCTAAAGACGACACCGGTCTCGCCTCTGGACCAAATAAGACTCCCAAAGAGAGCAGCAAGTCCAGTGAACTTCAAACTGCGGAGCGGAAAACGGACGAGGAGGTAAGGATCGAAAAAGATGGGAAAGAGAAATCAGTCAGTACTGATACCACTAAGAACGACAAGGCAAAAACTACCAAGACCAAGCTGCGCAGCACCGTCGTCGAAGATAAAGATAAATCTAAAACATCTGAATTTGAAAGTTCTGTTACAAGGACCAGTCCACGAAAGAGTGCCGAAGCGAAACATAAGAACGTGACTACCAGGCGCATGAGTGTAAAAGAAGCACTAAAGGAAAAATCTCCTCGAGATGAATCACGTGAATCACTCGCTAAACAGAGAAAGCTGAGTAAGCAAGATACCACACTTAAGGTGGACAGACCTAGCGTGTCCCCGGTAAAGAAGCCGATCGCAACAGAAAAGCCGTCTATGGCTTTCATTGATGCGGCAAGTCCTATTCGCATTAATGAAGACTTTCCTGGAAGTGACAAACACTGGCTACCTAAAGCACCAAGTCCGATCGTCCATCCTCCGCCAGTGGAGAAACCTGGGGGACACGAGAAGTACATGACTGAAGACAAAGCATTCGACTCAGACTCCACTGACAAGAGCAGCTTGAGGATGATTGCAAAAATTCAAGCTACCCTAAATGAGAATACTATGATAAAGTCTCCGAAGACGCCGATGGACGCTCGGTCCATCGAAACAATTGATATAGAAAACCCTGTTGTCAGAAATATTAGAAAGCGTTCTGTTTTAGACTCTGAAAAGAAATATATTACACAAGACGTGAGTACTCACGTACAGGGAGTGGAGATATCCAAAAGTGCTAAAATACCATCTGCTGTTAATCCGTTCCCACATAGATCTATGTTCTCACCTAAAGATAACGAAATTTTCGACTTGGACATGGTGGCTGTCGACGACGGATTCAACCACGACGATATTATGAAGCCGTTCACTTCATACCCTGAATTCTTTTTCAAAGAAGATTCTAAGGAGCAAGGCGTGCAGGAAACGCTTAATTTAGTCGGCCGTCTCAGAATGCAGCTGAGCACAAAGAAAGCTACAGAGAATGCGTCTCAAGAAGAACCGCCTATTACAAACGACGACAAGGAGCACAAAACACAAGAGGAGAATACTACATCCATTTCCGAAAGCGCTGAGAAAGACGGCCCACCGCCTAATAAGAAATTTGCCGTTGACTTGTGTCACCGTGAGATCCAAGCTGCTGCCAATCATATACCGCGCACTGTCGCATCACTTGACTTACCTCACAGTGATCTTGCGGAAAAATCAGAGAGACCCCTTGCCATGTCTAGCAACGACAAGTGGCCGGATCTTCCACCGTCACGCAACGAATCTCCTATTGAGATGTCGGTTAGACGCAATTTTACCGATACTCGACCATACGAAGAGATTAAGGAACCCGCCACAACGCAATCAGATATGCAATCCGTCTCAGAGATAGGTGATACAATATCTTTGTCGAAGCAAAGCGATGATTCGCAATCTTTATCTGTTGTTGACCATTCCGTGCCAAGTGTTGAAAATGATTTGACTCAAGACAATACAACCTATGATAACAACAACTCGGTTGCTCATTTAGAATGCTCGACTAGAATGTCATCTCCTTATACCGGTCACGAGAAATGGCGCGAAAGTAAGATAACGACGAGGAGATCCTCCGCCTCGAGTACAAGCTCTGAGACTTCGGTATGTTCTCAGAAAACTGAGTTGAAGTCACATCTTCCTGACAGAATTCCTGATATCGACTATCCGCCTATACCAGCATACTCGTGTGCCGTAGAGCCCGCGTTGCCGTTAAACCAATATTCGACTTACCCGCCAGAATCCCCGTTCTTGAATGCGATTAGCTCGCTACCGCTGTTTCCCGGCGCACCGCAGCTGCCGTCACCCGGACCCGGTCTTTACGCGCCTTTGCCTTTCGCCCCGACGCCGCTCATACAGCCGCTAGCCAAACCGACGTTCCCAACACTGTGCGCTGCGTTCACGTCCTCCTCACAAAACATTGCTCTCACCACTGCAATGATTGCGCCTCCGACGCCGAAACCTATGGACTCTCCGAGTAGAGATGATATTGACGTGACTGGAAGCGACAAGTTCTCTATACACGTCGTGTCAAGTCCGAGCATAAGCGTCGACTCATTCAATGAAAGCAGAGCGGCTACAAAGATGTCGAATGACAGTAGCGAGCCGCCACCGAGCAACGAGCCGCCACCGAGCAACGAGCCGCCGCCGAGTAATGAGCCACTTGCAGAGGCCGTTGGCGATCCGCCCACCGAACATCCCAACGAAGCCACCAACGACAGCTCTATCAACGGCTCCGCCAATCAAGACATGACACAACATTCAAATTCGCAAGATTCAAAGTCTCCTCCTCTAAGACCCAATAGGAGCTCTAGCAAATTACCTGGAAAATCCCCGGGCAAGAGTCCCGCTGGTATTTCACCTAAACAAAGTGATGGACCCAAGGGTTCAAAACACTCAAGTAATAGAAGCAATCGCGGCCAGAGAGGTCGTGGACGCTCCAAGAGCCGAGGTCAAGGAATTCATGGTTTTCCGCCAGTTGATTACATGGGTAATTCCATACAAAGCAAATTGGTTGGCACAGTGTATGATTTCAAGGAAGAATTCGCTAACGATGGCGTCGATCTCAAAGCGCTCCGAGATAGACGTAAATCCGTGGATGTAAGAGACGACAGGAAATCTGAACATTCGTACAAAGACACCTCTCAATCACCACGCGTCGTCAGCCCTTCACAAAGTAAAAAGCCTCCACCTGCAGAGGCAAAAGAAACGAAAGCTTGTACTCCAGAACTGGAGCGTGATACGTCACCTGTCAGCAGGCCCGGCTCGGAGCGCGGCGGCATTTCCCAAGTGCACCCCGTGTTGCCGGGTCCTGTCGACATGCGCACTTATCAGAGCCAAAATCAACCATTCGAGAACGCCACTCCGGCAACAGGTGACGCGTATCACCACAGTAATCTGATAGCGTTTGCTAGCGGCTCTGCAGAACAACAATTGGCAGCCCTTGACGAAGAAGTGGAAAAACAGCTTCAAACAGCCCTTATGTTGACGAAACTGTCACCTGCACCCATTCCCGTTATAGAGACTAAAGAACCTGTCAAAGAAACATTCACACCTCATCTTAAGGTGTCGCTGTCGGACTCGCGAAACCAACTCAAGGTAAAGATAAAAGGACCTTTCTTGGACGCCAACTACTCAGCGAGTTCTGCGCCGGTCGTTCCGCAGCCGCCTGCACCTGCACACTCGCATGACGTTAATCCTGGCATGATGAGTACGAGTGCTTCGACAGCCTCTTCCATAATGACAGGTTCCACTAACCTGCGGCGCATGCGCAAGAAAGAACTTCTCCGGCAGTATTGGACTCAAGATATGAACATGGACGATCCTACCAATCCAATATCTGTGGGCGTTGTGCCACCACCAGCCGTGCCGCCGCCGCTTCCACGCGCTGTCATTACCATTCCTAAAGCCGTGGCCTCCATGACTAGTATTCCAACCCGAGAAGATTATAAAATCACTGACACTGCGGTCGAAAAGAAAAAGCGTAAAACTACGAGCGGGCTCTCTAGGGAGCTAAGGCATTTAGAAGTGAGTATGAACGACGACGTAGACCCTTCGGACGATGCTAAGTTGTCATCTTTAGTCGGTACCTCGAGCCAGGCACACAAGAGACGCGGCCGCGGCTCCTCCAAACCGAGCAAGTCCACTACTTCCCCGGTGGCTCCTAAACTAAAAATAAAGCTTGGCTCCAACATTGTTGAGCAAGTAAATGAAGAACCAGTCGTATGCCAATTTCGCCCACCCAAGAAGCGCTTGATGGTGCCCGCACCGACGCCTAGTCTAGAGGACTTGCGCCGCGAGAGCATGAAATACAGAAAGAAGGTGATGGCGGACTTCGAACACGAAAACCAAAACGAAGTCGAGGAGGAAAAGGAAGGTAAAGAGGAGCAGGAGGTGAAGATGGAAAATGAAGAGATAGAAGAGAAAGAGGAGAAACTTTTGAAATACGATAAGCATGAGAAACACGAGAAACCCGACAAACCGAAGAAACACAAACCTAATAAAAGTGAAAAGCGTAAAAAGAAGAAGGACAAAAGAGCAGAAAAACTGCAAGTGGTTAATAGTGAAAGTGATAGTGTTACAAAACTGATAATAAAAATTAAGCGCACGAAAGAGGAGGAGGCTGGCCGGGGCAGCGAGAGACGGGTAAGTGGGCCGAGCGGCGCGGCAGCTGCGGCGCCTGAGCCGCCTGTCGACCCCTTCGAGTACGACCCTACGGCACCTGACCCGCTCGCCATTGAATCCCCCTGCTACTCGGAAGCCTTTTCCACTATGCGCAGGTTACGGACAGCCAAAGTGACGCCGATCAGGTTAAAAATCGCACGCTCCTCGGAAGGATCTGGCTACGTGATGAAGGGCGGCTGCGAGACCGTGTCTCTCGCGCCCGCTTCTGCCCCCGCCGCGCCAGAAAAGCCGCCCGAAGTGAGGTGATATAAACCGCGTATCCGCTATAGGGAATAGACTATTTTATCTACCATAGAACAAGAGTAAAATCTCCTGCATCTGTATAGTAACTGTAACATTTTATTGATAATGTCTGTATATTTAAAAAATATGTATATTAATATTACCTTCTCTATAATTCACGTAGTTTATTATTTATTTGTATAAAATGAAAGCTCAATGATTAACTTAAAAGTTACTCTTAGATATAGTTTATAATGAAGTAGTTTTGTGCATTGAGTGTTGCACAAGTAAATCTAAATTTAGTTTGTGCAGACGTATATTAAGTATATATATTTTTGTTAATGTTACTTTATGCCTCATATGGAATCTCATTAATTTCGACATGATGTATGTAATTATTGGAGTAAGATGGTGTTATTTAGGGTGAGAACCGGTAACCGATAGGTAGAAATTTCGAAAAAAGTAACGCACGTCTTTGTGGATTGAAGCTGTAATATAAGTTCGCCTTATTCAACGGACGCGGCCGCTACTACGTTTTTTTATAAGGTATCTACGTATTACGTTAAAGTCTGTTCCAATACGTTATACCAGAAAAGTAAACAAACCGGTTTGGTTAAAATACTAAAGCAATCACTCAATAAATGGAATACGTAACATTTTGTAGATTTCGACCCGATATCTCCAAAAAGATACTTAACGATACTTTTTCCAGTAAAATTAATTTGAATAACATATTAAAATCTAAAAATGTTTTCAAGTGAGGTTATTTTTGTAATATTTATTTGTGAATAGTCTAGGAACAGACCAAAATACCACTCCACCAATATTGTGTACAGTTAAATATTACTAGTAATTATTATCTTTACAAATAACGTCCGTCATTAACTTAGGCTTTCGAGGTCTTAAACTACTCACGTATTCAATTACTTAATTGTATGCAGAATACATCTCTGCAGTCTTTTTGTTGATACTTCTGGTACACCTTTGCGGACGAAATATAGACAAATGAGGACCAGGATTGGTTCTAAAAATGAACTGCTCTGCTCTGTCCCTAATAGATTGCAGTTGCTTTTTTAAATTTTACCTTGATATATGATACGCAATTGGTTATTCGATACCATCTTCCTCCAATTGTGAAAGAATTGCCGGAGTTCTTAAGGTGACCCATCCACCGTTACGACAACTTTTCGTGCTTCTGGGTTAAAGTGTACTAATGAATTTTCTGATGCTAAAATTTTCCTAATATGAACAAATGCCTCTTTATGTTCTTTGCACCACTTTCGCGTGCAGTTGCATTTTTAACAAAACTTCTATAGTAATGTACTAGGCCTAAGCCTGCTAACAGATTGACTGCATGTTTGCAGTTAATGCGTGAAGTCGTAATCAACTTCATGCAGCCTCGACTGCATGAAGTTGGTAACGACTTCAAGCATTATTTGCATGCAGTCGATCTCAGCTGCATGAAATCGGTTTCGACTGCATGCAGTTCATGCGTGAAGGTATTATTCGAGACTTCGACTGCATGAAGTTGATATCATGCAGTTGTGATCTCGGCTGCATGAAGTTGATTACGACTTTACGCATTAACTACAAACATGCAGTGAATCTGTTAGCGGCCTAAAAATTATTTTAGCTCGGAAACATTTTCGGACACATTTTTAGTAACCTGGCATATCAGCATACATTGGAATATTTATTTACACTTATTGAACGTCAGCTTGCGTTTTATACTATTGAGGTTATGTTTTTGTAATTCGTGATGTATTTCTTACTTCTACAATGTAATTATTGTACCAGATAAATTATCATGTTTTATTACGTCATGCCCATTATAATTGAATATTTATTGTTGATGAATTTTATGTAATAATTATCTTAATTATCTTCAGTATGTTTTAAGCAATAAAACAATATGTGAGTGCATAAAGCCATTCCACGACCAGCCATTTTCCTTTTACTAGCATCAACCATTCCGCCATTCAATGTGTGACACTCCGGCATAAAATATTTAAACCCTATTTAAACTGTTCATTATTTAAAAAACAAACATGTGTCTATATCTGGGTGATGGGTAGATGTTCATCACTGTTACAATTATATGTTATTACTGGTATACTTTATGTCTGGGTTCGTAGCAACAAAACTTAAAAGGAATTACTGTACAAATTTATCGACTAAACTTACAAAAGCGGCATTCTTATTGAAACAGTACGGCATTGTTTGCACAATTGTGGCGTAATTACTTCCTTTTCTTACACAATAATCTATTGTTACACTTATTTGACTGACTAAATATGTGCAAAACGTAAAAGATGTCAGTGTTACAAAATCGGAAAATGTGAACGTTGAAGTAGAATTAGTTTTCGGAGATATTTTTTTACAATATTTTTTTGTGATTTCCTAATAGGAAATGGTTCTCATATTGCATTCGCTTTTTTATAAGTTATTATTGTTATTTTCCTTAAAATTTTTGTCTCTATGAGCTCGGACATTCGTATCTTTTATTTTTTATGCTTGTTAATTGATTTATATAACAATCTCAATAGAAACTTTCAGTACATTCACGTTACTTTTTAATAGGAGTTGAGAATGTAGACTTTCTATATTTCGAAGCAATATTTGACTGACATCTCTTACTTTTAAGTATTCTTGGAATTTGGCATTTTTTAAATTAATATAATATGTTAACACTGACGTTGTAGTGACGAAGGGTCATTGTCGGATGAAATTTTAATTACGAGCCCTCTGGCTGACTTTTTGCCAAATGGCGGTGCATCACGTATTTGACAGAGCGTTAGCCAAATGGGGCCCTCAAAGTTACGTTTGCTTTGGTTTTGGTACGGCAACGTCTATTGCAACTATACCACTTATTATATATTTCTCATGTAATAGGTAGAATGGGAATTATTGCATCGAAATCGACACTGCTGGCAGTGTACACGGAACACTAAATTATTTAATGATTTTGCTTGAGATTTGTGGGTCATGTTGAATTTTATAGGTGCACTTTTTGTAAACGTGAATGTATTGGTACGCTACTTGTTGTATTAAGCTTGTTCTTTTGTATTGGCATATCATTTTGACAAATTATTAGAATAATTTGGCGTCATAGTTTTAAAGGACTCAAACGTGTTTAGTTCGACGACGTGTCGGTCGTTGTTGCGTAATGTACAGTTAGGATCAAAATCATCTGAACTGACAAACCAATAAAATGTATCCAAAATGTATGCCCATTTTGTCTTGACGTTCAGATATTGGACAAAAATTATCTTTTTGTTAATGAAATTATGTTGCACTGTTCATGTATTTGGTCGCACTTCCGAAGTTTTTTTTGTAAAATTGATCACTTTGGATGTGCATATTTTTTCGTAGTCCGATCGTTAAAATCGTTTTGATGCTGGCTGTACTACTATTTTTGTTAAACACAATTGAAATTGACATTTATGACATTTATGTGCTTGAGTGTGCGAATTTTATGTCACATCAAGTGCGACGACCGACAGACACAAATAGTGCAATATTCGGCAATACTCATCGGTAGTCAAGGTTGTATGAGAGAAATGAAATGGTAGACATGTAAGTGTATATTTTAATCATAGGTAATGCCTCAATTTTCTTTACTGTGTAAATAATTAATGCTCTGCTAATTGTGGACCCAAGTAGACGTAGGTAATACACGTTGAAATGTTAGACAGTACCTTTCCATTACGGCACAATATTAATCTACGATGTAGTTCTTAATACATTACGATACTCTAGTTTTCTCGATTACAATGCAAGTTTGGTCAACAGTTTTTTTAAGTGTAAAATTCAATATTGAAATAACGTCTACTTTGTCCCTGTAGAAAAAAAGCAGCGTCTAGTGCAGTTTTTGTATTTTTATATTTTTTTACATTTCGTTAGGCAGTTGTTCCGTATTGGTTTTCGTTTTATTACTTTGTTTTTTGTTTATTTTGTATTGACATTGAATTGAGCGATGAGTACAACTCTTACTTTGTAAAGCTCTATAATTCACGCGAACCCCTACACGGTGAAACATTTTGTCACGTCGTTTTTGAAAGTTATATCATTGATTGTGACTTAATATTCAAAAGGTTTTTGCTGTTCCATCTTTTATCCTATTACTGGGTTAAAACCGCTGGGTTAGTGCCGCGTCCACTTGTTCACCTTCAGTCGACGTGTTGTGGTTGTTCCAGTTACCACTGTTAATCCTGGTGGCTGTACAGGAGCCACAGAGGGGGAGGTGAGGAGGCGGGATTACGACAATGGTGAAGGATAACATCATGCGGTAGTTGTCCTTACAGCAATGAACTAAAGTCATAAATGTAGATCCATTGACCGTGGCTATAATAAAACTCTGATTATATATAATATATACATATACAGATTTTAAAATCGTTAGTATCCGTTGAATTTATTAATCTACTCGGCTAAAGAAATATTTTAGACCAATTTAAATTAGCAAAAGTATAAGACCATTATTAAAAAACAAATTAAAATCTTACCGAAATAAACAAAATTACCAAAACTGGTCGCGCATGCAAGTGCAAAGAAGCCGCAAGTGCTTTGGCGGCAAAACAATAAGAAAGTGAATCGATTTCGAAAAGCGTCACGTCGTGTCAAGTGTTTATAGCATCAATGTTCGTTAAGAATGTGAATAATCCGATTCGAGTAAATGTGGCTTTGTCAGTTTGAATTTTGTATAATTACAAAATTGTACTCGGGGCACGTAATCAGCTAATGCCAGTTCTTGAACTGTTTGGAAGTGCTACGAGTGCTGACCAGAAAGTGTTTGCTGCTCAAAATATCGTACAGCTGTCTGGGTGCTAGCCTGTGCAGTCTTGAAAATTGAACACGACTAAATATCGAGTAGGTCCTAAAATGTAATTCTGCGATGGAGCCGGCGTGTCCAGGTAGTGCATAAACATTTCACGTGTCAGGACTGAATTTTCAGTGAGAACGTACAATAAAACCATTTGTAATAGAATAACTGTTGGTTCGTGTGAACGGTCTTGCAAATTACGTGGTCGAGGCATTGTGAGCACTCCCGCGATCACCTTTTCAGGTGTGCCGTGTGACATGCGCCAATGCAGACGATCCGAATCACACTGATAAGAACGACAGCACTACCCCGAGACTTTTAATATCTTGACCGGGGCCTGATCTGAGGGTCGTATTCTAGAACTCTACTCAATGCTCAAGTCAGGATTTTGGCATGGTTTAAAGCACTCGAAATCATACTCAAGTCCCTGCCATTAGGGTCGTATTTCCAATGCTTGAAATCATACTCAGATCCTGACTTAAGCATTGAGTAGAGTTCTGGAATACGGCCCTGAGAGTGCGAAGGAGAAATGAAAAATCGGTAATGACTAATGAGTGACAATGCGTGTGATGTGGCAACGGGGTGATCTTTGTTTACAAACAAATGCACGTGTTCATTGTAAAGTTGAAGGTTATAGATGCGTTAGGACTTACTTGGTTTGACGACGGCCACGGGCGTCTTATACTTGAATATTATCGATTTTTTTTAATGATTATTATTTAATGATTTTTTTGCAGTAATGGTCTATCGCATGGTATGTGCGTAAAGTTTTAGTTAGTTTTCATAAGTTACAATATTGACAACTTTGATTTGCGAAATTTTTATCCTAATGTAATTGGTATCATGAGTAGAGTCTTATTGAAAAAGGATGCTAATGATTTCGATTTCACACTGTATACGTATTATTTTTTATTTATTATTCCATATTGTTTTATTAAATATTATTTTCATTCTTATTTAGTTGTTTTACTGTTGTAATTACGAATATCATTTTAAATATACGATTTTGCCAAAAACCTTGTATATTGAACATATAATTTTTAGAAGACGGAACATGGTCTGCCTACGTGCATTTAATATTTTACTTAATATTCAATTATTTTCTATTACAAAAAAAAAATCATTGACCAGCAGCCCTAGACGCTTTATAAATCACAAAACTTGTTTCAGCTTTTGTTGAAAATCTTGTGCTTTGCATCTTTTATCAATAAATAACATATATTAAATAAACCAGATGTGGAAAACTAATAAAAGAAAATAAATTTATACACGAGTAGTATTCACGAATATAATACAATTTTAAAATGCGTTACATGTAATAACTCTTTCGATTGTGGTCACTTTGTAAAAGTACAAAATCTTTATTTCCTGCTTTGTTCAAATTACTCTTATTATATCGTCTCAAACTATGTGTTTTCATTTTGTTGGACAAATGAAAGTCTAATAATGGTTTTTCAACATCAAAAAATAATTATGAACGTGTAAAAAATGTATATGTAAATAATAAAAAATATATTGTAGCGGAATCGAAATATCTAAAGTCTGGGGACTTACTTGTCAACACGCATCAGCACGTGTGTTTGATTTGATTGATTGTACACGATGCTTGGATGCAAAGCATAAGATTATTAATGTTTGAACAAGTTATCGGCATAAATGATATTGTGAAATAGATCTAAACGGGGTTGTGTATGACAAATATGAGGGAGATTTAGGTATTTCGCTAGCATCCAACATTTGGTCAAAATTAAAATTCGAACATACGATCGTTTCCTGTTGAGTTTGGCTCCTCTTACGCTCTGTATTGCCACTTTTTCAGCCAGTTTGTAAAGTTTCATTTTAGGACCTCTAAATGCCTCTAAACCATGCAATCTGCCATTAATCAATATTGTAGTTTTTGTAAACATAGTGTGTAGTTATGTCAAGTAATAGTGAAAATGTAATTCATAGTTGATGAATGTTTGTACAATATATTCAATACGTGTAATGAGCAATAAACAACATAAATAGTCGCTTTTAAACATAACTTGCAAATGAAATTTAGCGTTTCGACTCCCAAAAACATTATTTGATAAAATTAGTTGTCAAAAAATTATTTTCGTTACCATAAATTAATTTTAAAAATATATTTATTGTAGTTATAGTTTTAACAAAAAAAAAAATTAGATCACCGTCATAGTATAAACTCTTGTAAATAGATAAAAAATAAGGTTCATTACATTACGTATTAATTAAAAATACATAATTAATATGTACAATTTTAACTCTTACATATTTCTCAATAGTAAATAAGATATTTTGAGCACACGATCACTTTGTCGCATAGAAACCAGTATAGACTACGGTGTAAATAATTGTAATTAAAAATTGCCCAAATTAATGAGCTAATGCGAGATTCAAAATTGTATCATACAAATGTATCAAACTTGTATCATACAAATGTATGTAAGAAGATTTGGTCACGTAAAAATTTAACCCCAAAACTTTAAAGTTTTGCTTCTTTATAGGCAAACAATACCTAGAGACAAAGCCTCCCGTTCTGTTTGCGGCTGGCCTTCCTTACTTGTTCAAGTAGGGCAATAATTGATCCGCATTACTTCTAATGCAAATATAATTTTCCCTTTTAATCCAAATTTAATTTTGTTTTAGGAGGATTTTAGGAGGATGTAATGGTGCAAATTAATCGATTACCAATTAAACTAAATATAAAATTTCACATGAAATCCAATAAAGTATCGCAGTGGAAAATATTGTTTTCAGGTATTGTTGTCTGGATAAAACGAAAATTACCACTTTGAATTTGTGCTCAGGGGTAATTTTGTTTTAAATAATGTATAAATAAAACTCGACAAAATCACTAAAGGGAATGTCTTCCGAGGAATTTTTGCGTGACACAAATTTCGTATAGCATAATAATTGGTTTAATATCAGTGTCGTATATTGTAGTTTTATCTGTATTAATATTACGGTTACGGTGCGTTAAGCGTAACAAAAATGCACTGTGTTAGCGCGATTTTCTGGGCATTACATTTGCGACATCGTAACTACACCGTAGGGGTTAATACAAATAGTAATTTAACGCTATTAAACATCACGCATCACAGGACAGAAAAACGTGTTATTCGAGATTCATCAAATATGCTAATAAGCGCCGTGAATCTATTGCTTAGTATGTCACACACTACACTTGTGTGACAACGTCTTTAGCACAATAATGTTACGCTTGATGTTCTTTTTAGCAATTCCTATAATATTTTTTACTGTACGTGGCAAATTCGACTTGTCTCCCTTACAAGTATTTTCTACTCGACAAGTTAAAGTAATAAAGGACGGTTGGAAAAAAATACATAATTTTCAAATGAGCTGCATTTACGGCGGGGTTAAGCGAGCGAAAATACACGACTTTATTTTGTTTCTCAACTCTGACCTTTTGCTCTAGTACATACAGACAGTGAATCCAGATTTATTCGTGAAATCCGAAATAATACGGTGTATGTATGACGTAGGACACATATCGGTCAGCAGCCTTATACGCGTACAACTCCCCGCGAGCAAACATCACATCAACCACCCCTCATTACCTTGTTACTGTGATTCGTTTTATTTATAAAATAATTTTGTCCTAATATTATTATTATTAAGATGATTTTCTATTCTATTTGAGATTCCGATCGCTGGAAATAAAAGCGTTTTTAATGTACATAATATTTCTACAAACTTGTGTTTTATAAAATATTTTTAATAAAATGAATGAAATTGGTGTATGTAATTAATTTATTGATATTACAATAAAATAGGAGTGTATTGATTTTTGGTATTTTATATGTAGAGTCAATGTTATATATATCTCGTGCTTAAAGCGCATGATTTTGTATTGAGTATTATAATTTACAATTGAGGTTATAAAATGTTGTATGGAATTGTAATTTAGTTTTAAGGGACGTTATAATAGCGTGCGTGTTGCCGATCTTTGGGAGTGTCGCGTGGCGCCGCACACTCTCGTGGTCTGGCAAGATCTCGATGTTCTTTCGAAGGGAGCGCTCCTGAACAGCTGTCTGAAGCTCCTACGCGCCGACTCTTGTTCTTAAAACTGATATCAACAACACATTACTAGACTTTTTACCATTTAAACATTGAATGGATCAAGAAATTTTAGGCTGATAGGTTTTGCATTTTCTTTGTAATGGGCTTACAAAGTATTTAATACACTAGCAACATAATTATTCTCACGTAGATATTTATTTGCCTTTGTTTACATAATTTAAGCTTGTGTATTTCGTTGTGGTGATATATGTTTTGATTTTATTATTAGACGGTATTATTCAATTTTAACGATTTTGATTCATAGTACATGTCTAATTTCTTACTTTAGTTTTTAAATTAGCCAAAGATAATATTAACGTCGGCGGTAGTATAAGGCAAGCGGCTTGTGGAGCGCGCCCTTGTTTGTTGGAGCTTCCTTGTAAAGGCAAGTTTTTGTTCCATACTAGGGTAAGAAAGCTTTTCGGTAGCTCTCAGTGGCACGGGTTTGTAGTCTGTGGGCGAACCCGGGTCACACGCAGCGACGCGCCCCGCGCCCCTTGCTCAGAGCCTGGGGGTAGGTGAGTTAAGAACTGTTACTGATTAAGGGTTAAGAGAGGAGGCCGTGGCGGTACGCGGCGGGGACGGCGGGGCCGCCGCCGCTGGCGCACTCATCCGTGTTAGTTATATAGCCATGGCTGCACGACGCGTACCAGTCATTAGGTTAAGTAGGCGATAAATAGTTATTATTTATATTGTAGCCGATATAATCAGTTAGTATATATAAATGGTAGCGTTAAGAGATTAACTTCTTATACCATTATCCGTATAAGTATTATGATCAACAATATTTCCATTGTTTTAAAGTAGAAGTTAGGTTAAGTGTAAGTATAAGTTGTACAAACTACTTATGTACAGTTAATGTAAAGTGTGTCGCGGCCATGTTGCCGCCCGCGGCGCGCGCGCCTCCTGTATATAGTGTACAAGTGGTCTTGTATTATAACAAGTGTTTTCAATGTGCACATAGTCGCCTCATTCATTAATAAATTTTTTAGATCAATCAATTTATGACTTTTATTTTTCACTTTAACCGTTCTGAAAAACCTTCACGGTCATGTGACAAGCGGGAAAAAGATCAAAGAACTGTGCCTCTTCCGTGAGATTACAGTAACGGTCATTGCTAGCGACTGCGTAAATTTTTAATTTCCGATTCTGAACTTTGTTTGCAATGTCTACCTTCAAAACAAAAAATCATTAAGGATGATACAGTTTTATTAATAAATAATTACTGGTAATTTTTGTGTTGTTTCCAAATCACTTACCATCGATTTGAAACTTCTATTGAACAAAATTCATCATATACATGACTTCAAGAATAGTTAGTATTATCAATAGCCTAGGTCAATGACTCGCGGAAAACTATTGAAATTGTCATAACTGCCCCAAAAATCATGTTTTTATTTGAGCACATTTATTTATTCTACATCGAATTTGGCGAGAGTATTCTTTATATATATATATATATCGGTATATAGTAGAGTCTTTGTTAAATACCTATTTCATTTCTTTGTCAGTCAAAATGCAGTCAAAGATAAGATTCTTGGCATAATCTCTAGTGATTTTGTCTGCTGTAGGAACTTTATTAGAAGTGTCGAGTCTAGAATAATAATACCATAGTTTTGTCCTCCGTGCCCGTATTGAAAAGTTGGAAATTGACAGTTATAATTCAGGTAATTTTTATTATTTTAATGAATTCGCTTATCGGGTTCGTCATTAAGTACGACACTTTCCTCGCATCACAGTGTTATCGAAATAGTTTCTAGTTTTAAACAACCAACTCATTATACAACCTAATATGTTGTGATATGAAATAGTTCGTGAACATATTGTATTCAATTTGGAGGACTGAAACAATTAACTTATTATTCTATGACAGTTTTCATTATTCAATGAGTTACACGAAGTTATTAGATATAAGTAATCTACTTCCGGACACATAATTTGAGTCACCTTGCATTTTTATTATTAAGGTAGGTACGTTATGGATTCCGGAACCGGGCATGTTTTGAAGAACCGGGAATTTCTGTATAAATCTTCAACTGAATCGGGATTTCCCGATTCTTTCGGTATTTCCTGTACTAGTTGTTGTTAAATGTTGATACAAAAATAGTAACAAGCCACAATACTTTACGGGTAAGTGATAAGTTTTGATGTAAAAACAGCCAACATATTATGCTCTTTTGGAAAAAATGTCTTCTAATGGAACATACTAACAAATTTCACTTTTCAACTATAGGTAAAGGTAATAGAAATTCACAGAATAAATTCATAAATTAAAAATACAAATAATTTGTTAAACAGACAAAAGAAGAACTAACACTTGTTACACGAAATTTTGTTTTGCTCTTTGTAATAAATAAGATTTCAATAATATCAGTACAGACTACTTTTTTCTATCCCCTAGTTTGCCTCTCTTAGAGGTGGAACTATTTCTTCAAATTGAAATGGGACCACTCCTGCCGCTGTAGCATGGCTACGCATGATAGTCGCGACTCGCGCGACAAAATTGAAATAAGCACGCGCTATTGGCTACATGCGTAGCCATGCTACGGGGGCTGAGATAGGTATGTATCTTCTTTCCAATAAAAAAATAATCATCAAAATCGGTTCACAAAAAAACGGAGTCGCGTAACATACACACAAAATAAACATACAGTCTAATAGAAAATCTCCTCCCTTTTTGAAGTCGGTTAAAAATAAAAACGCGCCTAGACTTCAATCACTTAAACAAGACCTGATTTTGTTACATATCAAACCAGCTGAGAATAAAACTTGATAAAACTTTCAGTTTGACACTAGTCGGTGAAAGCGTGAAGAGATTGCCATATGCCTGAGACAAATAATGCTCACGATCTCTTCCGTCCGTTCTCAAAAAGGGCCATCTTGATTCTCACAGTCATACCGTACTAAGATATTTACTCTCTCTCTCGCTCGCATCTACCGTCGTTTAGTTTTGATCGCGAGAAAGCTTCAACTTTCCCTACAGCGTGTAAATAAAACGCTATTGACGTTGATACCTGGAAGTATCAATATAATCGGGAAGCACTTTTGAAATCTCGGTTCTTTCATTACAATAAAAGAACCGGGAACTCGTTATTTTAGAAACCAGAAATGCCCGGTTCTGAACTGTAGTCTACATTTGTGAAAATTTAACGCATTGTGGCTTCGTGACGTCTCACGGGACTTGGCTACCTTAAATGTTATTTTATTGTGTATAATATCGTTTATATTTGTTTGTGATATCTCGTCTCACTGTATAGAGATAATTATATAAATTCATATCGCAGATAAGTTAAAAATACTTGAAATTATATCGTAGTTATTTATCGTGGTGCGTGTCGATAACGTCAATTACACACGTAAAGGCCAATAAATTGGTTGCGACGGGCCGGGCGTTTTGGGTTAATGTATTATTTTATGGATAAATTTTATAATGTATTTATTTATCGCGCTGTGATTGTTAGAGTACAATAAAATTAAACAGGATTTACGGTAAGGTCGTGCTCGTGCCTTATTTGGGTTATCTAGAAATAAATAGGTTGTATTTTTAAAAATTAATAAGCGTGTAATGAAAATAGCGACGATAAATGCTGTCGTTCTAGCCATTGAAGAACAGTGGTGCGGTAACAAGATTAATCCTGCGCGGATATTAACATTTTTGCTATAATTACAAAAACGTTGTACTCGGCTATGGTGACCCTGGAATACCACTAATCAATTATAATATTTGCTTAAATAACATTTTGACGCAACGTGATTGAAATCAGTCTTGTAATGAATTGAACATTCATACAGAACGTACATTTTCGTAACTATCGCATATTTCCACTATGAATACTTTCTTTATATTATAAAAAACCGACCTCAAAAGTGCTTGGAATTACATCTATTTGCCAAGTTTTATTGAAATCGGTTACCGGAAAGTGCGCAAAACCGGCTTTTATAGTTAGTTAGTTTGCCATCCTTAGAGGTGGACTTTTTTTTCAAATTTAAATGGGACCAACACTGAGGTACCCTCTTTCCAACAGAAAACGAATTATCAATATCGGTTCACAAAGGCCGGAGTGATCGCATAACATATATCCAAAGAAACTCATTTTTTTGAAGTAGGTTAATTACTTTATATTGATTTTAATATGATATTATTATAAAATTATATTAAAATGCGTTCCATATAATTTGAGAAACTTTCATATCATGTCGACTGCGGACGTAGAAAATGTACAGCTATCTTCGTTTGTGTCTAAGAAGCCATATTCATACCGTTGTTTATTAGATCCTATGCGGTAGAGAATGTACTCTATAAGGCTGAACGTGTGTATTAGGCTGCGTGCACGACTTATTGGAAGGTTGTGATTTGGTATTTGCCACCGGGTACTATAATTCTAATAACTACATACCATCTCAAAAAACAGTTTTGTTTTATCTTTAATCAGTTTTCTGATTGTGCAGTCGCTATCGCCGTCGCCATCAAGTGATACTAAAAGAAGTATTTCGTAGGTAGGTAATTTGTAATTCTAGATACTGAATACTTTAAATATTGGATTTTGTACGGAACTGGAACTAAGGTTGTGTTACTTTATCCTTTTAACGTGAACTAGCCATTTATTTAATGTGGTATGACTTTGACTTCAGAGTTGAAGATCAATAAAAACTGTCAAATGAAAATGAGCTTAGAAATATGTGATGGTCTTTCCCGGTTGGTGAGCTTAATTTCCATCACAATTTTTATTTTTAATGTATTACGTGGCAAAGTTTTGGTAAATGACAGCGTTGTGTAATACTAAAACTGATAATGTTGCTGAATAAAGTGGACACCATCATATCTTGTAACAATATAATAATTACGGGCGACCTCAACATTAACCTCATTCCACGCGAACAAGAACCATTACACGTAACCTCAAATAGACAGCATTATCTTAATATGCTATCTACCTACAGTATCTTACCTGGTCACACCTTACCTACCAGACGAGGCCAACTGCTTAGATCATTTTATGCTAAAACTGGATAACAACAAAGCATCTGCGTATACTGCTGTCCTCAATAAGTCTATTACAGACCAAAACACCATATTTTTGGCCCTCACAAATAATAAATTTACCCGTACAGTGCCAAAACAAATTGTAAGTTTTGACTACGATCAAGCTATAAAAAGTCTTAAGAACAAGCACATCGAAACTCTCCTTTTTAGTGACGACCCTTATTTTATTATCGAACAGTTAACTTGTAGGTAAGCTAAAGCAGTCTCTTGAGGATAGCAAAGTTATTAAATCCATTCCAAAAAGTAAACGCACTATTAAGCCGTGGATTACCCCTGGAATCCTTCGCTGCATTAGAAACCGTAACAAACTTCAACTTAAGGCTCGAGCTAATACACACGACGAGATCCTGAAAGTCACATTTAAGCGATATCGTAAGTTTTGTAACAATTTAATAAAGAAACTGAAACGAATATATGAAAGAGAACTTTTATCTGTATCAAAAAAGACCCTAGGTCACTTTGGAAAACAATAAAATCAATAACTCATTATACATCAACAAAAACAGATAACCTCGAGCTGCTAAGCGTACAACAATCCCCAAGCAACTCTGTTAATCATGTAAATACGTTCTTTGCTGGAATTGGTAGAACTCTGGCTGAAGATATCCTAAATAATCCAACACCCATGACTGGACACTACGAGGACCAAGCTGACCCTGTATAGTCCTTTTTTTTTGCTTTGCTAGATACTGATCTTCAACTACATAACACTATCATGTGCCTGAAATCAGACAGTGCACCTGGATATGACAACATCCCTGACAAGTACCTAAAAATTGTTAGAGCCTATGTGTCCCCTGTAATTAGTCACTTGATCAATCTCTGTTTCTCTGAAGGTGTCTTCCCTGTACCATTAAAGATATCCATTGTAACGCTAGTGTATAAGAGTCGTGAGAGAGACATGCCCAATAACTATAGGCCTGTCTCAGTTCTGCCAGTAGTATCTAAAATCATGGAAAAAATAATTAATAAGAAATTGATAGGTTATCTAAATAAATTTAACATTCTTTCGGACTCTCAGTATGGCTTTCGCCAGGGTAGATCTACTGAGGACGCCATTCTAAAGCTTACAACCACAATTACTAACTACGTGGACAAGGGCAACAAATGTCTCGCCATATTTCTAGATTTAAAAAACGCATTTGACACCGTCTCTTTCCCCATTTTTGTACACAAATTAGAACGAATAGGAATAAGAGGACAGCCCCTCAAGTTGCTAA
>NW_020653200.1:1670491-1674814 GCF_003589595.1 Hyposmocoma kahamanoa
AAAATACATACTTGTAACAATATAGGTAGACCACGGTGTAATTGTATGGAAATACAGAGGGTTGCTTCTACCAAGTATCTTGGAGTCATGCTTGATCAGCGCCTTTCATGGCATTCACATATTTAATATGTAAATGGTAGAATTAGGATACTGATTTGGCTATTTAAAACACTAAGGTACATTGCAGACATAACATTACTTGACCAGTTGTACATTACATTGGCACCATCAATACTGAGTTATTGTATTGTCGTATGGGGCGGCGCAAATAAAACCAAATTTTTAGAAGTGGAGAGAGGGCAGTGATGTATCCTTAAGGTGATGCACTCCAAACCATACAGGTTCCCTACTAATGAACTTTACCAATTTAATGGTCACCTCTCAATGAGGAAACTGTACATCCTTTTTGCAATACTAAAGCTACACAAGTCCTTTCCGTGTAACCCTCTGCTTATGTCTCGTAAACCGAAAAATAATTTAGTACCTCAACCAATTTTTAAATCTGTATTCGCCAAAAGTCAATTATTACTAAAAACGGCACATTTATATTATTTATAATTATTGCTAACATAAAAAGAAACATTTACCATTTAAACTTGTATAATCGTAAAAAAGCGTTGACAAACTGGCTGTTGACATTTAATTTTGAAGACACGGAGAACATAATCACTACTTAGCGTACACACAATACTCTTTGGAAAAAAACACAATGCTTACTTTTTTTTAGATATTGCTGTTTGTAAATTTATTAAATTGTGCGATTCTATACTTTGTCTCCTCCATATAGTTTCTACACCAACAAAATTCCTAGCTTGTAATAATAATAAATAAATAAATAATCTTATCAAAGGTAAGCAAATTACAATTCATTATATTCATCAAACTCTACTACTCATTCGTAAGGCAGGTTCTTCTGAGAGGGACGTACAATAAGTTGAAGATATTGGTAAATAAATATTTGTAAACATTTGTCATTTACAATAATTATTGTAATTTATTTAAGTTTAAATTTAAGTTTAGTTTACATTTATCATTTACAACATTTTTCTATTTAGATTCGTAAAGCTTAGCATATCGCATCATCTTTGTTAACTTGTATAATTAGTATAATTAATTTAGCTTTTGTAACTTAGAAAATAATAGTTTGTTTCATACAACTAAAAGATAATGGAAGAGCTGGACTTCCTGTCACAGGTGGATGACACCGACTAGGAAGGCCCAACCTTGTGTGAAAACAAGTTAATAAAACGAAATAAACTTTTTTAATTTTTAATTTTCAAAATGCGAATTTTCAGTGACTAAAAACTGCAGAAACTGAGTATCGCGAATTATGGAGTAGTGTGGAAGAGGCTTTAGGATAGCACTGCAGTGGTGAATATTGCACTACGCCATTATAATGCACTGATCGTCCTCAATATCATTTTAAAAAGCACTTACCTCGTTTTTAGTACTAAAACAGACTCATTCCTAAACGCTAAGGGGTGTTAGTGTAAACCTGCTGTTAGTGAAACTTGGTGAAGTGAGTGCAATGACGATGGAGACGAGAAGATCGAGTCTAGGAGCGACTTACTACGAGCGGAAGTACGGCACTGCACGAAAACAACAAAAGATTTTGGTAAGTTATAATAGGAACACGTCATGTGCATTTAAATGGCATTTAACATCTGTTATTTTTAGGGAAGGAATGTCACTTGTAAATTGAGACTTTTGCATGTTTGTATAGTGTTTAATTACAACACTTTTTGTGTCCAACAAGCACAGTCAGTACTGGACACAAAAAGAAACAATATAATTCACACTTTTCTCAATGTTGGACACTAAAATTAAGTTTTAAAGACGCCATAATCGAAGAGATGAGATGACGCCGCGAGAAGCAATGTCCACGTCGCCGGTGTAAAACGCAAATATAAAACAAACGGAATAAAGAAAATACGTAAAAATTTGTACGTGTATCTGAAGCTCATATTGATTTATTAAGTAATCTCTACCAGGCAAAATTACGGTATCAAATTGAATACCGCGATTTCCTGACGAAGTCTTAAAATTATATGCCGAATGTGACAACACACAGGTTGTTCAGCAATGAAGCAATCATGGGGAGGTCTAAGGTTTGGTTCCTGGTAGAAACAAGTTCAAAAACAAATTTTACTAAATTGTTTCTTGTCTCGGTATTCCGGATTACTCCGATTCTCGTTATTGTCGTACAGGGAATTTACTTGATTAAACGCAAGACGGGATTTATCTGGCACGTTTATTCCATCTAAATCCTGAAGACTTGTAGAAAATTTGAGCATCGTTTGGTTTAAAGAGGAAAATTGTAAGGGTTGATGTCAGCCAGTATGTGTGTGAAGAGCTTTTTCTTGGTAATATTGACAAGCTTGTACGCGACGCTGTTCAGGCCGTCCGTCTTGTAGCGTCGCTTCGTTTTGTCCAGGTCTATGTATCTAAAATCAAGTATGGAGATGTGGGTACTAATATATAATTAAACAAACTTAAACGAACCACATATAAACACATCAAAAGTGCTTTTGTCACATGAACGTCATAAAAATAATACGAATTACTTGAAACAAATCTTAGTAGCTGTAGAGCTCCTTGTGAAAGAGTTCGTCTAGGGAAGTACTGCCACCTTACCTATTTCTGCCGCCAAACAGTAATGTCAGCATTACTGTGTTCCGATTCTGAAGGGTAAAGGTGCCGGTGAAATTACAGGCACATGGGAATTGTCAACTTATGTCTCAGGGTGACAGGCGCAGTGGCAGTGTCGCTCAGATCTTTGCGATTTAAATCTCTAAGTGGCACTCCAACTGTTGTGGACAGGCGTGCAGTTTACCTCCAGGCACACGACTTATTCGTCCCATCAATTGATATTATAAAAAAAGTATATGTGACATTTTATAAATCTCCTACTTAAGTATAAAAGTTATCGACTGATTTCTTTTGTTGAGCCTTTAAAGCGTGAAACACGCATAGAGCGGGTGCGGGTCGGGTCGGGACCGCTGCTATAAATACACGAAAATAGACCCTATTTTCGTGTGTTTATATGGACAACAACACACCGAGCGCAGGTGCGTGCGGTCCCGACCCAACCCCCGACCCGATCAGCGCCCGACTTGGGTGCAGGCTCTCTGTGTGTTTCATGCTTAAGGCTCTTTCTTGAAAAGTAGCCATTTTGCAAATGTGATCTTATTACCAATGGTACCCTATTTACCCTACACGAAAACCGAGTCAAGTTTTTTAAAGTTCCTCAAAAATAAGCACGTAATCGTAGTCGTACTTAGCACATAATTTGTGCTAAGTACGACTATTTTGTTCTTACAAACTACTCAATGATAGCAATCATCTACCTGTATATATTGATTTTATTCCTTGTATGTTTCGTATGAGCGTATACACCCGTGGTATTTCTAGCGCGATAAATTTGCAAATTATTCATGGTAAATCTAAAAAGAACACGTTTCTATGAGTACAGTACGTAGAAAAGAACAGTATGTAGAAAAACATTACTTCTTGTCCAATCTCTGGTCTCTGGTTCAAGGTCTGATTGAGAATACAAGGCCATTATTTCAAGACTGCTTGATTCTTGCTGTTCGCGGCGGGTAGGTTGCACCACTTGCATGTAACTCATGTGTTTATATCAAAATATACAAACCATACATTCAGCGTAATACAGGGGCGAGCTATCGGCATTGATCCCCCTGCTACCGTAGTTTGAAGGCAATGGTTTTATAGAGCATTTATGATTTGCGACCAGACAGTAGTACGTACAGTCTGGTACACAGAGAAAAGCACACCTGTGCGCAAAAATGCTGAATATCATTGTAACGTCATGAGAACAAAAAACACCAGCTTATTGAAAGAAATACCTTATGTAGAGATCATCGTCCTCCCCTCCCCAGTCCCAGTAGGAATTGGAATATCCGTTGATAAGGACGTAGTGAGTAGGAGTCATAGCTAACACGCCGCCGACCAGCTCCGGATAAGGCAGCCTGTAACATGACTAAAATGTATGGCAGATTTCATTTGAATATAATTCTACAGTAAAAAAACGAACTTCATAATTGATGTAAGGAGCTCAAAGTCTAGACCATAAACCCAGTCTTCTTCAGCAAGAAATTCTTTGAAACGTACCATTATTACAAATGCTTGTGAACATAAATATTTGTTTACATGGTGTGTTCAAATGTTCCATAGTACACACGTGTGGCGCACTATAAGTTTCCGGAATGAATAAGAAAAAAATACTATAAATGGTCAGAAATGAATTTATTGTTTTTCAAAATATTCTCCGTTAGCGTTAATGCACTTTTTCATACGAATGAA
>NW_020653200.1:1674824-1708658 GCF_003589595.1 Hyposmocoma kahamanoa
CGTAACTGGTTCTTAATTTTTGGAAATAAATAAAAGTCGCAAGGTGCCAGGTGCCATGTACGCGGAATGGCTCATAAGGTCAACGTTGTTCACCTTCAAAAATTCATTTGTCTGTCTGTTTGCGTGTGACAACTGGCATTAACTTGGTGCAAGATGATACGGCGTTTACGGTTATTTTTACGGAGTTGTCAATAACTTTCGGCAAACAAATGGTCGTGTACCAATCACTATTCACGGTACAACGATTCTCCAAAGCAACAGCAGCCACGTGTCCAGTTTTATTTAAAAAAGTAGCAATGTTCCGCTTAGAGGCACTTTGCACGCGCGCCACTTTGGTTGGTTTCGGCTCATCTCGAAAGACCCATACGCTCGATTGCGGCTTTGTTTTGGAATTGTAACTATAAATCCATGGTTCGTCACTTATTACTATTTCCCACACCAAATTTGTCGGCCCTTCGTTGAATCTGGTAAGCATGGCATTGCACCAAGTGACGCGATCCCTTTTTTGAGCCTCTCTCAAATTGTGTGGGATCCACCGAGAGCACAGCGTTTTCACACCTAAATATTTGTGTAGTATTTATTGTATTTAACTCATGCCTAAAGATGCCCGAATCTCATGGTATGTCACTTGCCTGTCTGTTGTGATCTTACGACACACAGCATCGATGTTTTTGTTGTTCACAGCAGTGGACAGGCGACCATCACGAAATTCGTAACTGAGATGCACATGACCGCGTTTGAATTCTGCAAACTAGCTACAAATAGTCGTTTTGCATGGTGCTCCATCGCGAAAAGCAGTTTGAAGCCGAGTGAAGCTCCGCTGAGCTATTAAATTACACTTAAATTCGTAGAAAATCAAACTATGAAAATTTTCACGAGTTAAATCCATGGTGATGTAGACAACCAATTTGTAAAATGACGCCACAATGTAAGAACAAGTGACAGATGAAATAAGAAACAGATGAAACAAACTGTATTCTACAGCCAAAGAGTTCCATTTTCAAATGCTTGTTGTTCCATTTTCAATTGTTTATGAAAGTGGCCAGTTCCGGAAACTTATAACGCGCCCTATGTACATTTGTTGTTGTTGTATTTACAAACCAACGACTTTACCACCTCATTCAACCGTGACCATGGGAACTGTAAAGAGCCCGAAACGTTAGTTTGTTTGAAAAAACAAATGCACATGATTTAAATACCGGAAAAATAGTTCCATTTCCTATGTGTAACAATCGGGAAAACCTAAGAACCCGGCTAGTGAATATATATATATATTCTTAATAGGCCACTATGTCATAGTTACCCAATGTTGATAGGTTTACTTTACAAAAGGGTGTTCCTGCCGGATAAATAGGTTCCTCGTCGGCTCCTGCAAGAGACCAATTGGATATAAAGCTTGTATCTTTGTGCCAAGTGTACACCATTTGCGTCAAATATTATGGAGAAAGTCGTCTAAGTTTAGGTGTTTAGTGGATTTATAATATCCCAAAAAACTCAGACTTAATACAATTTACAAAAAGTTACACCAGAAGCCAGGAGACGGTGTTGTCTTATCAATTGTTTTTTTTTCAAATTTTATTAGTACAATTGACTATTTTCGGAGAACAAGCACGCTAATTATTAACTTCTTTTGTAATATACGAATTATCAATAACCCATTTACTTCCCACAGCTGGGTGCTAGTCAGATATATTTGCATATAAAGCAAAATCAATTGCACATACTAAAATTGTGTTTGTGTTTGCCTATAGTTAGGGTTATAGAAGAAATTCCATTTAAAAAAATCACAATTATCAAAAAATTTATATTTTTCTGAATATATTTCCTATGTCGCACCCCTCATGGAAGAATGGCATAAGTGGAGTTACGTCATACATGTTTATTATTCCATCACATACAGAAAAATATAACCCACATCCTCTCCCAATTCTTGTAACTCTATCGGCTAATATTGTAGATTATATATAGAGTTACAAGAATTGGGAGAGGATACGGTTTATATTTTTAACCGACTTCAAAAAAGGAGGAGGTTCTCATTTCGACTGTATGTTCTTTTTTTTTGTATGTATGTTACGCGATAACTCCGGTATTTGTGAACCGATTTTCATGATTCTTTTTTTGTTGGAAAGGGGGTATTTCCATAGTGGTCCCATTTCATTTTGAAGAAAATCATCCACCTCAAAGGATGGCTGTTCACGCATGAAGATTCATTGTTATAAATAGCGTCTAACTTTAATTTAGGAGCAATTACTTTTAGCAATTATTTAGTTGATTTTGCTATTTCTCCAATTCAAGGCATTTTTCCCTCGATATACTTTGAGTAGTGTCGTAGTGAGAACCTATTTTTATTATCTCCAGTATCAAGTCCTGTATAGTGGCGAACTATGGCGGTTTCATTGAAATATCCCCATATTTCAATGAAACTTAGCAAATAGACGTAATTCCACGTACTTTTGAGGTCGGTTTTTTTAGTACTCTGTACTGAGATTATTCTGTATCTAATGGAACAATAATCGTTTTTGACGTAACTTCACTAATGTTATTATGGAAGAATTATATTAGAAATTTCCACATTTGACGTTTGATTTTAAAGATGATTGATTTTGATTTTATGTGAAAATAAGCCAAGCAGGGTTAGAAAATATACATTTAGTAATGTTTACACACTTCATTTTATGATTCTAAACAGAACATTAAAAGATATATTTAAACGTAGAACATAACATGAGTCTTCGAGTAATATATTGTTGCAATTTTTCCAATTTTTTCTGAATAATTTCCACTGTTTGAATTTTTTCGTAATTTTACCTAACGCTAATCACTTAACAGATTCTCCTTAAAGTTATTGGCTCATTTTGCCAAGGTTATGTGTTTTAAAAACGTCTCAGAATAATATGCAAGCAATTAAATGTTACAGCAAATACATCATAAAAAATTTAATGGATAAGGAAATCTGTTTACTTTTATTGCACATAAGTACCGTAGTTGTAAAATAAGCGCCATGTACTAAAATGCATTAACATACCTAAATTGACGGTGTACGCAGACTTTCCTTTCTGGTACATAAAGTCTCGGCCCAACTTAACTCCAGTAATATCTGTAATGATGTAGGTATAATAAAATATATTTTACTATCATATACCTTTATTTATCTTCAAGATGTTGCTGTGAGACTGCACAATTTTTATAGGAAGATAAAGGATTTTCTATTGCGGACACTCTGCATAACTTCACATTGAACGACGAAATTGGTCAATGCATGCAGACTACTTTGTATAGAGTGTAGTTGATTGGGAAGCCTTGCCCTAACACAGGAGGCCCAGGTCTATCCTACACAAGTTATTCCATATCATTTGCTTTCTTTTAACTATATAATATAACTATATAATGCATATTGAACAAGGTTTGTTCACTCTTCGAAGACGTAAGTAGAATCCGAGCCCTTAAAAACGGTGGCGGAGAGCTCCTTCAAATGTACGACATCAGCAAGGTTCACCAAGTGGTCAAACCTACTTAACCCATCCATGCCGTCATGGACAGAACATCAATCAGTAACTCGCACAAAAATTTCATTACTTTTCCAGTCGTAATACTGTGTGTAGTACCGTAGTATTGACTCAATATGAAATGTTCAGTGTAAATCATTGAACTTTGTGACTAAGTTGTTGATATTTCTCTATGATGGAGAAGCAGTACGCGACAACTGCATATAAAGCGTCTGAATCGCACCATAAAGCCCGTACTTGTTTATTTTGAGATCCATTAGCGAAAGTTAATCCCGTATTATCATTTCTGATATTTAATTTTACAATTAACGCCGTTACTGTCTGCGAACGGGTTAAATAGCTATTGGATTTCTTGATTTATTATCTCAAAACAAATCTCTAGTGACACACTAAAATCTCGACTGGACAACTACACATGTTTTACATCGCAGACTAGTATAATCATAATGGTCGGTGTTCAGTAGGTATGGTATTTGTTTAATGTTATTTTTTATGACACTAAGTGACAGGACAAGTAAGTCGTGCGCCTGGTGTTAAGCGACACGCCTGTCCAAAGCAGTTGTAATGCCACTCAGAGAGCTTCAAATCGCAAAAATCTAAAGGGACACTGCCACTGCGCCTGTTACCCTGAGACATAAGTTGAAAAGTCCCATGTGCCTGTAACCACCAGCGTTTAAAACTATCATTAATGCTTCAAATAATGTACTGTGTTGAGCGTGTATGAGGAAGTGTGTGCGTGTGTGTGTTCAATAGCCAAGTATTATAAGAGAATTGCAATAAGATTTATAAGAACAGTGATATAAACCGTGTCCTAAAGGTGTTCCAGATGCAGTAATGAAACTTACGTGATACTTACTTTTCAGAATCGTCCATTTCTGTCGTCGTTTGAAATAATTGCGTTTAAGTTTCAACCAATCCGACCAAGTTTTTGACGCTTCATTTGCCGTGGTAATTCTGGACACAGTTGGTGACTTTCTAATTTGAGAATACTTTACAAATATATAATATTGTAACGTGATAGCTAATAAAAAAAGTAATAGATAGCATATGGAAACACTTATTTGCAATGAACAATTACTGAAGCGTAATTTTGTACGTTTGTATTTATGAATGTTTTTTAAGGCGAACATTGTGCCACAAAATGTTACTAAGTAGTTCAAAAGTGCGTAATGGTAGTGAGTGCGAAAATGCGTAGAAACTAATTAACTTACGTAACAACATAGGACGGCTATTAAAAATAAGTAATTACTCTACGTGTACCGCATTTATTTGAGAATGTTAGGTACTGTTTCCATCTGAATAAGTGTTTTGCACAGGTTTTTTTAAAGTCAACGTGCACGGTATATTTTTTACGCGCAGATGACGAGCATTAATACTAGATTCACTAGTACCCAGTAAATCTTAGCATATAATCGTGAAACACGCGTCATCTGCGCGTACAAAATATGCCGTGAATTTTTTTTCCTATTTCCACAGCACAAGTGCGTTAGTTACTTACTTACCTTGGGACTTACCTTGGGATCAGAGCAACGTATGTGATGGTGTCTAATATCCATTTAGTATTAGATTAGTATGGAACCACTGGGAATAAACGCTTTCTAAATTAACTAATACAAATGTGACTATTATAACCCGAAACAAAACCAACTGTTTGAATAAAGAAATTTGAAGAAAATAGTTTAATTTATTTCCATTGTGGGACAACCGCGAAAGCCCAATAAGGCGATATTTAAAAAAAAATATCTTTATTTCATTTCAATGAAAGTCCACCAGTAAGTTGTTATATATTATTTTTGATAGCATCATATATGTTTCTGGCCTGATGATAAGCGACACGCCTGTTCATAGTTACAGTGCCACTCAGAGCTTTAAATCGCAAAGCTCTGAGGGGCACTGCCACTGCGCCCCTCACCCCGAGACATTAGTTGACAGGTCTCATGTGCTACATGCACACCACTTTTCACCACCACCCTTACTCTTCAAAACCGGAACACAGTAATGCTGACATTACTGCTTGGCGGCAGTGATAGGTATGATGGCAGTACTTCCCTGGACGAACTTTTTCGCAAGTAGCTCTACTGCTGCTAAAAACTACTAAGCATACGCGTTATACAGCGGTATAGACAAAAACATTCGCGCGTTTTGATCAGGGACTCCTCGACTGTAACACAGTTGCATCAGTCTGTTATTTTATTCATCATCATCATCCACAACTTGAGTTCATCTATTGCTGGGTATAGGCCTCCCGAAGTTTGTGCAATGCACCACGGTCCTAAATACAAAATTCTCGCAGCGAGCCGGTAATCGCTTACAACTTTGGCATCAGTAAGCTATACAAGAAACTGCGATACCTTTGACGTCGTCTCTCTTTTTTTTTGTTAATCCGGGGGAATCTGCTTACAGATACCCCGGCCCCGCGGGGGCAGAGCCGGGGTTATGTGGGACTGGGCTTAACCCTGAAGGGAAGCAGCCCGACCGCACTAAACCCCCGGAGTGTTCCTCCTCTCCGCTGTAGGTACGGGTACGGGTACTGTTGCACTCGTCCGCGCCCCCACCAGCGGCTGGTCGCGCCCTGCGTAGCCCCTCCTCGAGAAGGGAGGCACCTCGGTCCCCCGACTCCGAATGTGAAGCCTCACATTCGGCGAGCCCGCCGAACACCAGACGAGCCTTCCATCCCGGGCCCCTTTATGCTGGGCAGCGAACTCCCCCGAGTCCGCTACCCAGGGGCCAGGACAGCATCCACTCAACTGTGAAGTTCAGTGGCTGCTCCCCCAGCCCCCGCGGCGGATCTGATGACAGGCTCCGCCGCAACACCTAACGCGCTTCCGCGAGGACTCTCCGAAGAGAGTCCCTTGGAGCGCCCACCACGGGCCAACCGCCCACGTTCGGCCGCGGAGGACAGGACGAGCGGCAACGACACACCGACATGTCTCTTCCCCCGCGGCCCCGCCGCCACTGCATCGTCGAAAGCGGTGCAACCCCGCCAGAGTCGCGGAGGACAGGACCAGTGGCAACGACACACCGACACGTCTCTCCCCCCGCGACCCTCCTCCCAACGCGCATCCGCGCGGTCCCGCTGACCAGACGAGCCCCGCGCGGAACGCCCTCCTCTTCGGGCCAGCCTACCACCATCGGCCGGCCCCGTGGGTTCCTCTTAGCTTCACCGTGGGATGAAATCGACCACGGCTACTAGAGCCCCCCGCCACGACAAGGCGGGAACGTAAGAAACGTAAGAACGGGAATAGTAAGAAATGATTAAAACGAAGGACGTACGCAGCTACGTGTATCGGACTTTACTTTTGGGAGTAGACGCCCTGTGCTAGCCGCATCCATTGACGCCCGCGACGCGGACTATGTCGTCGACCCACCTTGCAACTGGGCACCCTACACTTCCATCCATGTTGTCCATCTTCGGGCACCAATCAGTTGACGTCTTGCCCCACCTGTCATCATCTCGCCTTGCTATGTGTCCCGCCCAACCGCATTTGAGTTCCATGATCCGAGTTCCATCATCCTGGACTTTCGTTCGTCGTCGGATCTCAACGTTAGGAACTCGGTCTACAAGGCTGATGCGGAGCATGGCGCGCACAATGGTCCTCTGTGCAATTCTCGACCTGTATACAGACTTATGTATACAAGTCTGTATACTGTATAGTATGCGTGAGCGTCCATGTCTCGGAACCATCCGCCATGGTTACAAGACATGGACGCTCACGCATGTAACTGTATCGCAGTGACGTGGTCATTATTTTATTACTTCCTTTTAAATAAAAAAAAAGTATAATATGAATATACCGCCCTTTTTACATTATACTTTATTTACAAGCTAAGAGAATAATATGGTTATTTTAATACTTTTGAAAAATTGGTAACACGTCGTTTTTGTAGTTCTCCTTGTGAATGAGTCAGGGGAAGCACTGCCACCTGACCTATTTCTATTGCCAAGCATTAATGTGAGCATTGCTGCGTTCCGGTTTCTCTCTACATATTTTTGTATGAAAATAAAATATGATATATTGTTTATAATGTTAGTAACATAGTCCTGAGAGGTTGTTAGCATTTTAAAAATAATCCTGTACAGTATTTTTTAAGAAATTAATGTAAAAAACTCAATTGCGTTATTAGACAAAAGTTAAACCTGAAAGTAGGTCATTGCAAAGGAGTTGACATTTTAAGCGCGAGTCACTGGCGAGGGTTTAAGCCTCACGAGTCTGCACGACCTGGCGTTTTAATTCCTCTTTTTAAAATATAATATCATTGTTTTGATTTCATAAAACCGGGTAGGCTTTCTGAAACTAAAAGGATATTACAAAGCTTTGTCGTCTGTCTTTCTTTTTAAATATGCATTAATTTCAGGTGATTTTGCGGATATTATGGAATTAACACCGCTTGACCATTTCTAGTGAAGCCTGAAAAAGTTCGTCCACTACCACTACCATTCCTATTAATGCCGCCAAGCAATAACGTGAGCATTAATGCGCATCGGTTTTGTAGGAAAATAGTACAAGTAAAACTTCAGGCACTTGGAACATGTCAACTTATGTCTCGGCTTGATGGGCGCACCCGCAATGCTCCTCAGATCTTTGCAATTTAAGATGTAAATCCTTAGTTTCCAAAGTGGTCCATCCAGGTGGACCCCCAGGGGTCCGCGGGAGACTCGACGGGGGTCTACGTTGGCGTGACAAAAAGATAGGGGTTCACAATTCGTAAGCGGAGGTCCACGAAAATTTATATGCTTTCGATAGTGAAGAACTAAAATGTTGGCTTGACTTCACCTATCAATTGCAGGCAGATAATATTTTAAGAAGCTCAGCGATTGTTACTTGTTAAAACTTGCGTATTCCATATTCAGTACAACGTGTCTTTACTTTTTTGACACCCACTCACAGCATCGATTAAATTCTCACTTTTTTTCGAAAACTATTAATTTGTGGTTAGAACACAGCAATTTGCGTTGCAAATTTCCACAGTTAGATCTAATCTTCACATTTTTTGTCGAGTTTTGGGAATATGGTAGAAACGTAGCTGCAGGGGGTCCACCGGGGCCAGCTAAATTTTGAAAGTAGTCTATGAGAAAAATGTCTGGGAACCTCTGGTCTAAATGAAAAGTTCGTCCAGTACCACCACCATACCTATTAATGTCGCGAAGCAATAATGTGAGATTAATGCGTACCGGTTGTCAACATTATGTTTCAGGTTGATGGGCACAGCTGCAATGCCCCTCAGATCTTTGCGATAAAGATTTAAGTGAAATAGTACGTCCAGTATCGCCACCATGTCTATTACTGCCGCCAAGCAATAACGTGAGTTGCAACGTGAGCATTACTGCTCACCAGTTTTGTATGGTAAGAGTGCACTTTTGAGTGAAATTTTAGACACATGGAACTTGTCAATTTTATGTCACAGGTTGATGGAGCCGCAGTTCCCATTTGACCTCCCCCGTTTATAGGTCTGAGTGGCACTGCAACTGTTATGAATAGGCGTGTTGCTTACCAACAGGCTCACGACTTGTTCGTCTCTTCATTTGATAATCATAAATAAACAGTATGGAAAACACAAAATGTTTGGAAAAATACTAATAATAATACTAGCGTACAAGATGTGGCGTTTCATACTCAGGCCGTGTTTCACTTGTGTGCGTTGAAAACGCTGCACATCATTTAGTCGGATGTCAAACTTTCAAGATGGCGGACGCAAATGCGATCCTCTTTGAAAAGAAATTTTCATGGTTGTATTCATTGACTTACAATTATATGGACGTCGGGTCCGCGCTAAAAAGTGTCCGCACTTGTAAGGCGCTAAAATCGTATACAGAGCGCCAAACTCCGCTTTAGTCTTCATTTGTTCGACTGACAGCGCGATACTGCGATGACATTACAATTTAAATTTCGAATAGGTTGACTTGGGACATTTTTTTCGTGGTTTTTGTATTAGACCCGTCGTCCATTTATTTGTAAGTCAATGGTTGTATTGCTCACTATTTGGACTAATTGTGTGAACATAAATTTAAATATTCAAATTATACATAAACACTATCACTATTGACAGTGTTTTGTTTGGGACTGTTTGGAACATGCAGTTGCTGTGAAATGTCTTGTCATTTATGTGGTCTGTGGTCTTGTCTATAGACTGAAGTCGTTGGGAAAAATATTCAAAGTTGCTCGTGTGTCAAGGTTAAGACAATTTTCCATCATCTAAGAGACAACCCACAGTTGTCACGTCAATTTGTGACTACGATACTTAGAGGATGGAAAGAATAAAGGATAGGAGCTGCTCTATCTACGAAATAAACGTACCTACCTAAACCAAAGTTGTACCACACATATGGCCGATTTAGTGTTGTACTATAATCATAGATAAGTCATTATTTCCTCTTTTTGTTAAGCCTTTTGTTGTAGAAAAATGATGTTGTAGTTCTAAAAGTTGATTATTTTTATACTTTGATATCGATAATTATAATGTGATTGACTGGTTTTGTAGCAATTCGGTACAATTTTATCATTCAAATTTTCGATTGCGGCACTGGGGTCCAGCGCTCGAGTAGTTAATTGCCTTTACGCTACACGCTACTAGATGGAGCTAGGACGTCATGCGTAGAAGTCCTGTTGAAATGATTTTTTTATTTTTATTATCGGTTCACAAAACTACATACAAATTATCACCTTATAACATTATAAGGTGAGAGGATGGTAATCTAATTTGTTTGGTCTGTGAACACAACATTTCGTATTTAAAACAAAAGAAAATTCTTAAAATTTACATCTATATACTATTTATTAAAAAAACCACACAATAAGACCTTAGAGGATGGAAAACTAATAGTCTAAGATTCAAACCCAACACATATGACATTTTCTTATTGAGTACCTAGCTGAGACCACAGAACCAGAAAATATGTCAAAATCAATAGCATTATAAGAAGAGCATAGTATAGGAAGATTATATTTTGTTATTCTTATTCAAAACTGAGCAAGCTGTTCGGAAAAAAAATTAAAAGACTTTGTGATTGTAAATAAAGTATATGAGAAAAAAAAGTTAGTCTGTGGTGTTGGTATGGGGTGTGAGGAGCATGCGCGACGCGGGGTGCGGGGTCGGAGCGTGAGCCCTGACACGGAGTGATATCGGCGCGGCAGAGGGCCACCACGCTTGCTCGCGGAGGCATCGATCGCCCCACTCGCGCTCGCCAATTCGCGACCCGCTCCCTCAGCCGAGCGCGCCAACATGCAGCCTCCACCTAGAAAGGTAAGCGGCCACCTTAGTGGAACCCTGCCTCGAAAACTCAATACCAACATCAGACTATATTAGGGCGATAGCATCGAAAATCACAACACATGCTTCTTTCAATTCGATCGCGCTCAATGAATGAACACCATGTTTCCTTCTTGTCTTGTGGTTGCGTCTATTTACTGAATTACATAACGATAGACATGCTTATTTTAACGTTTCGTAAGTCAACACACCATCTAAATAATGTTTAAAAAACTTTTATAAGCATTGGTAATGTGACCCATTGGCACTGTTTGTGGTCATACTTGACGGGTGTAATGTAATGATTAGGAAGCATAGCCTGACCTGGTTTAATCAATAGAAACGGTGATGTTTACTTTTGATTTGAAGATGCACATTTTGGATTTAATTTAAACTAGGAACACATTCAGTGAAAAGAAAATAAAAATTCAATCGCAGTCGGTCAAATTAATAATACCTTTATAATAGTATTAAAAGATGACAAAGCGTCTTGGTGGTTTCGGTTGTATCTCGCTACGGATTTCGTAGCAGCTTAGCAAGCTTTTGGCATTCCACTCGAAAAACTTTGAGTTTAGTCTAATTTTTTACTGTACGAATACAATATCTACAATAGATAAATATTTAATTTTAATTCTATTCAATACCGTAATTAATAGTTATGATCCATTTCATTATTTTTGTATCTTTTACGCCTAGGTATCATTCCTAATAGTATACAATCCTACAAAACTAATTAATGGACGTAAATATTAGGGGTTAAAGTATGAAATTGCCGTTTTATTGCAATAGGTTCTTTGAATTTTCATAGAATCTTCATGGTTTGAGGTTTTCGAATGAAACTTTTTTCAAATGGTTTCTGTGATTTTTTTTTTTAAATTTTAAACATTTGAATATCGACTTCCAATTGTTTTTGTTATTCAATTTAGACAAGAAAGATGGATACTGCGAAAATTCGAGTGATTTTTGAATACGAGTTCCGACGCGGAACTAACGCGGCAGAAACAGCCCGCAATATCAATGCTGCGTTTGGAGAGGGGTCTACTAATGAACGGACCGTGCGATTTTGGTTTAAACGCTTTCGTGATGGAAATTTCGACTTAAAGAACGAGCCACGAGGGAGACCGCCCACACAGGTGAATAACGATGAATTAAGAGAGATAGTGGAAGCCGATCCTAGTCAAACTACCCAGGAATTAGCGGCATGGTTTAACGTTACCTTACCCACAATATTGACTCACTTGCGTCAAATCAATAAAATAAAAAAATACGAAAAATGGGTGCCTCATGTTTTGACTGATCTGCAGAAAGAAACGCGTGTTGAAACTTGTGTTGCCTTGTTGAACCGGTACAGAAATGAAGGAATATTGGATCGTATTATAACATGTGATGAAAAGTGGATTCTTTATGATAACCGGAAAAGAAAAATGCAATGGCTGACCCCAGGTCAAATGCCACAACAGTGTCATAAGGCAAAACTTACCAATAAAAAGGTAACGGTAACTGTTTGGTGGTCTCAGCATGGTGTTATTCACTATAGTTTTCTCCGATCTGGTCAAGCAATAACGGCAGATGTCTATTGTGCCGAACTCCGAACCATGTTGACAAAACTAGCAGTAAAACAGCCCCGACTCATGAATCGATCTTCACCATTATTCCATTATTCCACGACAACGCGAGACCTCACACAGCACGAGAAACCATTTTGACCCTTCAGGAACTGCAGTTAGAAACCATTCGTCATCCTCCGTATTCACCAGACCTTGCTCCAACGGACTACCATTTTTACAAGAAGTTTTCTTCCCAGGAGGCAGTACAAAATGCTTTCACACAGTTTGTGCAGTCTAGATCGTCGGAGTTCTATCGCAAAGGCATTAATAACCTTCCCATTAGATGGCAGCAATGTATAGATAATAATGGCAACTATTTTGATTAAATAAATTTGTTAAAAATTTAAAAAATAAACAATTTAGATTTTCAGTACAAATCGGCAATTTCATACTTTAACCCCTATTATTATGTTATTATCTATTTATATACTATTACTGTGTTTATTTGAAATGCCTCTCAAATATTCTTTGGTTGCGCCCCCCCTTTTGCTAAATTAACCTTAAGGAAGACTGCTCAGCAATATTCTATGCTTTTTAGCAATAAAGCGCTTGCTCTGTTTCGGAACGAAAGCACAAGTAACCTTTTTCTCAAAATTGGATGATGAAAATAGAGCTCTTTGTTTTTTTACTATCATTGTTTTATTCACGAGTAAAAATGTTTACAAAAAAGAAACAAAACACAGTGATTAAAAACCATAAAAATATTTATGTATCGCTGCCATCACATGCTGTCAGGCGTCTTAGTATAAAACAATTACGCGCAAATTACGCTGCTTCAGATGGTTTTCCACCGGCGAGACGAGACGAGGAGAGACGAGAATTGAAATATCGCCAGCCTATTTCCACCAAAACTTGCCATTAGTAGCTCGTGCGAGCTCCGGGCTGCGATTGTGGATAGTGAAGATTTACTGGAGTAACATGCCTCGTAAATTATTATTATATAGTTAACGGAAGAAAAATCAGATGAAATCGTCGTTTTTTAAATCTCAAATCGTACGTTGGCTTCGTACGATTTGACAATCTCGCTATTGATATTAATAGCCATAGCGAACTCGCGCGATCTCGCGAGCGAGAAATTATGTTAATCGTTAAAGAGTATAATACTCTACGTAGGCAGCAATACGGTTAAATATTACAACAAATATTTTAATTCTCGCCTCGTCCATCCTCGTCAATTCAGACCATTTTCACTGAAGATGGGCTAGGAGACAATTGAAATTTTGTCATACAATTTTCAATCCTCGTCCCGCCTCGCCTCGCCGATGGAAAACCACCTTTACACTTAAAACTATTAAACACAGTTTGACAACTGCACATTGATTTGTTTTATATTTTTTGGCTTACCTAGTAAGTTTATCGAGAATGTCGCTTGTGAAAGAGTTCGTCTATGGAAATACTGCCACCTTACCTATTTCTGAGACTTAGTCCGGTCCTTATGGGGGGGTAATCGTATCAATTACGTGTGTGAAACGTGCACGTCGAAGAACGTTCACTACCGTTGGAAAACGTGTGAAGTCTGGCCTAAAACCCTGGCCCGAGTGAAGACTCGCAGTAGGACGTGTAAATAGGTTGATGATGCTGATGATGATGAAGATGATGAACGTCAATGTGTTTTAGATCTATAGTTCGCTCGGTTCTGTTTTTCTGTTTAGTTAGTTTCTTAAAACACAATCTTAATTTACCTACTTTACTTTCAACTTGATTTCCCCCTTCTCCATAACAACAGTCATGATTTTATACCAATTCCGTGATCTGATCTGCCTTAAAATCCTTACACGTATAGCCCAGTAACAATAGAATAAATCTCCATAAACGTTACACTTTTTTTAAAAGTTAGGGCGCTCCCTTTATGTCGTAACGTTATATTTACCGTTGGATGACTGTCGCGTGTAGCCTGTTTTCGTATCACGACTATCTGTCGTGACTGAGTCGTGGACATTTATTTTATCGTAAATCGATCTGCCTAGCGTGTCTAGCTGTTGCCACTATCAATCACTAGCAATCGCCTTGTCGTTTGCACGACAGAATCGGTTGAAGCTGCGATTATCTGACGTCACATTTTTATCGTGACGTTTTATTTATCGCTGGACGACTGCCGTTTTAGCTCTTCCCATTGTCACGACAGTCTGTCGTCGTAACGTCAAAATAGTCGTGAACTTCATTTAAATATACGAGTCACGATACTTTAAATTGCACCACTATCTGTCGTCACGACGTAATGGGAACACGCCTTTAATGTTTGTCAACACGGAATGTTTTATCAAATTATTTTGTGGCTTCATGTAAAATCTCCTACTAAAATCGAATATGAATTTCATACAACTTACTGTACAAATCAATTCCGATTAGATCAATTCCGATTTTAAAAATATCGCTTTTTCACATTGATCGAACTATGACAGACGTTTCGAAACGAACTTGAAAATACTTTGAAACAAATTTGCATTTATTTCGAAGAGTATTTTCAAGTTTCAGTAATAGGGACAAGAAATTCGATCCCTTTGAAATTATAACTTGTAACTTAGGAACTTTTTATAACATCGAATTTAAACGGTAGAATTACTCTCAAATACTTCTGTAAACTTTCATGAATGTCCTTATAGCTGTTTCAGAGTCCGCTCTGTACACACTTCCAGACAGAAAGTTAGTCGTTGTGGAAGTAGCATGTCCGCTTAGATACTGTTATTAATTCTGACATCACCTATAAACTTGAATTTCATTTTTATTATGTTAAATAAAATATCTACGTTTTTCTTTATTAGTCAGACATATCTGTCAAATCGGTCACAACAACTGATATTATCCGCTACAGAAAATAACAACCCACTGTTTTTTTAGTTGTCCTTCGTAAATGTTTTCTTTTGTACTAAGTTAAGTAAGACACGTCGGCTTGTAGAAGTTGCATTAGTTGTAAATCACAAAGATCTGTGGGACACTGCTATTGTGCCTGTCGCCCCGAGACATAAGTTGAAAATTCCCATGCCTGCAATTTCGCCAGTAAGTTTACCCTTAAAAACCTCTAAGCACTAATACTCACATTACTGCTTGGCGGCAGTAATAGATAAGGTGGCAGTATTTCCAAGGACGATCTCTTTCACATCCTTGTGAAAGCTCTACTGCTTCAAAAACATTTTGCCACTACGTTGTTACTCGTCGTCAGCTGGACCTCTAGAGAAAATCGCTCTCTTATCGTCTATTACCAATCATAATTGATACGAACTAAGCAAACCTCTGTCGCGGATGTGCCGCCCATAAGTCTGAAACATAGGATGTTCAGTAACATGGCCTCGTGCCAGCGCCCGCGCCAGAATCTGTTCCCGTGCCCGCGTATCGAATAGGCGACGTGTCGTCGTCGTTGTGAAATGAGTTTCAAAAAATTGCGTCTTTCCATAAAGAGGTTTCCAGAAGAGGAGGAGGAGGTCGTTGCCGCTGCCGTATTATGGTCTATACTAGAATACGGCAGCGACAACGACCTCCTGAAGACAATTGAGGCTGGGAGTGATAATGTGGCATTTAATCATCATACTATTTAGTTGAAAGGGCCCTTGTGTAACAATGTCAAAACCACAAAATGATATTAAAAGAAATGAAATTAAAAAAATCTACTTTTCTCTTGCAGTAGCTTCGTACCTTATCCGCTTAGGAAAATATAAAAAAAATGATAGGTTGGCCTTTTTTTACTGATCAACATATTTTGTGAAAAAATGTCACATCCGCCCTTTCAACTAACGGCGGCAGTATTTAAGAGATAGACTCTTGTCGGTGTAGTCTCCTCCACTCATCACGGTTCATAGCCTCCTCGTTGTCTCTTTCTAGTTGCTGACTTTAATTTTCTAATTTATCTGTTCACTCTATTCACTTCACTATAGGTACTCCGTTCTTGGTCTTCCTCTCTTTTTTTTCCCTTTTATCTTTCCTTCAATTATCATTCGATAACAAGCACAAAATCCTTAGTAGAAATTAAGTGCTCACTTAATTATAAGTTTATTTGCCTGTTATGCCTCCGTGGCCGAACAGTTGCCATGCTGGACTGCCACGTAGAGGTCCCGGCTCCGTTTCCTAGGCTTTTATTATTATTTTTTTATTCGTTATAAAGCGAAACAAAACCTTATAACTAATTACAATCTAGCCATTTTACAAGACTAATAAGCAATTTTAATTTAACATAATTTCCTAAAATAAAAGTAACTTACATAAAGAAATTGTCCATCGACAAAATATCTTTTCATATTTATTAATTAAGGGGAAGACACTTTGTTTGTGTGTTCATAGTCTAGTTAGCACTGGCAATAATATTTATTTTATTTTCTATAATTAACTACACTAACTCAAAAGGTTTAGTTCTTTGTAGTCTACGCACTATATTTGTATTATCTAATAGCTGTATAGCCTCTATGTTCACGTGATGATGAAGTCTATGTTCGTGAGCTTCGGCGTACTTTATATGTCCTAGGCTGGGAGAAATATTTGTATGGCCTACATTTATTTCTCTAGTGAGTTTGGATGGATGGATTGAGATTATGAGTGTGTGCATTATTATTATATGGATCTTTTTGTTCGTGATAAAGATTCATTTGGTATTTGATTCTTAGTGCTAACCCAACGAAACAAACAGTCTTGTAAATGTCTCTTAATGGAAAGATTTGGTAGTCTCAATCCGATTCTACCAATTGTATTCAGAACATAAGACAAGTATATTGAAACAACTAAAAATGTAATGAAGGAAAGACCGTCAAAAGTCAAATTTCTATATTTTGCCGTATCCGTCTCGCTTGTCACTCAACAAATGAATTCGGGTTCAGACGATACAAATTTAATGTCACCTCTCGAGCTGCAACTGGACCCGGGGCTGGATGCGTCTCAAATCTCATTACTACTAGCAAACCAATCACGGGGTCAGCCAATACTCACATTTGGGCTCGTCCGGGTTCCGTTTCAAGTTTAAACCGACCTCTGGTTTAGATATTCTAACCCAATTTCGTATGGGACTCGTTGTATGTCGACTGCTCGGGGATGACTTATGTTGTGAGATTTTGCGAATACCAAAAACTATTTGCGATCAACAACTACCATGTTTTTCGGTATTTGTGATGACATTGATCCCTTATGCAGTAACCCAAATGTGAATCAGTTTAGGTTATGGTGCAAGCTCAGCGTCTCTAAAGCGGCAATATAAATTTGCCATAAGGCTTAATTGAATCTGCAGACCTAGTTTAGCTGCGGGCCTAAGCTCTTCTGCGCCGTAATAAATTTAATTTAATTTTATCTTCATTTTTCTATCACATGCAGTAATTGTATAGGATTATCTTATCCAGGTTACGTGCCCGCGGGGCACATCAATTGGTTGGACTGAGAAATTGGAAGCAACATGACGATATATGCAGCTGGGATTCTGATATTAAATCAAGTATGATTGTAGCGGACTGTATCAATGGGTTAAAGTGTGGGTACTAACAACGAGTGAACAAGGCCAAGCAAATGTACTTACAGCTTATTAATTTTTATTACAAAATACCATCAAATTACTAATCAAAGCAAAACAGCAACAAATAAAGTCAAGAAAAGGCGCCAAAAACAAATACATTTTTAATTTAGAATTTAAATATAAAAATAAGCTTAAGAAAGACTATATAATAAAATATATATACAATAAATAAATAATAAATAAATATACATATACAAAGAGATTTGTAGCGATTCGCTACAATGATGTTGTGATACAAAATTGATACAGATGATCGAACGAATGAAATAAAAATTCTGACTAGACTCGAACCAGCGTCTGTTGTCACGCCGAGGCCACTGTTCGGCAACAGACGCTGGTTCATGTCCATTACAATTTTTCTTTGTGTTCGATTTTATCATCAATAACAAAGTAATGGAATATTAAGGTAGTAAAAACATACCTATATGATGTTGTTTAGACGAAAAACTTATGAAACATAAAAGCTGTTTTAAGACTAGTGTTGGCTGTCAGATTTTTTTTAATGTACTATCAAGTGTCGGGACGAACAAGTCGTGCGCCTTGTGGTAAGCTACAAGCCTGTACATAACAGTTGTAGTGCCACTCGGAGCTTTAAATCGCAAAAATCTGAGTGACACTGCCACTGCGCACGTCTCCCTTTTTTTTTTTTTTTGGTAACGGTGGGGAATCCTTTATGGATACCCCCGAGCCCGGGCGGCTCGGAGGTTATGTGGGAGTCCCGGCGCCCTGAAAAGGGCGCTGCTCCTGGATCTAGCATGGACCCAGGGGTGTACCCACTAAACCCCATCGGTTTGCCTCTCGCCGGGTTTGTGCCGGCGCCGTGGGATCATCTCTATTTCACCACGACGCCGCCCGGCCGCCCCGGCTACTATGTCGGGGCTCCCGCGCCTATGGAGGAGAGGATCGGTTTTCTCCGCCCCTCTCCCCAGACGATTGAGGCCGTGCAATGCGAACAGGGGGCCCTAGTCCCTGTCCGCTGGCCTCAGTGGGGAAGGAGTTGAGCGGCAAATTGCCGCCGCCTCCTTCCCGCCCGTCTACGCCGGAGCGGGGGTGCGTCAGGCGCGTCCTCGCGATCCCGCGATTCCCGCAAAAGGAGGCCACCGCGTCCCAGGACCTCTCGTCCCGCAGCATGGCCGCGACCACGCTGGGCAGCGAGAGGTCCCTCCCTATTGTCGCCACCAGAGTGCGGCGCCGCTCGATCCACCGGCAACACACCTCGAGGGTGTGCTGCGCGGTGTCATCCACGACGCCGCACTCGTGGCACGACGGGGACGCCTCCCTCCTCGCCACCTTGTGCAGGTAGTGACCGAAGCAGCCGTGCCCGGTCAGGATCTGCACAAGGTGGTTGCGCACGTCACCCTGAGACAAAGTTGACAAGTCTTATGTGCTTGTAAATTCACCAGCTCGCATTACTGCAATAAAATCAAGCTTATCAAGGGCAAGTACTATGCTGACATCCAAATAAGTATCCCCAAAAAAACCTTGGTTTTTTAACCTTAAAGGATTCAGTAAATCTGTAACATCTACGATATGCCGACTTCGCCTTGGTCATGCCTGCACCCCGGTCCATCTGGCAACTCAATTTGTGAATGTGGCCTAGATGAAGGTACCCCCAGACCATATATTTTTCAGCTGCCCTTCCAGAACTTGTTCCGTCTACGATAGTCTTCCACCGTCAATTCCGCGTCCCGTAAATTTCCAGTTTCTGCTATATGTCTTTTCAAATCCCCTACTGAAATTAATTACTGATTTTATTAGTATTAACAAACTTAAATTATAACACAATTTATTTTTATTTTATTTATATCATTAATGGTGATGGTACCTATATTGTGCCGTGTTGTATTGTTTCAGAATTGGAATAGACTAAAGAGCAGTGTTAAATGTTTAAACATTATAAATAACACATAAAAAACAAATAAAAGTGTAGCTCCCATGACTGACTAGACATTGGCAAAATTCTAAAAGAGAAGCCATCCTTCTTTTTAAAAATAGAATCACATTACTGCTTGGCGGCAGAAATAGGTAAGATGGAAGTTCTTTCCTCGACGAACTCTTTCACAAGGAACTCTGCTGCTACTAAATAACGCACACACTCAACGCACACACTCAACATAGCCCCGCACTAGGGAAACCCTGTGTCGCGGGTGCCATGGACACACACATAGACAACCACAAATTACAGCCAAACTCACGAGAGAAATAAATGTAGGCCATACAAACATTTCTCCCGGCGCAGGAATCGAACCTGGGACCTCTGCGTAGCAGTCCGGCATTGTAACCGTTCGGCCACGGAGGCAGTGAAACTAAAGTTATGTATATGTGTCGAACTGTGGAAATACACACTGATCAGTGAAATTGACGACTTCTGTGGTCGAGTGACATGCACAACGGCTTTCGTGGTGTCACCATCTCCGAGGTCCCTGGTTCTGTTCCCAGCCGGGTCAGTGTAGAAATACTGACTTTTCTATATTGTCTCGAGTTGTTTGTGTGACCGTTATTGTTTCCAATTTCCATAACACAAGTGCGTTAGCTACTTACCTTGGGACCAGAGAAACGTATGTGCTGTTGTCTAATATTTATAATGATTAGTATGGAACCACTGGGAATAAACGCTTTCTAAATTTACTAATACAAATGTGACTCTTATAACCCGAAACAAAACCAATTGTCTGAATAAAGAAATTTGAAGAAAAAATATATATAATTTATATATAATTTTAAATAATATCTTTATGTCATTTCAATAATCATGGTACAGTGATAAAGTTCCAGCCCTCCAGTAAGTTATTATTTTTTTTATAATATCACATTAAAACATATTTAGATATTTAGGTGAAACTTCAACTACTTTAAACGGTTGTATTGTACACTGCGACAATCCAGATTATTTCAATCAACAGGATTAAGTACAGGTAACTTAAACTTCGTATTTATAGAACTAATTTTGCGGTCAAGTTGTGTGTCAAGTGACATTTTAATTTCATTCAGTCTGTATTAAACTGCTAAAATAAGCTACTTGATAATCTCAGTACAGAGTACTAAAAAAACCGATCTCAAAAGTACGTGGAATTACGTCTATTTGCTAAGTTTTGTTGAAATATCCCCTAGTTCGCCACTATACAGGACTTGACACTGGAGATAATAAAAATCGGTTCTCACTACTCAAAGTATATTGAGAGAAATAGGAAAATCGACCATTAAAATAATTGCTCCTAAATTAAAGTTAGGCGCTATTTATAAAAATGAATCTTCATGTGTGAACAGTCATCCTTAAAGATGAATGATTTTCTTCAAAATGAAATGGAAGTACCCCCTTTCCAACAAAAAAAGAATCATGAAAATCGGTTCACAATTACCGGAGTTATCGCGTAACATACATACAAAAGAGAACATACAGTTGAATTAAGAACCTCCTCCTTTTTTAAAGTCGGTTAAAAACTAGGAAACATTTTTTAAACTGTCTCGTAGCGTATATACTTATAAATATACATATACTTACATATAATTATAAATATACTTTGTATTTAAAATTTATATAAATAAATAAATATATATATATATATATATATATATAATATAAACATATTTAAATTTTAAATTTAAATTTGAATGTTTTTGGCGCCTTTTCTTATTATTTAACTATTGTTTCTGTTCTGATTGATGTTCGGTAATAAATTGTAAGTACATTTACTTTGGTGTTGCTCACTCTTTGATAGCACCCACCGGAATCCATTGCTACAGTCCGCTACATTACATATCTCAACCGTAATTGGAATATCCTGAAATGAATTTGAATTTATTTTTATTTTGTTCAAGAGGTGTGTGTTCAATCGCTGACAAATGATCGACAAATTTTAGATTACTATTGTTTTTAAAGATCGTTATATATATACATATATATCGTTATTCGTTTGTCGCAGAGTAACTACACCAAGTTCCTCAAGAACTTGCACACGGAGCAGATTTCGAAGCTGCATGCGAAAAACCAGCATGAGTGCGACCTCCTCGAAGACCTGCGCACCTACACCATCAAGCGTTCAGCTATCGAAAAGTCTTACTCCGAGGTAAAGGTCAAAAAGTTTGTTACTAAATTTACACATATTGTTAGTGGAAGTAGAAGGTGTGGGGGGAATGCATTCCCACACACGGCTGTGCAATGCAGTATGCGAATTTATACAAATTTAAACGGTGACGTTGTGTGCTGTCTGCTTAGGGCGAGGCTTGCTTTACTAACTAGGATAACTCCTAAGGATACTAAAATGTATTTTATTAAATACCTGATAGGTATATATCGTTAGTTTAAAGGTGAAACTCACTAAACAGCCAAATCGACTAATGGAGATCAAGATTTTGTGTTTTACTTGCAAAGGGACTATACTGTTATCTGTTATTGTAACTATTTACGAAATGCAGTTTTATAATGAAGGACACTACGTACTTACACAATTTTTGTCATACATGTTTTTCCCAATGAAATAAATATATAAAAGCTCCATTTAGAGCGGAGTGGCACTTAGTGTGTTTTATTTTTTAACAGGCAATATTTTTGATGTGGGTGTGGATAATTCTGAAGTGCAAATTATAATATAACAAAGTTACACTTTTGTCAAAGCAAAAAAGGAAATTCTAGTAGAGTACCACAACCGTACAGATCGTGACTTGACATATGCAATGTAGCTGTGCAATATAATTAGCTCTTCCAATATTGAAATAAGTTAATAAAAACAATTTGCGCTTGGCTAAATAAAATACGCTTTTCTTGAAAAGTGAACTCTAATGCACCCATTATAGAAACCATTATTTAGCTGACATTTGATACCCTTAAGGACACGAAATCTGCGAACTCGCTCTCTACATTGTTATTATGCAACTCCAGAGATATTTATTTATGTTTATATATTGATATGTTTAGCTGATCTAAGAGGTTAGGCTTTAATAACCGTTTGGTACATACAATTATCATTTTTTGATAAGTTTGTGGAATGGATCTTTTTTGCTTAACTACGTCCAATAAGAACGCTATTTATCTTAGTTTAGGTATAGCTAATGCACAATTCGCAGTAAGGGAAACAATAGTTCAGTTGGTGCCCTCACTTGGGTATCCACTATTTATTTGTATGGCACTTAGCACAAATAGTGGATATCTAAGTGCGGGCATTAAGGGCTGTAAATAAGAAATTAATGACGGGAACCTGGTAGAAGTTCGAAGCCGAAGACTGAGGGCTATAATGACTCGTGGTTTGTAATTTATATTCGCCTGTGCTAGAAACAATGTTTTTGATCACATTTGCGAGGGAATAAATACAATCACGAAACCACTTGTATGAATAAATACCGCTTCACAACACATCAATTACGGATTTTCAAAATTTCGAGTTTTTTTATTATTATTTATAAACAGATGGCCAGCTATTCTAATACAATTAGAACTAAAATATTGTGAAAGGTAATAACGCATAGTCATGATAAAATAAATTTATTTAAAAAGAAAAGTTATTAAATTATAAAGCTATTAAAAAGAAAATAATTATTTCAAAATACTGAACATACTGCAGAATATGAATTTTTGAAATTAAGTTAGTAATATATGAGCCCTGTACGCCACCTAAGGTGGGGTCGGACTCGGCCTGCGTCGCGTGGTCGGGTTCAGTTTACGAGATGTGCTCAAGCTCCTCGATGGCACAGCAATTAGTATTACGGGAGCTTGATGAGGATTTCGATTCCCGATTTGGGCCAATTCAAGAAACGAACATTAAATTTCTAAGTTGGTTTTGTTCTGAGTATTCTGGGTTATTGTTGTTTTGGTATTCATAGTACAGGAAATTCGGCAGTAGTTTGGCATTTTTTCCCCCTAAATACTTCTCTTTGGCATAGCTTTAAAGAAAATGGAATCTAAGAGAGAGACGATCGAGATACAACAACGTTATAATAAGTATCTTGTTTTCACTACATCGGGAAGTATGCCTTACATTTTTATAATTGTGAGATCTTATACTCGTAATCTATTACGCCTCCGTATACCATCTCCATCGCGATAGCGTGCGTAAGCTTCGGGCTTCGCCCTCCGCGGATCTTGCCCTTCGTCGGCAATTATCACTTTGTTTTTAAAAATTTAAATAACTCCTTAATGGCGGCCATATTCAAAAATGACAATTAAAATTTTTGCCACTAATTTTTATCAAACAATCTCTCCAAGCAAAGCAAGTTTTTTCAACAGCTATTTACATAAAAAATTAAGGTTATATCGAAAAACGGCGGAAACAAAATTTTTGTTATGGTTTTGTTTCAGTTGAATTAGAAAAAAAAATATCTACCGCCAAAAAAGTTTGTATGGCAGCCATATTAAAAAATGGCGAAAAACCAATTTTGATCACAAATTATTATCCGGCACTTCTAGAGGCCTTCTACATGCCAATTTTCAGCCGATTAAGAGCAAATCTCTTTCGGCAGCTATTCTTAACGAAAAAAACACTTATATGGCAGCCATGTTTAAAAATGGCTAAAAGAAACTTTTGACCCAAAATTATGTTTAAGGACTCCTAAAGACCCTTGCATGCCAATTTTCAGCCGGGTCGAAGCAAGTTTTTCTTCGGCCGCCATTTTGAAATCGCCATCTTGAATATTCTTAACCCAGGCAGTTGACCAGTGTTACCCTCTATGACATTCCTTCGAGCACCTCCTACCTATCTCTAATAGTTTCCGTGATAGGGGGCTTTGAAATTTATATGGCGGCCATCTTATTTATTTGAATTTCGAACATTTTTACTTCCCGCGGATATTGACCAGGTGTACCTCATAATCATAAAAATGCACAAATATTGCTTCCAATATGAAAATACACAATATGCAAAATCTATAATATAATTATAGATTTTGCAGGCCGTTGATCACTCTTTCATATTTTCCATATGCAGGTCCTCTCATATTTGATTCTTTGCCTTGGAGCCTATCCGCGTACAGCGGTATAAATATTTTATTTCCATCATACCGGGAAGTATAGTTCCATTTCTATCAGTGAGTAAGAACTTGTAGCTTTATATATTCAAAAAAATAATAGTTTTGCAATTTTTTTTCCATACTTCAAGCCTAAGCGAATACATTTAAATTTTTCGAGCATAAAAACTTTTTGCTTAATCTTGATGTGTGCGAGGAGAACAGTGCAATTAAATTTTAAAGAATCCATTATCGCCCTAGGGTAGTTATGATGAGCATATAGCTAGCATGAGAAGTGAAAAGATATTTAAGTGGTGTGGAGTGCAAACATTACACCAACACAACTTCAGCTGGACAAAGCGGTGTAACATTCTTCCTACTACGGTAACCCAACGACCGGGTGTAGACGTCGTAATTATTATTTATTAGTATTTAATAGATACACTTACGTAATTTTTACTCGAAGGCGTAAAACTACGAAATGCGTAGTCATTGACTTATTATAATTAAAACGACATCATCCGCTGGCTCTTAGCCAGGGTTAACGTGCCCGCTATACTTGAGCCAAGCGGCATGGCCCGATCTGATGGAAACAACGGACGCAATGACTCTCATCCCTTGGAGCATGGGCCGGGCACAGGTGTGAGACGCCACGTGTGCTGACACACTTGTTCCATCCCATCTCCAGCACACCGGCAACAGGGCTGGCGGAAAGAGTACCAGGACCTCGGCTCCGACTACCTATTTACAACCTATGGAGTCGCAACTCTTCCCCGAGTCGCGTCGCCTTTCGTTTGTTCAAAATTTTATCTAAAAGAATTATGACACCGTCTGGGAAACCCAAAAGTCGGCAGGAACCTTGCTCAACGCATTACCATAGTCATATAAAGGGGGTACGCTGCCAGCATCTTGGGCACCTTAGCCGCCGGAACCCAATTTTATTCATATAATTTAATCCTAGTTTTAGTTTCTGTTGTTTATGCTTTTATTGTACCTACGTTATTGTACCTATGTTGTGTTTTCACAAATAAGTATGATAATAAGATATAAGTTAAAATGTGACGTCAAATAGTTATGTACCATTTATTTACTCAAAGATTCCTGTTGCCCACATAGAGTACGGTACAGCAATGGTATTATACTGATTTTGGAATGGTATTATTTTGATATTAGATAAGTATAAGTACAAAATAAATAAACACGAAATATACAAACAAAAAGCGACAAATTTACATTTGAGCATTGTTGCGAATTTACACATTAATTACTAAGTAATGGTAATAAAAACAGAGTTAACAAAATAAGCGAATGGGCTGAAGCAATACAACATTTTAATAAAAAATAAACTAGCATTTAAATATAATACATATTGTGTGCAGGCGCTGCTCAAGATATCGTCAGCATATCTGAACAAGAAGATTCCCAACATCCCTGACATAAAAGTGGACGGCGCCGAAGAAAAATGGTAAGTTCCAAACCGATACACCACTATTACTACAATATTAACAAGGTTTTACTATACGTACTGACTTGTACAATTATGTACGTCGTTTTTGTTTGTAGAGACGGTCAACCGTTACGCCATGCGGTATGTCCAGTAGCCGCAATATATTATGTATATGAATTTCAAGAATTCAGTAAAGGTTTTACACTGACCAATCGCAGTGCTCTATATCATTGTATATCCAGTATCAAAACTGACCAACGACATAGCATTTAAATTCCATTAATAGTATACGCCAATTACTATCTACATTTTACAAGAATAGGTTATTGTGATGTGCTCGAACAGCTGGGGGCCTACCATATCCTTTCTAAAAACAATCTTATTTCAATGTAAGCATAAAGTAAGCTTATTGCAATATTACTTATTTTCGTACCATGACAAACCTATCAACTAAGTAATGTATTATTGCTGAAGTGACTGAAAGAACGAATGATTTCCCAATATTGTCTATTCCTTACTAAAAGTAGGAAATAAATAATGCTATATGAATTGTATAATGCCATCTCTTTCTTTTTTGATATTCCGAATCATGTTATCGTAATTATAATGTTAAAGTACTTAATATTATTTATATTCAGAGAATTTTGTCTGCCAAAAAAAGAAAAGTATGTAATAATGAAATCTGTTAAAATTACGTTGTTTTCAATTATTATTCCGCATTTTCATGAAGAAAAATAAATAAAACTGGCTGAGTCTTGATAGTCACGTTGTGAATTCGGAACCATAACCTTAGTTAGTGTCAACTGTTAGTTTCGCCAAGGAGCAAATAGATGGCGCTGTTATAATTTTACGAAATAAACATCGCGTATTTTTATTTTACGAGAAATTATTTCCTATGTGCTATTAAATAAAAAATAAACAAAACATTGAAGAGATAAATGTAAATAAATAAATTAAACTTAACTTTTAATCATTACAAATCAATATTAAGTCAATAAAACTGAAAATAATATTGTTTCCATTGCATCCGTGTAACTATTTTAAGATTGCCAAATTTGACATAAGAGCAATATCACTTTAATGTCAAAGTCGCGTCATAGTACGAACTGAGTGAATGAATAGTCACAAAGCTGCCAATAAAACAGCATAGTTTTAACATTACAAATAAGCTTACTTTAAGCGTGTTATGGTACGAAAAGTCAATGTAAGGTTAAAGTAATATTGTTTTAAGAGGTTGTGGTAGGCCCCCAGGTCCCATCAGAAATGAATGTTTAGGTTGTTATAGCAATTGAAAAGGTGTTCACATTAACGTTTGCCGAACTAATGAAGTTTTGTCCTGTTTAAATGAATTTTTATTACTTTAATGACGTCTTGCTACCGCTGAGAAATCGCAAAAAAAGTTTACTACAATAGGTCACCGATTGAAGAATCTCTTTCCTAACTAATACTTTGAAATATTTTCATCCAGAACCATCAAAGGCTCAAATATGCCAACCTCAGCAACACAACACAACACTGTGTCACATGCAGTGGAAAACCTGTGTCGAGGGGGCCACAGGTGTAACTCCTCGTTAAGGAGCTTTCAATTCGCCTCGTTGAAGCCTTTGATGACCAGAAGCTTAGCCATTCAATTGGAAAGGTCATCTCCTGTGCACGGTGCCAAATAATATACTTGTAACTTATCTATTTCAACATAGTTTATTTATTTGAAATACCATTTATAGAATTTCGGAACAAAATTGCTTATAATTATATCAGTCAATATACGTGATATTTCGATCCGAATGAATTGGGACTTGAATTTATTTATTTCTAGGTAATGAAACTATTCTTTTTTTCTGGAAAAAAAGTAATGAAACTATTCTTTTTTCTGGAAAAAAATAATGAAATTATTCTTTATTTCTGGAAAAAAGCAATGAAACTATTCTTTTTTTCTGGAAAAAAGTAGTGAAACTATTCTTTTTTTCTGGAAAAAAAAGTAATGAAATAATTCTTCTTTTCTGGAAAAAAAGTAATGAAACTATGTTTTCGGATCTATATTTGTTGCGTATATCACTGTATGTGTGTGTATACGCGTGTCTGTAAACATAAACGTGTAGTTGTGTCGTGCGTTTACGAGTGCGTCGACTTGTGCATGCGCGATGAAGAACGACAGATTATTGAATTCATAAAAGTCGTCGTCGTAGAGTCGGTCACATATGATACACATGAAAAGCGACACGTCATACTCGATAATCGATTACTCGAGCTAATTAACCTAACGTCCGCATTAAGTATGCATGACACTTCACGTGCACACGTCAAACTTACTTACATAACTTTGATATAATGAATACCTCTTCTCCGATGCACAATAGCTTAACCTCGGCTCAGCGGCAAAATTTTCTAGGAGGTTCCATTATCGAATACTTTTTCCAAATTGGTTAAACCGTTTTACAGGTACTTGATGTTACAGGTAGCGCCTCCGATTTTTAGTGACCATGATATTCTTACTCTACACAAAATGCTTATTTTGGATTAGATAGGTAAATTTTATTAAAGATTCTGTAATAAGATGTTCATATTCAGAATTACCATTTACGAGGTTTAAAGCTATTGTGAAAAAAATATATATTAACGCTTCTGCGCAAGTACTTGGATGACAAAAATACATGGTAGTGACCGTTTAGCTTTTGCAGGTTATCTCGGACCATGATAATTGAAGTAAATATGATAAATGATGAATGTGTACAAATGTTTATTTACAAAGAGCAACATCAAAAGATTTTTTCATTCTTCTTAGGGGAATCTGCCTTACGAATTAGTAGTAGAGTTTAATTAATGTGACAATTTCAATAATAACTTTGCTAAGCACAAATTGCAGTCAAAAAATTGGGTGTCCTTAATAATGTTAAGCGATATTTCACGCCTGGACAGCTCTTAACTCTGTCAAAGTACATGTGCGATTTTGCATGTAGTATTGCAGTCCCTTGAGGGATGGCTCATCGAAATATCAACTTGAGGCTCTTGATTTGGTTGAATGCAGAGCCAGGAGACTTATTGCTTACTACTTTTATAGGCTCGAATCTAAACTTCATAGTTTAGACCACCCGCGCAAAGTTGCCTATCTGTCGGTTTTCTGCTCATCATGCCCGCTCCCTTTTACTATTGGACATCCAGATGTACTGAAGGGGATATCATCCTTACTTGGTCGATATTCCCTTCAGGTGTACTAAATGCTTTTCGTCATCTTTTATTATGCGCACGGCCCAGGAATGGAATTCCCTGCCTGCGACTGTGTTTCAGAGCATATACAATCCGACTGAAATAGGCATCTTCTAGGCGAGCTCGTCCCACAGAAGATACTATCTTTGCTCCAGGGCTTGGTAGTGGGTCAAGAACAAGTCCATTTAATTTTAAAAACATACCTGTGAAATAAATGACTACCATAATATTAAATTTTTCTTTTGCGAAATTACTCCGCTAGTTTGTTATAATCGATCAAAGGCACTGGTTCGGATCCAGTTAGATCGAAGGAATTTTTCTTATTATTCGATCTTTGTATAAATAATTATAAGATTATTAGAGTTTGAGCTTTAATTTATAATGCTTTTTTTTACTTTATTAAACATTTGAAATATTTCTGAGCGCGCGCGACTGTTCTGTTGCTACTTTCAATAAATTTATAATAACAAATTTATGTTACTTGCATTGCTAAGAATACCGAAGAAATGTTAATTTTACAGTATAATTTCCTAAAACGATTGTTCATAGTTCAAACAAAGGCACATTGTTTGTATTATGCACAAAAGTTTATAGGTTTTCCTAATTTACCTTTTTTAATTGTAGAGAAGTTTTTTGTAATTTATTTGCCGGTGAATACTTTTTCTCGACTCTTTGATAGCAAAAAATGAAGAGTTAAAAATTACAAACTCACAATAAATATGAACTTGAAATGAGAACTTTTAATTAGCCTGGGTGGAAAGTACTACATTCTGTGTACGTCATAGATTTAGTATATGGTGTACGTAGAAAGTACTAATTTTTGACAATTATAATTTACGTAATGTAGAACAATGACTATGATGATTGATAATGATCATTGCTTTAAAGTTATCAAAATCATAAAAAAACTTAAGTTGATTGTAAATAGAATAAAAGAACTACTTGGTTCATTGCTACGTTTATACATATTATAAAGTCTTTGACTACGAGACTGTTATCAGTTTCGTAGCTAGTAGCGTAGCCTTTGCTACGCGCGATTAATTTACAAGTTTGTGTACGCACATGTAGTGTGGTGGAGGACAACGGCCCTGACGAGGGCTTTACTTGTCTTTCAGAAATAATTCAACGAAAGCAAATTGGTCGTTAACTTTTTAGTCTTATCATTCGTTTCAGGTTAGTCGTATTATTTTTACGGCTTTCATGCGATAAAAGCACTTCTGACTATTTTCCATTTCGATACCTGAATACTAAGTATAGGAAAATCGATTGTATGTACCGAAAGGTATCGACACCCAATAGCGATTGCCGCGGCGTTGCCAGTTTGCTACGTTCGGCTGAGGCCGATACGTCAGTCAGATCATGCCGACGCGTCGCGCGCGGAGTTAAGCATGTGCACTGTTTTCATTGCATTGACGTTTGCACTGGTGAAGCTTCAGTTTGAAACTTAGTGGTGTGACGAAGAATAACTGTTCTATTCAATATTATAATGAAGCGAGAGACAGATTTGAATAATATAACAAGACATCTGGCTATTTTTTTATAATTAATTACATTATATGACATTCACCACAGTAGGATTAAACCGATATCTCAACTGAATAAACGAATATCACTATAAATTGAATATAAAACAAAAGAAGGAAATAAAGATTTGTTATTATTAAATAGATTAATTTAGTACCGGTACCGGTATACGCGTATATAGCTCTTACCATATTAAGATTAGTGGAACAATGCAAGGCTAGTATTACTACCTACCGGTTCCCTTTAAAATACTCTCCTGAAAATACCCATATTCCAAGCCCTGTTTTTCATTGATCACACGTGGTTTTATTATACCACGGCATCGAGTATACAACCAGAAATAGAGACGAAGCGTCATTTATTTGTTTGAAAACTATTCTGCCAAATCATTACTGTGACAATGGCGATCTGATTGGCCAGCCCGAATTCGAAAAAATTGACGGGTGTCGTCAATTGTTTCACTTCAAATTTACCAGTTCAACTTGACCTTCGCTATAATGGACGGAAATTGCAATTACATATTTAATTACTGATGAAATGCGATTCCGTTTGTTTTGTAATTATAGATGTTCTGCTGTTTTTCCCACACCACCGTATGGAGCAACTCCCATAGTTAGAGATATTATCTTTATTACAATAAATACATAACATTTATGGAATATACAGAGACGTACACACAGGTCAGTTGGCGCTGTACTATTCAGTTTTCTAATTCAAGATTTCAGCGCAAACGAGAGTCGATATTTAAATATAAAGCCCATATTTGACATAAGGCCCATTTGCCTGATGAGTTGAGAGGGTTGGATGGCCCTTATTTCGTCTCTATTTCTGGTTATATACTCGATGTACCAAGGATACGACCTACGTTGAGTATAGAAATAATATTTTCATAATTTTCTTACTCTGTTAATATCACTAATTATTAACAAGTGTTTTCGTAATAATAATAAAACTTTATTTTGGACAAAGACAATTTATCTTTAGTATGTTAGTAAAATAACTTAGGAATTATTTTTTTATTAGATCAAAAAGTTAATATATTAAATGATAATCTCAGTACAGAGTACTAAAAAAATCAACCTCAAAACTTCATGGAATTACGTCCATTTAATTTGCCACCCTGAGAGGTGGAATATTTTCTTCAAATTTAAATGGGACCACTACTGAGGTACCCTTGTTCCAACAAAAAAAAAGGGTCATCAAAATAGGTTCACAAATTTTAGAATTATCGCGTCACAGTCGCATTGAGAACCTCCTACTTTGTTTGAGGACGCATAAAAAAGTTAGTATACAATTAAAATCAAAATAAAAAAAATCACAAAATAAAATTAAAAAATTTAAAATTATGTTACAAATAGACCTCCGCTACCTTAGCACGGTATTATTTCTTTTTATTTTCCCAATATTTAGGAACGGTTGTGTTACCAGCTGCAGTTGTCAAATTTAAGAACAGACGTAATCTATCCACTGTCTTTCGCTGTCAACGACTACCGTCATCTCGATTTGTAACAGCGTTACTATTGTCACGTTTTTTTTCGACAAACCACGTTCACTGTATCACTAAATTCGAACCATTTTTGTTTTATTATTGCTATTTTTTTTTTGGTTACTCAACATTCGAATAATAATCTGCTTTTCCTTTTAAAAATTTTGTCAGTCATATAAAAGTTGGTTGTACGGTCGAGAGTACGTAATATTATATTCATCCTATCTAATAACCACATGAGACTTAAGAAATACTGGTCAATTTCAATTTGTGTCATCCCTTTTCATTAGTTGAGGTCATGGTCGACTTTAGCCAAGTGGATGCTCATGACACTTTATGATATAGGGGCATCTAGCTGTCCCTGTTTACTAGCTATACTCAAACTAAACTAATTTGTCGGCGATCTGCTGGGTAAAGTTTTACACTAGTTCACTCTTACAACTTGTGACAGATAAGCGTCCTGATTTTGATTCAAATCGCAACCCAAAGCAAGCTGCAACTAAGGTACCGTATACACCAGAGTACATTAACAGAGTACTTCCCAGAGAGATTTAAAAAAACTTCGTTTCTGATTTTCATTGTAAGTAATATATGAATACATTTTTTTATGCTACTAAGAGTTGTGCGCATGGTGTTAAGCGCCACGCCTGCCCATAGCAGTTGCAGCAATGCCACTGAGAGCTTTAAATCGCAAAGATTTGAGGGGCACTGCCACTAAACCCTTCACCCTGAAACATACGTTACATAACAGATGGTACTTATCTGCCTGTAATTTCAGCACCCTGCCCTACAAAACCGGAGCACAGTAATTGTTCATATTACCGCTTGGCGGCAGAAACATTCAAATGAACACACAGAGTACGATGAATTTTTTCACAAGGTAGCTTTACTGTTACAAAGTATAGCATATTGCAGTAATGAATTGAATAAAGTCGACGATAAAGGCACTTAGTTTTCAATGTAAATTGACACAGCGAGGCCGTCATCTCTTTTATTAAAAGGTTACGTCTGAGTGCTTCGTCATGGAACTAAAGTTAAAAATAAATCTCTACGATTTTATCTACTTTAATGCGACACCCATATGGTTCTCGGCCTTTTGGTCTTGGTGTTTATTTTGTTTAGCAACAAGTTATTTAATATATTGTTGCTGGCGTTGCACACTTTAGCTCGTCTCACTTTGAGATGGGAAGTTAGGCTCCATATGCAACTCAATAACACTCAAGTTCACTTCCTGACGCTTTATATGTGTAGGTAATAGAAAGTGTGTTTAAGGCAGAGTCCCTTGATAAAAATGAGTAAGCAAATTTGCGTGTGTGTATGTGTGTGTGTGTGTGTGTGTATGTATGTGTGTGTGTGTGTGTGTGTGTGTGTGTGTGTGTGTGTGTGTGTGT
>NW_020653200.1:1708668-1711573 GCF_003589595.1 Hyposmocoma kahamanoa
TGTGTGTGTGTGTGTGTGTGTGTGTGTGTGTGTGTGTGTGTGTGTGTCTGTGTTTGTGTGTACTAGTTATGTACGCAGCCCCTATTCAATATCAGGGGTAGACGTAGCCATGTAGGATCACTGCCATTACTTCTGCCACCCGATTTGGCAGAATCTCTTTAATAATAATAATCGAATTATTTTGTACATATAAATCCCATTACATTACGCAATTCATATAATAAAAATAAAGTTAATAATAATTAAAATTACATTATGATTAAAATTATAATACAATTATAATGCTGCCGGCGTTATTATGCAGGCTCCAATCCAGAGCGGTACTTTTTAACTCTTTTAGTTTATTTAAAAATGACAAAGCCTGTGACGAATTGTATTATTGTATTGTATATAAGGAAACTTCTTGCTGATTTATACCTATTTACGTGTACCTGACGAAGCGTACGTTGCGGATTACTCTAGCTTTAAATGTGAATTAATAATTAAAATTTAAATTTAGGAAATTAAAATCTTTCAAGTACCCTGAAACAAATAGACTATATTAATATTACTAGGACTATATTAAATTATTATAATAATAAAATTTTTGTACGACTTTTAATCCCCATATCCGTGCCAGTTTTCTATTATTTATAATTTCTTTGCTTGACTTACAAACGCGGTTAAACATTTTGAAATACATTTTAACAAAATCGTCAAAACGGTGTATTCCTATACAAATAGAGTTGTATCACGGCAGGAACATGTGGAATGTGTGGCGCACTGTACTGGAAGAGAACGAGAAGCTTGCACGTGCACGACTGGCCGCCGTCGAAGTCTTCCAGCAGCAGATCGCTGATGAGGCCAAGGTTCTGCGCCAGCACAAACTCAATGTCGCCAAAAAGGTAGAGCAATTGTGCTGGTTACGCCATATACTTTGCTACTGGTTTAGATATGGTATAGTAATCTAGTTTAAGCCTGCATGTTCATCAGGGAATAGATATTCAATATTTTCTTCTTAAATTAAATTGTTCAATATAATGATGTATTTTGAGCTATGTTTGAATTGTCAAGATACTATCTGAAATTTTGTTAGCACGTACGGACGGGTTTGCGGCTGTGCATAGAAAGAGGGTTTCTTCTCTTAGACAGAGAGTGCTAGATACTAATAACATTATAGCTGCTATAGCTGCTGCTCGTAGTTGCGACTTGTCCATACTGCGACATTGGAGTTCAATTATTAATAATTAAATATACCTATATATTGTAGTAGGAAGTTATATCTAATATTTAATTTTAATTCAACGTTATTGTAATTCTGTGGATTTGTTATGTCTGAAATAAATACTTATTAATATTATTATTATATTGTACAATATGTTGCTTCTCAAAATTGCCGAACCTGTGCCTCAACAACATTTAAATTCCTTTGTTAATTTTCTCGCAAAATTAACAAAGTACGTATATTTAATAAGAAATGTTAATAGATGGTGTGTTGTGTAGTGCACAGACTCCCTGGCGCAAGCGCACAAGGAGCTGCAGCTGACTGTGCTGGACGTGGACAAAACGAAGAAGCTATACTTTGACGAGGAACACACCGCACACGACGTGCGTGATAAAGCCAAGGATATCGAAGAGAAGTAAGTAGATACAACACCTATGGTCTAACCTAATCGAAGTAGCCATTGCAAAAATTTCTTAGTCTCCCCGTCATTTTGATTATTTACATTTATATAAGATAATACAATAATGATGCTAGTCAGCGACACCAGTTACAGTTGGTCTCAAACTTCAGAATTTCCTGTAATATGGAATGGAAGGCAAAGTAAAATAAGAGAAGTGTGATAACGCGGTATAAAGTAATAGAGCGGCTTGAATGTGTGAGTGACTGCCGCGCGCCGTATACAACACTTACGCACACATTCGCGTAAGAATGAAAGGCGCGTTAGGACGACCAGTGGTAGTTGCAATCATGTCGCAATGCAACGCAAGTGCATCGTGACAATATACTTGTATATTATACTATGCTTTTTACTTCTACATAATAAACTTTATTTACGTGTGAATATTACTCTTTAATATACGGGTAACGATATTTAAATAAAATATATAATAAGTTAATAAATATTATGCAAAGTATCACGTTAAGCAAGAAAGTTTAAGCGAAGACCGTGATTTTATGCCCTAGAAACGCCGTCGTTTTCTCTTTTGATTACTAAAGTTATACTTTGGCTAGCCTTCTTGGTCGCTTCCGGTGTACTAATTACGTTTATTTTTAATTCTACGTCTATAGTATTAAAGTAAGGTTCGGTTGAATTAAAAAACTTCAATAAAAATTAGGCGTAAGTAGGATTTGAACCCGCGATTCGGACCCGCGTGACCATCAAATCTGTAATGTGTGCATGTGCATTGTCAACCCGAACAATTAACGTAACGAACGTTGAACTCTACAATCAAAAGAGACAAGAGGGACTTGTAATAATCATTATAACAAACCAGTGGAGTAATTTTCACAAAAAATAATTGAATATCGTGATATTCAACCAATAAACTTAATATTTACACAAATTACTCTTTTTGTAGATTGAAGAAGAAGAAGGGCTCGTTTTTCCAGTCCATCACGTCGCTGCAGAAAAACAGCGCGAAGGTTTCCTCCCGGAGGGATCAGCTCGAGGAAAAGTCCGCCGGCGCCCGCAACGACTACATCCTCAACCTCGCTGCAGCCAACGCGCATCAGGTAACTATAACATCAGATCATGAACTGACAGACTTCAATACATCTTCAGATAATTATATAAAGTTACGGGACGGACAAGTCGTGCACCTGGTGGTACACAACGCGCCTGTCCATAGCAGGTGCAAGAGTGTCTTAATATGTTTACTTAACTTCGACAAATACTGTTTCGACTTGACAATACTTCGATTA
>NW_020653200.1:1711583-1769153 GCF_003589595.1 Hyposmocoma kahamanoa
GTTCGACAGGTCACTAGTTCGAAAGATCACTGTTTCGACAACACAAACATTCGATAGGTCATTACGCCGGCAGAAAACTACTTCGACAACACATATATTGGACAGGTCGCTTTTTCAACAGAATATGAAATATGTAATATAAATATTTGCTATTTTGAGAGACTGACTACTCAGGGGACCACTTCACTCTGTCACCTGTCGAACATGTGTTTTGTCAAAGTAATGAATGTGTAGTGGAAGTACTGTCGAGTAGAAACAGTGTTTGTCGAAATTAAGTATGACACTCCAATTGCGAGTGGATTGCAATGCCACTCAAAGCAAATATCAGAGGAGGACTGCCACTTCGATCGTTACCCTGAGACATAAGTTGATAGGTTCCATGTGCCTGTAATTTCTTGGCCTCCCTACGGAATAATAAGCCAGGTATAGTCGGGTGGGATGGGTTAGGTGTCCTCAGCCTTATTTCCGTGGCAACTTTATGAATTACTATTTAAATATTCGAGTATAGGTATTATATAAATATTATTTAATATTTCAGAACACCATATACTCGACTATTTAATAATATTATGCGAGTACTTAAATATATAATATAAATTGCGGCAGAAATAATAAAAATTAAAAAATTAGGCCGTAAACACTAACCTGAGAAAGACAATGTAAAATTAAAATAGGTTAATTTATTTGTCCTAAATACTGTTTTTTCCCTACAGAACCGCTATTTCCTAGTGGAGCTTCAATCATGCATGCAGACCATGGAAGCGGCGGTATACGAGAAGGTATCGGAGTTCCTGACGCTGATGGGCCGCACCGAGCTGCTGACCTGCTCGGCGACACAGCATTCGTTCGGCAAGATCCGCGATCAGGCTCAGCAGCTCACCAGGGAATACAACCTGCAGTGTGTTTACCTTTACTACCCCGTGCTGAAACAGCATATACAGGTCAGTACAATGGGTTTTACAGTTACTTTAGGCTGCTAAAAGTATAGGTACAGTTCATCGAATAACTAGAAATAAAGACGAAATGTCATTTAATTTGTTTGAAAACTATTCTGCCAAATCATTACAGTGACAACTGCGCTCCGATTGGCCAGCCCGAAATCGAAACAGTTGACGGGTGTCGTCAATTGTTTCACTTCAAATTGACCAGTTTAATTTGAGCTTTGCTATAATGGACAAAAATAGCATATTATATATTTAATATTAAATTACCCATGAAATGCGATTCCGTTTGTTTTGTAATTATATGGTTTTCTGTTTTTCCCACACCACCGAATTGAACAGCCCCCATTGTGAGAGACATTATCTTTATTACAATAAATACTGAATATTTTTGGAATATATGGAGACATTCACACAGGTCAGTTGTTGGCGCTGTACTATTTCAGCTTTCTAATTTGTGATTTCAGTGCAAACGAGAGTTGATATTTAAAAGTGATATAAGGCCCATTTGCCTGATGAGTTGCCAGGGATGGATGGCCCTAATTTCGTCTCTATTTCTAGTTATATACTCGATGGTACAGTTATTATACTTTTAGCAAAATTTTACCATTTAGCTTTTTTCAGTGATAACACTGTTTATCCACCATAGTACTTAGAACATACAACTACAATCTCTTAACAAGTTTTGGGTTCCGATTTACCTTTTCGATAAATTCGAACTTAAGTGTTGTTTAAATAAACAACTATTTCGCAAGGTCGGGGTCATATCTATATATAAATATGATCGGAACTTCGTGTTGTTTTGAATACGCCGCTTTCAATGCGTTTAATACTCAGTTCTCTGAAGTTTTCTCACAACGCACAGTAAAAGGTTTTGAGAAGTATTTTGTTGTAGAGTTACATATGAATATTGCTTTGGGGTTTTATTTTATACTTCATAATTTTATGCTTACTTTTCTTTAATTCGCTGCGGAGGACAATCTTAAGATTGGAATGATGAGTGTGCTAATTTTTCTAAGTATGTTATGTCAGTAGTTCGATATAAGTTAAATACTTTTATAGCATTAGAGCTCCCTGTGAAAGAGTTCGTCCTGGGAAGTATTGCCACCTTACCTATTACTGCATTCCGGTTTTGAAGGGCAAGGAGGTAATTACAGGCACATGAGACTTATGACTCTCAGGGTGACAGGCGCAGTGGCAATTGTCCCTCAGATTTTTGTGTTATAAAGCTCGGAGATCTGGCGCAAGACTTGTTCGTCCCATCACTTGCTAACCTAAAAAAAATACTTCTTTTATTTCATTGGCGTGCTTGCTTGATACTAAATTCAGTGTGTAATTTTGTTTACCAATTTTATTATTATTGTAATTATAAAGATGAGCTTATAACAAAAGTCTTTCTGATTGCACAGTACGAGTTCGAGCCTTGCGATAACGATCCCGTGGACACTGTGACGATGGAGCAGGAGTCAGTTGCAATGACGCTTGCGCAGGAGGCTCGTCGTTGGGCTACACGGGTTGTACGGGAGACGGCACTCGTCCGCGATGCCACGCGGAAGATTCATTTGTATCAAGCCATGAGGGATGCTGGGCAGAAGGTTAGCTTTTCTTGTTAGAGTGTAAAATGCTTGACTGAGTTCTGCGATCATTTCGGCGACTTGCGTATTCTCAACATACCTGTACGGAGCAAATGCCAGCTGTTTTTTTTTCGTATTTGTAAGCGTATTCTACTTTATCTACACACATCAAATGTGTCTAGGGTTCAAGTATGTTTTTGCCAATTACTGAAAATCAGTTTTTTTTTATTCAATTATTTTTTTTAACACTGATATATTTTTTCCAAATTCTCGGACGACTTCTAGACCGGTTATACGCTGCACATATTCTTCGTACCCTATACGACAACCACGATCCCAGAGCCGCCCTGATGCGCCACAATACCGATGACCTACCAGATATCAGCCAAGACGAGATCGTGTTGGTTCTAAAATAGCTTAAAAGTGGAAAAGCCCCTGGTGAAGACGGAGTTACTACAGAACTTCTGAAGTCTGGAGGAGTTCCAGTCATCAAGGAACTATGATTAATGGGGTAGTTGCTGGCGGGAAATGCATGCGACAAGCTGAGGACCGGAGGAAATGGGGCACATTGGGGGAGGCCTAAGTCCAGCAGTTGACTGAGATAGATGATGAGATTTTTTTAGTCACTTTTATAATTTGAATTTGAAAAAGTCTTTAAAAAACCTGGTTTTCAATAAAACGTGCTCATGCACTATAAAATACACACTTCAAAAATGTCTAGAGATCATTCCCTAGATATTTTTGAAGTGTGTATTTTATAAAATTCTACGTGTGGAGTGCGGAATTTGTTACGTAACTTATTTTTTAATCCATGTCATAACTTTTACGCAGGTTGATCCAAACGATCCGAACGGCCCAGAGCTGGAAGTTCGTCTTGACGAACTGCGTGCCACCATTCGTCGGTCAGAAACATCCAAAGCAAAATACGAAGCTCGATTGGAGTGCTTGCGCATTGGTGGCGCGCCCGTCGACGAGTGGTTGAAGGAGGTGGACCTGCTGGCTGTGCAAGACGCGTTGCCCAGGAGCAGTAGTCTGCTTAGCGTGAGGACTGACGCCTCAGGGGCTGCTGTAAGTAATTTAACCCATTAGACGTTTCTGTTCCTGAATCGCATCGAGTGTGGATGATATTATTTCCTTTGAACATGACATAGGTAGGTAAGACCTTAGATAAGTAGATAGAAAAAGTGGGATAATTTTCTTATCTCAACCAGTATGTTCTTAAAACAAGGCTAGGTCGAAGGTATTTAGACTTTTCTAACATGTGAAATGATTGATGCTTATGCAGCAGTAATGTGAGCATTACTGCGTTCCGGTTTTGAAGGGTAGTGGTGCTGTTCAAATTATAGACATATGGGATTAGATAAGTTATATCTCAAGGTGACGGGTGCAGTGGCAGGCTCCTCCGATCTTTGTGGGCTTAAAGTTTCGAGTGGAACTGCAACTGTTATGAACAGGCATGTCGCTTACCGCCAAGCCATGACTTGTTCATCCTGTTAGTTGGTATTATAAAAATAAATTAAAAAAAGTTGCAAATGGAGATCCATAGTTTGCTCTCGACAATAGGGAGGCGTGATAGTGTGTATTTATGTTAATGTGTATTTACCTATTAAACTCGAAACAACCCTTAATTACCATACTAATTTGACTTGAATAACCACACAAACACTCAGTAAAAAATGTATGTCCATCCAGTAAGAGCGAAAATGACGTAAGTTTCTCATCGGCTGTTCATACAGGGAAGGGCCAAAAAGATTCTTCTGACCGGTTTAATGCGATTCCGATCGATAAGTCTGGTGTACATTGATTTCAATCAATCATCAAGACTCTCTTGGTGCACAATGATCCTCAGCGCTCTATAAACCTGACTTTCAAATTTGTGTGTTTGTGTAGGACCAGCCGAGCTCGGACTCATTCTACGACAGCGACAACACGGACGGCGAAGCGGGTCCCTCGGCGGCTACTGCGGCCTCCGCCGCACAGCATCAGCGCACCACCTCTGGCTCGCAGCATGATGACGACCACGACGAAGATGTAGACGGTAAGGCTGCTAACAGATTGACTGCATGCAGTTAATGCGTGAAGTCGTTATCAACTTCATACAGTCGTGATCTTGGCTGCTTGAAGTTGATTATAAATTCACATTCAATATTCAACTCAAGCCACTATCGCCATGAAATAAAGTGTTTTTGCACTATGAAATAAAGTGAATTTCAAAATGCAAATCTGTTGTATAGCGATGTTGGAAGAAGAAAGGCAGCGCATAGAATCACTCACAGTGGGCTGGGATGACCCCACTCAAGTGAACTGGGGGGAGGCTGAGCCTGCTGCTCCTGCAGGTCAGGAGACCGTGGACCAACCTGCGCCTCCTTTATACAAGTGTACAGCTCTGTACTCATATACGGTGAGTACACTTACTACTTACAATATTTATACATACCCTAGATGAATACGAATTTTGGATAACTTACACAAAAATCGGACCAAACTTGCATACATACATGAAATCAGTCCAGGTTCATTCTCTCCTATAATATATCATTTCAACCTGCCTTGAATATTCAATCGCCTTAATACTATCAAGTTAACATCAACGAAAGATTTAAACACTTTAATATCATTTTTAATAATAATAATAATAATTTTTTTTTAAAAAAAGAAAAAAATAATTTCTTTTTACAACGTACAAATAAAGTAAGGTTATTACAATACAAGATGAGATCCCTGACTGTCAAAGTAGGGTAACCTGTGATATGAGAGCCAGTGTTCCTCCGCGCGCTAGTGGACAACCTTACTGTATACAGGGAAACAACAAGGTCCACTATGCTTTCAATTAGAATAAAAACAAAAAAGAGTGTATGTGTGAGTGTGTGTGTGCATGTGTGTGTGTGTGTGTATGTGTGTGCGCGTGTGTGTGTGAAGTATCTTTTTTACGTTGTATTTACTTCGATGGACTATATGATCCAATAGGCACAAAACCCCGATGAGCTGTCAATTATCGAGAACGAGCAGCTGGAGGTGGTGGGAGAGGGCGACGGTGACGGTTGGCTGCGTGCGCGCAACTACCGCGGCGAGGAAGGTTACGTGCCGCACAATTACCTTGACGTCGACAGGGAGCAGGTGAGATTGGAGACCAAGAAGTCAAAGTCAAATAAGCTTTATATCATTGGTAAGCAAATTACATTTGAAATCGTCGTACTGATTAATCTCTACGGCTCGCTCATTTTCAAGACAGATTCCCTTGAGAAGAATGAGCAAGAAACTTTAGGGGTTGTTCTTTGTAAATATAAATTTGAATACGTTTGTCATTACAATATTTAATTTAAACATCTTAGACCGAGACTATTTGCAAGAGCTAAACGAGTCCATACCACGGATTTTTGTCATCCAGAAGCTGTATGAAGTTTTTGTTTCACTATAGTTTAAAAACTCGTAAATGGCAAATTTTGAATATCAATCGGAATCTTATTATAGAAGCGTATACATGACCCTTATAAAGACACCAAAACAACAATGGTTTGTGTTTTTCACATTTCTGTGGATTTCCATCAATCGTGATAAAATCTGAAATAGTATAATAGTATTTATTAAAATAATATAGGGGTTTTCAACAAGAACTTTGCTTCGTAAATCAAAATTTAAAACAATAAATATAGATGTCAATGATTCAAATTTGTATTGTATTAAAAAAAGTAAGGTTTGGCAATTATGAATAAAAAATGATATCTGATAAATGTGCACCACGTCCACAGTTACCGATATCGATTCTTTCATCAAAGTTTTTAAACACTTTTTGACAATATGGGGGGTCTATTTCGTTAACCACTTCACGAATTTTGAGTTTTAAGGCTGCAATCGATTCTATTGGCTCCGTATAGACTCTGTCTTTGACATAATCCCATAAAAATAATCCAGCGGTGTTAAATCACATGATCGAGCTGGCCACTTAACGGCTGAATTTCGTGAAATTTGGTTTTCAATATATTCATTGTTTCGGTGGCTGTGTGACTTGTGCCGTTGGCATTGGACCGTTTTTTTCGAAAATTCGGCTGGAAGTGGATTACGCGATCGAGAGATGTTAACAAATTTTGTTTTTCACCGGCTCAATTCACTAGCTGGTTCCTTTTTTCAATAATTTCGATTTTTTAAAAGAGTTTATTATAAATACACAGACAGACGTGATTCGGAGTAGCCATCGGGCGTTATACCTATGCTCTGCAATACACCTAACATCTAACTAAAGTTCCTCTAAAAGCAGGCATCAGCAGCACCTGGTCTGGTGACCCAGATATCCTTCTCGTCAGTGGACTACACAGTGGAGGGCGAAGACGCCGACGTGGTGCAGTCCCCGGACCAGATCTCTGTCATTTCCGCTCCAGTCGCCAAGCCCGACGACTCTAAGGCTGTTACACCGCAAGCCAAGAATGATCTGCCAACGCTTGGATACTGTTTCGCTCTGTATGACTATGACGCTGAGGGAGATGATGAGCTAAATTTGGAGGAGGGACAGGTAGGCTTAATACAGCGAAATTAATATTTTACAGGGTAATGTAGAATAGTATTGGGATCCTCGAACTCTGTGATCGATTTCTAATCTATTTAAACTACATGGATACTGATTTGGTATTTTTGTGTAATTTAACTTAAGGGTATAATCAGGATTGGTTATGACAACTGAATTTAGTACTACATCTGCAATGTTCCATGTCATGAGTATTTCTGATACCGGATCCACAGAAAAACCGCGTTGTAGCACCTTCAGTGAGACGACAATAGGCTTAGTGGATGTCGGATTCTGTAACGGCACTGCACACACGCCGCCAGTTTTGTTAATTAATATTCATTACATTAATTATTGATTTATCTTCTGTTTTATATTTGGATTATTATTATTATCTTTTTGTTTCTTCATACTGTGCTTTCAATTTATATCTAATTTTGTAGTTGAACTGTTATGTTTTTTTTAGTAATGTGATGTGTGTGTACTGTCTTACACAGAATAAATGATTTCATAATGTACATAATATGAAACAATGTACATAATAAAAGAGATAATTGTTTGTACACGCAGATAATTCGTGTAGTATCGCGCGACGCGCATGGCGTCGACGACGGGTGGTGGCGCGGTGAAGCCAACGGCCAACTTGGAAACTTTCCATCGCTCATCGTCGAAGAATGTGACGAGGTATTGGCACTTAAAGACTTGACTTTATATTTAACCCATATAAAAAACTCGGAAGCCTTCAGTGGCACCACCGACTAAATTACATTTCGTGAATAATGAGTGTAAAAGAGAGATAGACGTTATCCTCTTTCTTAATCTTATTTGGTTATTTCTTGTCCCATGTCCTCCACTCTGCGCTTCTCTCAAACATACGTAAATTTTGTTCGCCGAGTTTGTTGTAAATTTTTGGTTTATGTTTGACGCTAGAATGGCGAGCCATTAAGTGGCGGCGAAGACTGGACACCGGGTGCTGACGGAACCGCTCCTGTTTTCACCTCACCACCGGGATCTCCCCCCGGCGCTGCTCACGACGAAAGTAAGTCTTAATTCTTTCTTTGTCTCTCGCTCTCATTGTCTACTCTGTCTTCTGCACTGGCAGTTGGAAGGGGACCACTATAACACTATACCTTTCGTTCGAGATCTCCAGATCTTCTACCGATTTTGGCTGATTTTTTTAACAAGACAGCTTTAAGGCCTGTGTTCCCCTACCGATTGTCCACACTGTCTGTGTATTTGATTGCAGCTCTTTAAGCGTGTATCGAAGAGGCAGAAGGCCAAGACTTAGTGCAAGTGTTATATTTTCAATAAACGAAACAACCTCTAGTGTAATGAAATGATAGAGTTTCACGTAGCGACACCACGCAGATGAGTCGTTTGCCGCCTACTTTTGGATTAATTATGTTTATCTACACACATATCATAAACTCTATAATATGTTCAAAAACAGCAAATTACGACCAGCATAAAGGTTATCTGATTTGTTAGAATAAGTTTCTTACCTGTGAAAATGTTATTATTGCTCACAGATTATTACATTCAAATTTCGAACATCTCTGTAAAACAAAACAATTTGATTTGATCTCAATTCTAATATCAGTCGAGATGAAGTTTTATTCGAAATGAAATATCAATAGCTAACAATTTTGACAATTTCCCACGTTACTTGATATCGAACGATATGATAGTTGGAGCCGATTCTGGTTTGTCTATGAATTAAAAATAAAAACTACGGTTGTGTGACATGCGTGAGAAAAGATTTTATTTGCCGCCATTTCGCCAGTCGTAACATGCGGCTCCTGAACACATCACAGAGAGCTTATAATATGTGTGTAGATAAAGCAGTGTATGTAACTGTACGTTATTAAGCATTAAAATACTCGTGAGATGTTTTTATTCGTAAGCCTCTCTCGTATTTTAATGCCTTTCATTATGTAACAGTCACATAAACTACTATTTCAATAGTCGATTAAAATTACCCGTGCACGCCACGCCGACCATAGGCCGTACTGCGAGCGTAGTTACGCTGAAGGCATGTCGCGGATATTCTGCTTGGTGTATCGCTACACTTATGTCCGTGCCTGATGTCTCTTCTGTAGTGTCGTTCAAACAGTCGCTGGGACAATTGTACTCGTAAATTCCAATTGTTTCACATTACCAAGTGTTCAGTATAGCGGCTGCTTGAGCGACGCTTCATTCGCGCCTTTGTACATTCTCTACGTATGTTTTTGTATTTCCATCGAGATGGGCGACTGATTGAATGAAACCACAAACATAATACTATAAACTCACTAATGTAAACTGGCCAAGTGTTGCAATAGTGCAAGCACAAAATATCCAGCTCGAACAATTACGATATATTAATAACATAATTGTAGCGTTACGAGGAGAACACATTTAATCGTTCATAAACACAAGGATTTAATAGGTTTATTTGATTTTATTCTCACTGTGTATAGCGATAAAGCAGCAGTGAGTATTATTGACCTGGTATATGAGATTAAAAAGTCATTGGTATTTGATTGTACAACAAGTGCATAAAACGCATCATTTTACCCGAGACGAGTATATACTTATCTCGAGGGTAAAGTGGGTTCATATAACACGGATTAAAAAAATAAAAGTAAAACTTTATTTTATAAGGTTCTAGTGTGCGTGGCTGTTGGCGCAGACGTCACTGCCTCGGTCTTAAACGACGATTTTATTTTATGCTCTAGAGCATAGAATCCTATTTCATGCAGCCTACATCCAGCGTATTTATGCTGGACTTTAAGAGCATGAGAAGTGAAAATGATTATAACGAAATTCTTGAGTTACATAAAGCATACAACGAATAGGTACACAGGAACAGTCACCACGGTAATTAAAATTGTACATAATGTAACATACAAATACAGTATATTCGCGGTCGCCCATTTCATTTTGTATTTGTACACATAGTGGCCATTACAAAAGTGTGCGATGTCACGCGATAGTAGCTTGCTGGCTCGTCGGGTTGTTGTGGTTACTCCCAGATGGCATGGTATTTTGTTGACCTATATCATTGGCACGATCTCTTGCTAGACTTTGGTAATGCTAGGATCATATAGGACCATTTCACATTGTCATAAGTACTTGCATGATGTTTTGCACGATTAATGTAAAATTGAGGTTTTCATCTGCGTCGTTTTTCGACCTTCACAAGGTTTCACGTTCGAAGTTACTCATAACTCTTCACTTAATATTTTTATCTACACACATATCATAAACTCTCTATAATGTGTTCAAAAACCGCAAATTACGACCAGCATAAAGGTAAACCTTTTTGTTAGAACAAATTTCTTATCTGTGAAAATATTATTATTGCTTCATATTATTACATTCAAATTTCGAACATCTCTGAAAAACAAAACAATTTGATTCGACCTCAATTCTAATATCAGTCGAGATGAAGTTTTATTCGAAATGAGATGTCAATAGCAAACAATTTTGACAATTTCCCACGTTACTTGATATCGAACGATATGATAGTTGGAGCCGATTCTAGTTTGTCTACGAATTAAAAATAAAAACTACGGTTGTATGCATTCCTTGATAAAAGTTTTCATTTGCCGCCATTTCCCCAGTCGTAACATGCGGTTCTTGAACACATCACAGAGAGCTTATAATATGTGTGTAGATAAAGCAGTGTATGTAACTGTACATAATTAGGCATTAAAACGCTCGTGAGATCACAAAACCCTCACTCGTGTTTTAATGCCTTTCATTATGTAACAGTCACATAAACAACTATATCTTTACCTGTCAGAACAAATTAGATGTCGTCTTTCTGATATGAACTATCCACTTCCTCGCGTACATTTTATTACATTTGTTGCATTGTATTTATTTGTGTGTGCATATACAACTTGTTCTATGTTTATCTCTGCGCTACTACTAGCCACAATTTCTTTTCGATTGACATTGTCTTCCACACCTGTTCCTGTTTTTCATGTTTGTTGCTCAATTTGGGATTTGTGTTCCACTGAAGTTTACCTTGTATACAGAGCGCATCGCGTTGCCAGCCAAACTATTGTGATTTAAGACCTATTGTTGTATCTATCCGAATTTCGTTTGTCTTTGAGCGCTATTCGGTAATGTACATACATAAATGTTGCTGTAACGTTCCGAGTAGGACCAATAACGTCAAAGTGCGTCGTTTAGTGTCAAATAAGGAACGGACAGGCCATAATAAACCGAATAGTGCCAGTCAGAAAGTGAAGGTACAAGGTTGAAGTGTGCTTCTGCCCCGGACGCTGCCAGTCGTGATGAGTGACAACAATAACGAAAAGAGTGGAGCACCACCGGCTGCTCCTCCCCCGCCGCCGCCTGTGGACCTCAGCGACTCCATGGACAGTCAGCCTGATTTCAGCTTTAACCTTGAGTTAAGTAGGAACCAGCAGGACTTGTATGACTTGCAGTTCTCTCAGTCGGAGCCGACCAAGCCTCCTCCGATCGCACCGCAAGTCACCATCGTCGGTGAGTTGTAGGAATATACCTTAGAGCCTCTGCGCATACGTTAGGATGTTTAGCGGCGATTTTGCGACTGCGAAGATTTCGCGGTGAAGACACTTAACGTTCGCTCAATGCATCCAGATAACACGCGAATGCGTCCCTCAAGGTAGCATTTCGATGTTGGCGACCGCGACCGATGATCGTGACTGTGACCCACTGTTTAGTAAGAATTTATATCGAACGCTGACCAACGCAAGCGACCGCGTTGCGCGACTTGTGGGTGTCGCTAGCAAGCGAACGCGGTACAGCGCGACGTCACTGCTCCTGTAGCAGTGCCGCTGTGCGTCCAAGTAACGTACCGGTTGTTGACGACGTACTCTTAGTAGATTTAGTGTCTAATAACCCATTCTATAAAATATGTATATGGGAAGAAATTGGCAAAATGAGTTAATCGCCGTCTTCGTCTTCCTTCAATAACTGCTATTTAACTCTTTTTCTGGTTGTGGATTAATACAGAATACAACCAATCGTATTAAAAACTGCGGGAATACTGGCGGTATGTCGTTGTCGCTTGGATCCGTAAGCTACTGGTCGATAAGCGAAGGGCGACCAGGAATACGGCCACCAAGCGCTGTCGCCGGTCGCCGTGGTCGCCAACATTGGAATTCTACCTTTACGTTAAACAAAGATTCATTGATGGTAGAGAGTAACTATCAATGGCGTTGGTACTGGAATGTGTGCTCTATAGAGTATGTAGCATCAAGCTTCCGAAACACGGATAAACCGCTGAAAACCGTCGCTAAATGTATCGTGAGTCACGTCAAGATGGCTACGGGCCAATTAATACTATTGAACAATGTAAGCGCTATTGAATAGACATGCAAGTATGTCGAAATTAATAACAAGTACATAGTAGGCAGGTATATAACAAGCCAAAATCATTAATTTATTTTACATCAAAAGAGAATTATTATTGTAAAGACTCTACAAGTTGTTCGACTTTTATGCAGAGACTCTAGCTTGGGAAATAAATATATACTTAGGTAGCCATTGACTTACAATTATATGGACGTCGGGTCCGCGCTAAAAAGTGTCCGAACTTATAGGGCGTTAAAATCGTATACAGAGCATCATTCACGCTTCAGTCTTCGTTTGTTTCTTCTGACAGCGAAGCAAGCAAAATTAGACAGTACTACGATGACATTACTATTTGAATTCAACGTTTTAGCTTTTTCATATTCCTTTACATGTCACTACGTTTAAATAGGTTGATTTGGGACATTTTTTTCGTGGTTTTTGTATTAGACCCGTCGTCCATTTATTTGTAAGTCAATGTAGGTAGCCTACGATTGTTAGTTACTCCATTTGACAATTAATTTGTGCCCTTAGTGAATAAAACATGTATTGAAGACAACTTTTTAATATCTTCTTTTATTAATTGCTTGGTGCATATCATTACAAAATGCACATACCGTAATAAGACTATTGTTTTATTTACTGAAGATTTTCCATATACCCTATAAAATGTTTTGCTGTTATTATAATCAATTGACTTTTTTCCATGCTTCAGTCGATGAGGTTGAGGGTGAAAATTTAGAAGATGAGGTTTGATTATCATTTTAAATACTTAATACACTATATATGTTGTTCTATGTACTAATATATAGGTGTGCTTTCATATTGCAGCTTTTTAGATACGATGTGTAGTACAACACTTATTTTAAATTATCATTTACTGTGCTTCTCTGCTTTTGTCTTGCGGGTGTTAAATTTAAGTACACACGAATTTAAAATACAATTTTAAAGGTGACTAAGATGTTAAACATTCACACGTAGGCATTTTCGTAGGACAATTCAGTCCTGTGCCCTGTGGTTCTCCTTTCTGGCACATATGACCTTTTAATCGAAGCACCTATCGAGTAGCGTCACCGTCATCTAGGCATGGCTTGTATCGCATGAACTGAAATTGATTATAAACTTTTGCATGCCAATTACAGACTTCTACGAATTAAACCAGTTATTTGGACCTATTAAATCCTGAAAGCATTTTATTATCAGCACTCCGCAAATCACCTGTAAATGGATCCCATGAATGTGGAACAATAAATTACGAACCTGTTTACCTCTTATTCACAATATATTTGCATCTATTTTCGCTTACTTAACAAAATCTTGTCAAATTAAATCTATTCTACCAAGAAATTGAATGAATTTCTGTCATCTTCCATCTCTAATTTTCGATTTTGCGCCTTTACTTTGTTTCCGATAATTTTCGGCGATATAGTAATTAATGATGATGTTTAGGAGGAGGAGGAACTGCAGACGGTGGCACCGCAACCACCAAGCAAGCCGAAGGCAGTTGAGCTACCGGAGGAGTCCGTTCTCGGCGTGGGCATCGTCATCACAGCCGCCACGCCCATGGTCGAGGAGCCTGAACAACCGTTCCCGCCTCCGGAGCCCCAGCCTGAACCCGAACCCGAGACCGAGCCTGAACCGGAACGTGCCGAAGACAACGATGACGAAGAATCCTCACTTTCTGAGCAAACCGCCGTGTGCCTTCGTGGGGACGATGAGGGCCCGGCTGACTCTGCTCCACACCCTGCTTCAAGTTCCACAGCATCCGAGGGTGAGTCAACGGGAGCATCCATCGCCTCCGGCCCGCCCACCGCTCCACATTCCCCTCCAGCAACGGTTCGAGCAGGCCGAGCTTCCATTCCCGATGAGCTCGAGCCCGCGCAGCTGGCCCGCCTCACCGACCTGAAGGAATCTAACGCTTAAGGTTCTGGAATCACAACTGATCCGCGCGATGCACTCGTCTGACAGCGGCCTATCGCCTGCGTTTTTACCTACAAATTATTCACCACTATTAAGATTATCTGTCAAGTTCCAAATACAAGTTTTATATTTTTCCTATAAGAACTTCAGATGGTTTTTCAAATAGTGCGAACTGGATCTTCTGAAAAAGGAACTGACTTACAACTAAGTCACTTGGATCTTAGCAGATAATAGGTATTATTACTTGTAAACGCAGATAACTTACCTGTTATTTAGATATTTCTTTTTCGAGAACGTAAATTCTTATGCAAGTTTTATACAAAAAAAAAGAGAGTTGATCAATGATATTAATAAACCAAGCCTATAAAATTAAAAAACTTACTTTCTTTTTTGTATATAAACTTTGTAGGTACTTACATTCTGTTTATTTAGAAGCATGCAGACTTATGAATACTAAATATTTGGAAGTTTGTATTTTTCTAAACAGACTCTATGAGCTTAGGCGTAACTAGGTAGGGGCCGGGTGGGCATGATCTCCTCCAGGATCCGTCGAGCATTCTCTAACGAAGGCAGCAAAATGACATGACGTAGCTAAAACCGTTCTGACTATAGTCAGAAAGGTTTTAAGTGAAGGGTCTTCAGAGGCACAAGTTTGAAAAAAAAAATCTTTCCAATGTTTTATACATATCAATTAACCGATTTATATATAACAAAAGTAACTAACTGAAATTAAAGCTGACAAGGAATATCTATAATTTCTTTTTCTCACAATTTAAAAAAAAACTTAGTTTTAGCTGTAGATAGATCTTGTTTGCATGTCTAAATGACAAATATTATTATTGATTCCCGATCTCTTCCTTTTTTTATTAAAATGGTGCCACCGTAGTTGCTGATTACTTCAGGAGTAATGTATGCTCCCAGCCGATTTCGGCTCAGACTCGGACGCCTCTGTCGCTGAATATCATATTCGCGAAATATCGAACCACTTCAGCTCCGATATTGGCGGCGTTCCTGGGCTCGTGCTGTGCCTGAAATTTTCGTGACAAAGGAGAAGTACATTCATAAAGCATTTCTTTAAGGCGAGTCGCGCTGCGCGCTTTTTAACGTGGCGGTTACGGTTCGGGTCCGAGACCTCTCGGACTCGCCCATTTCTCAAGCTCGCCCATGCAAATCGGCGCGTTTGACATCAAGGGCCGAGGGAACGCAATATTATGCTTTACCCGTGTAGTTAACACCACCCCATGTTCAAGGTCTAGTTACGCCTATGTCTATTGTGTATGTATTGTATATAGCTATCTATTTACAAAGAACGGGCACTTTCTATAGAAATGCTGACTAGAAAGTGAACCAGTAGGTTAGGTTTATGCTGGGTGCTCGCCAAGTGATTGTTAAACTACCCACTGCTGGACACCTTTCTCCTGTACGGCGAATATTCTATGGTATTGGCTCTTTCTGTTATCATCTTATAATAATTGTTATGAAATACGTAACCTTAGCGTAGACGTACCTACTCAAAATGTTTATGAGCAGATCACGTAGATTTTAAATTTCTCCCATTTTGAGCCGAATATTGTGTGAAGTATTGCATTACTTATTATTATTGTAGTGAAAAAAATGTACGTATGGAAGTAGGTATTCGTTTACGTATATGTACTCAACTTAAAGTGTTTGTTTGTTATCTGTATTGGTACTTTACATTAAAAATATTACTTTGAACAAAAATTGAACGACCAAATTAACTCATAATAATTAACTTTATAGCAATTTATGAGACACATTGTTGGTTCACATCGTGTAAGGGAGTCACCACACTCATCGACACGAAATTGAACAAGCCGGTCTGAAAAAGCTTTATATTTCTTCTGTTTCCTAAAAACGCACTCGTGACAAGAGCGCGCTCGGTTTATGCTCTCGATACACATCCGAATCAGCCCGAGGCCGCCCGAATTCGCCCGTTTCGTGAGCTCGCCAATACAAATCGGCGCGTTTGACATCACGCGCTGTAGGAACGCACCATAATAAGGACGCAAAAGACGTGCGCTGCATTGGTGGTGCGAACGGAAGCGAAACGCGAAACGTCTTTTTCGCTCTTATTACATGAACAACGCATTTACTAATCGGCGTAATGCGATTCCGTGTTCATACATGTGGTGACTCCCTAAGCCTGCATACGTAAAAGGTCACAGATTTTAGTGTTAATGTGAAAATTAATTTATGCTGCAATAAAAAAAATAAAATCAAGAAAATACAATACAATTTTAGCTTTGATGTCTAATAGGTGTAAATGTTGACAAAGTTACATATAGATGTTGCGAAATATTTCAATATTGACGAATATTTAATGACAATACTAGCAAAGGCGGATCCCTCAAAGGACGATAGTCGAAGTTACTTTTTAAATCTCAGCCTTAAAAGCATCATTAATAGCAGGTAAGTCGATGATAGTAGATGGCAAACGAAGTTTTCTCCGAAAGTGTGCTAATTATCGTAATTACACAAGGTTGTTTTGTGGCTTCATGCTCACATGAAAACTACATAAAATAATTTGAACACCAATGTTTCAGATGTCACACGCCAAGTTCCATATTAATTTACATTTATGAAATAAGTTCACTGAAAGAAAGTGTCGTAGCAATAGAGCTCCTTGTAAAAGAGTTCGTTCAAGGAAGCACCTACTGTTTTTCCTTACCTATGTCCAAGCAGTAATGAGAGCATTACGGCTTTCCAGTTCCGGCGGAAGGATGACGGGCATTCCTGTCGTAGATCACGCATTATGATGCATTTGTGTTTTTGTTGTGTGTTTAGTGTATGCAACAAGATAGAAGGCATTTCAACAGAATCCCACAATAAACTAACGTATATAGCTATTAATACGTTATAAATTTGGACGAATAAATTTATTGCTAGGAAAATGTTCATTCCGTACCTATATAACAATTTCATACCTTCCCATATAACTTTAGGGGTGAACACAAAAAAGTTACTATATCAGTAAATTCTTAAATAATTCAATAACGCAAATTTTCACAAAAAATAGCACTAAGTCAGCACGAAACCTAGTTGTTGTATTTCACATAAATATGCATTTTGGCATATTTTTGAAATCAATTTAATATCTGTTGAAAAACTGATAACCGTTAAAAATTGGCAGCCTTCTTTAAAGAAAATAATTGTATAAAAAGTGCTATTTATATGTACCTACTTATAATCTAATTAGAACCGGCGACTTCAGAATGTTCTGAGAAATCAAACTACAGCGCTCAAAATACCCAGTTTTTTGACAAAAGTGGCAACTTTATGTCAGTGATTTTAAGGGTGAATGTATTAGATATTTTGAATAATTGACTACTTCGGTAGCACATTTCATTTGACATTTCAGTTAATTTCAATGCTGATTGTACCGTACCTCTGCATAGTTAACTAGTAATGTACCTAGATATGTAGCTTAGTTTTATGAGAATGGAGTTTTATTATTTTGTAAAATAATTTGCATTTATTAGATAAGTATAGATACCGTGATTTATGTTTAAATGATGTTATTGATAATTTTTATAATTCAAACCATACCATACCATATTGATGGTACCATCAAGGTTGTTTACCATTAAGGTACACAGATACTATGAGCCCGCTACCCTGATGCAATATTGTTAAGTCAGTTAAGGACATGTCTATCTGGTTTCCATGATTTCATCCATAATCGGTTTATGAAGTGTCGTTATCTTCTATGAAAACGATCAAAAAATTTGTCAAATTTTACGTGTTTGGCAAACTTTTTGGTATTCTGCGATCGTGTTTGATTTTGTTGGTCAAATAATCTATGATTTTGATGGAAATCTAGATTAACAAGCAATATTGAACGTATGCTGGCATATTTGTGAAACAAAACGCCAGTTATCGCCTAAAGGCTGAGTTTGCACCAGTCTGAACGACAGGCAAATTTGTCAAAAATGTATATGATCTTTGATTTGATCGTTTGCGGCTTTGTTTGAAGGGTAAACATGACAAGCAAATTGGATCGTTTGCAAGGAGCTTTACATCTATACTGTACGTATGGGCAAACCATCGAAACCCTCTTTTATCCTAGCCACTATATCGTCTTCAAACTACGACTTTCTCATATTACACTGGCCGTCATTATCTCTCTACAATGTACGTACTTTGCAGCACTGTCATTTCTGCAACATACATTGCCGTGCACCTGGTTTGGGACCACACGCCTTTTTTTGGCATGTTCTGGCCATCCATAGGCGTGCAAAGCTCCATTTACTCGACTTCCGGCTTTCACTTAGTTCCATGTCACCAGTATATTAGTAGGTAATTTATATTGCAAAGAAATGTTATGCAACACTTTCAGTGCTGGCCTAAAAACAATGCTTGGTCAAATAATATATAAATATAGAAAACGAAAAAAAACGCTATAATCATCGTCTGTAAGCGAAGGAAGGTACTGATAGCACTGAAAGGGTTTACACTTTTTCGAAAGATACTTTTTATGAGTTTTTGGTATTAATAAATAACTTGTGGTAGAAAATTAGAAATGATTAACGCAATTTACTTGTATCATGTTGTAATGAGTTCCGACGGTCGGAGGGAATGCAATTGCCTTTATGTTCTCAAAGCCTTTCGACCCGCAATAAACTTTACAAAATTTAACCAATTGTTTCATTTACCGACTTTAAAAATATAAGAGATCCCCAATACTTCTATTTCTTAATGTATGTGTGAAACTCCTTGGCGACTAAAAATCGACCGTTTATTAGAGCAAAGAAATCTTAGGCGGTTACAGTTGCCGCAGTAATAAGGTTATCCCAGCGGTGAGTAAAATAAGTTTAAACTAAAACCTACAAAAACACTAGAATAAGAATAGTATATTGCAGAGGGCAGGAAGTAAGAGATTGCTGGTCGAGTATGAGTTACAAGGACGAGCGCCAGCGAGGCCTTATATTAATACGAGTCAAGCAATCCCTATTCCCGCCGAGGCATGTATAGAATTTTTCTTTAATTAGAAAGGAAGATGTTTAATATAGAAAAAGTAATATTTGACATCAATTGCTAAAAGAAAATGTTATTGTTTTTCCAGGAACATTATAGTAGTCTCTGAACTTCTGATGATGTATTTGAATGTATATCTTATTACTGTATTATCGATATCGATCTTCTCACTAACACTAATTTTCGCGACCAAAATACAAAAAAGACGAAAAATAAAAGAATACCAAAACCTTTTTTTAAATTTATTAAGGCTTTGGCAAAGCCATCAGCCTAAACATGAAGTTTAATTATGTTTCTGTAAATATGGCCGCCACAAAGAGGATAGGCAATTTGAAGCGGCGTGCTTGGATTGACTCGGGATTCCTTAAAACGGGCCGATGCGAGAATTTTAGTTCGAGATTCGTATAATTTCGCGTTTTAATCTTCGATTACGGCACAATAGCACTATCCTATTCCAATTTAAACTAGATTTCACAAAATAATTGAAAGTCAAAATACAAACGACACTTTTCCCTCCAAAAGGTCCAGAGCGAATGATTACCAAAACACTTCAGTTTCAGTGTTACCGCCAGTTACCGCCATCTCCTTTTTTTAAATTCTAATTTTAATTGTCACAACTATGAACACTGGGCTGCATGAGTTTTTGACTATGGTTTACATGGTTCATTATTAGTACCTACGTAGATTTAAAAGTTTAGTGAAGTGAACAGTAATGGGAAGAAGTAGCACGGCCCATAAATGACAAACTTTCCGTGTTCGTTTTTTGAAAATAATGCAAACATTTCCGAGCATATTTGAGAAAACTATTTTTTTCGGATCACGTTTTTTTTTTCGGCTCCTCAAGTCCCATGGTCACGGCTGACTCAACTGTCATGTCAATATATGCGATGTAGACCCATTGACTTTATTATAATTGTAAGTCAATGTGTAGACCCGAAAAATATTTTCACTTCCTATGTGTAACACAGCGTCAACGTACATTCGTTTTGTACGCCCGCCGCCACTCTAAAATACACTCTAGTAGTTTAAAACTTAGGACCGACTAAAGAGCAGGCCACACCGTGAACGAAGCTAGCTAATGTAGCTTAGTTCACGGAGTTGCACACTACCAACTATGCCAGCTAAGCTAAGCTAAGAAAATACGTAGTAAGTAGTGACGGTGGATATGTGGTGGTGAAGGGTGGCAGAAGGGCGACACATTTTACATAGGTAACGGGATAGTTGGGCTAGTTTAGTTAGCTCGGTTAGTTTAGTTCGCGGTATAACCGAAGTATAAAAGTTGCCCCTTGGCTTAGTTCGCGGTAATCGTCTTTTTTTTGTGACAAGAATGCTGTAAGACAAGAACCGACTAAATCATTACTTTTTACTTGACAAGTAAAACTTACCTACTCGATCATGGTGACATTACAATAATTCACGCTATCCATGTTTTTGCAGCAAGTTTTAAGTATCGCGAGAGCGTTTTAAAGCTTTGAATTAACTAAAATGAGCATAACATGTGACTTTAGCATTTCTCAGTTTTATTCGGCAAAGCTAGTTACTCAGATAGAGCATTTATAAAATCCTAGATATCGGTTAGATGAACAACCACAATTTATTTTATCACGATCACGATGATAAGTCTTGATTTTTACTACGATCTACTACTTTACGATTCGTGGACGGCGACTTCTCATAGTTATGTGAGGGAGTGACACTCAAACAACAGCATTCATGCGCCATCTAGCGGGAGAAATAGTCAGTACGCTTCCCCGTTTCAGTATGTAGTAGGAACATAATATGTACTAAATCTATGGTATACACAAGCAAGATAAGATATACGGACAGGCATTAGCATTAGGTTAGCTTACCATCAAGCACACGACTTGTTCGCATAGATATAGACACTTGTTCGTCCCATCACTTGATATTATAAAAAAATACTCATTTAAATTTAACTAGAGTTCTAATAAGGCCAAGGGTTATAATAAGGCTTACAAGCCTCTCGTGATAAGCGTTCCTAAGGCTCAACTCACATTGGCGCAGAGTCGAAGCGTCGCGACGCGTCATGTTTTTCGCATCTACACATATTCATCTCTATTCTCCCGAAGCGTCAGACGCCGACCACACTGGGCGCACTAATGCGATAGTCGCCAGGCGGTTTAGTTGAAAAACAGGACGCGACGCGACGCTTCGACTCTGCGCCAAAGTCTAAGTCTGTCCTTATTAACTGTAACTTTTTGCTGATATTTGTAAGTAAAACAAAACCAATGGTTAACAATTATAGTTTATTTTTACACATTAATAAAAACGTTGTACAGTCAAGAGCACATCAAGCTCGACACTTAGGACTTAAATCCAACTCTATGCCGCTTACGATAAGAACGGTCCAAACTACAAAGTGTCAAGCTTGATGTGCTCTTGACTGTACGTTGTAAAAGACGTTACAAGGCACACTTTGGGTTCATGAAACATTATGCAAGCATGAATTTACTAATAGCCAAGGCAATTATTAAAAATAAAATTGTCATTGTGACAAAACAAATATAAATATATGATAAATATTATGAAAAAATAATTCATATTCAGGTCATAATGAAGAATTCTTTTTCTCGTATCGGTGTATACTATAGAGGTATTATTGTAACCCAGAACTGAGTCACTACATACGGTGGTTTTCCTCCGGCGAGACGAGACGAGAAAATTGCCATTAATAGCTCACGTTGTAGTTGTAGACAGTGACAATTCAGCGCTGTGCAGTTCGTTTAGTGATATTTAAATCTCAAATCGTACGTATACCTAATCGTATATATCTCGCGATTGATATTAATAACTATCGTAAGCTCGCGCCAATCGTGCTTCCGTTGCAGAGTATACTCTATGCAGGCAGCAATACGATTTAATATTACATCAACAAATATTTCAATTCTCGCCTCGCCTATCGTCAATCCAGACCATTTCCACCGAAGATGCACTAGGAGAGAATTGAAATTTTGCCATAGAAATTTCAATCTGCGTATCGTCTCACCTCGCCAGTGGAAAAGCATCTTAAGACAAGTAGTCCAACTCCCGCCTGTTCGACGCGTCAATGCTGCACGCTGTTTGGAGCGTAGGGTTGTCACGTTTACAGAATACCTCTAGGTATTGACCATGCCTATAGGTTACAAAATATAATATGAAAAAATTTGAGTATTCGTCACAGTATGCTCGTGCTATTTCAAATAACCTTTACCAAATGCACTTATATATTTTATTTTTTATAGCGAATTAGTATCTCGATTATGGGAGTAAGATCATGGATGAAATGTGAGTTTGTATAAACATAACAATACAATTTGATATAGATATAATTAATGGTGTCTGTGACGCGCGTTGTTTAACTCGTGTGCAAGATTATGCGAAACGGCGCGCGGCAGACGTGCTAGCCCTACTGGCCGACCTGAGACCGTAGTCTATTTCAAAGACTTCCAAAACGGCCGTGGCAATTCAGAAGACTGGACAAAAATAGACTTTGTTGTCTGATAATAAATATTCTTTTTTTTAATATAATTTCACTAAAGTTATTAGCGCCAAATGTTACACCCAAAGTATAATGGAACGTTTCGTAACATCATATAATCGCAATTATTATAAATTATGATCATTTTGATCAATATCACTGTTAGACGAGGTAGTTGTATCATACATTTTTTTTTAAATTTTAATTCTACATTATTGTGCAATTAAGTTGTATATCTCGCAAGGAGAAACATACAGCAATGATCTTCGATCTCCGTGATGGATGACCTTCAGTCACCTTAATCCTATATTATAAGTCGTCTATTTGTAATAAGTTAGTTGTATAGAAGGTGTCTAATTATGTTTGGACCCTGTAATGATGGCGCGAGTAGATATCAGTGATGTGTTAATAGAACAAAAACATCCAGTGTCAAGGATTAATTAAATAAAAAAGGACATGAAGTTCATCGCGCACAAGCCGCCGCGCAGCGACCGCGTGAATCTAACTGTCAAGGCAAAATACACTCTATTTATTTAGCTTTACATTTTAAATTATGTGAGTGTCTGGCTTGTCTTTGGCCTACGCGGCGGAAGGAATTTAAATGTTGTTGCCTAGTAAACACAATTTTGATTCGCCAGTAATGTACGTGAAAGGGTGATAACTGGGCGGTCACCGCGCGGTGGCTGCGCGAAAACTTTCGCGTCGTGTAACTGGAGGCTTATGGTGCACTCACGCGATACATCAAACAATGTGTTATTTAAATTAATAATACTATGCAATGTACTGGTAGTGTAGGAGCTAATTTAGTTTATAATATTAGATTACCATACATTACTAACTCACGTCCAAAATTAAGTACAAAGTTAAAAAAATTGTAACGTCTCTATGCAGGACGAACGTAATAAATTCAATATTTTATTTATTAGGAAATGATACAACTTTTTCGTATCCCAATTGTGTATATTTGTAATTTTAAACAAACCAGCGTGTCGGGCTCTTTACAGGTCCCAATGTCACAGCTGATTGGGATAAGATAGGATGGGACCTGTAAAAGGGCAAGAAATGTTGGTTTGTTTGAAAAAACAAATATACGCGATTTACATCCGAAAAATAACATATAGTTTAATTTTCTCTGTGTAACAATCGCGAAAACCTGAGAACTCGATTCAACATTATTTTCACCTCACTAGCTCAGAAAGGCTTTCTTTTGCAAAAGATGTGAAGTTTTCTAGACGCTATCAGTGGAAAAGGTTTTTGAAATTCGAACTTGACGATGGCCTGAGGTGCACCTAATTTTTTCACTCGATGAAAAAGAAAACATAATGTTCTGCTCAAACGTCGCGTAGTTGACTACGATTTGTCGTACATTATTTATATAACATAAATCCGTTGGTGTATTTTATGCTTAGTATTGTAAATTGACAACGATAACTAATTTTATTTGTTAAAACAGATTTGTTATAGTTCAAATGCTTTTCTTTCATCTACCATTTTCGTCGCTATAGTATATATATATATATATATATATATATATATATATATATATATAAACCCTCGCTACACTCAGGATTCAATACGAGCACTCGCGTCAAACAATAACCTTGCAGCCTCGCATAACAAATAACTATTGTTTGATACTTTGTTTGACAAAAAGTCACAGTTTTTATTTATTAACCCTTTCATGGACGATAAAGGCGTTTACAGTATAAATATTAAAACATCATAGTACAGGGTACCCCATTCCCTTTCAAAAAAACCAACAACGGGTTTTACAGAGTGCGATTTTCAGCACCATCAACGGAACTGTCGGATTGTACCACGGTGAAGTAATGTCATTTCATAGAGAAGTATCAACATTGAGAATATAACCAGAAATAGAAACGAAATAAGCCATCCATCCCTGGCAACTCATCAGGCAAATGGGCCTTATATCACTTTTAAATATGAATTCTCGTATGCGCTGAAATCACAAATTAGAAAGCTGAAATATACAGCGCTAACAACTGACCTGTGTGCACGTCTCCGTCTCCGTCTCCAAAAATATTCTGTATTTACGAGTATTGTAATAAAGACGATATCTTAACAATGGGCGGCTGTTCCATTTGGTGTGGGAAAAACAGCAAAACATCTAATTACAAACAAACGGAATCACACTTCATCGGTAATTAAATATGTAATTTCTCAATTTTCGTCCATTATAGCAAAGTTCAAGTTAAACTGGTCGATTTGAAGGGAAACAATTTACGACACCCGTCAATTGCTTCGAATTCGGGCTGGCCAATCGGAGCGCAGCTATGATTAAGCAGAATAGTTTTCAAACAAATTAAACGACAGTTCGTCTCCATTTCTGGTTATACACTCGGATGAGTATCAACAACGTACTGACAAAATTTAATGATTTACATTCATGGCAAGTACTGATATTTTTGTGTGCGGTACTAAACGTAGGTACTACTATATGTAAGTACTGTCCAGGAAAGGAGTAAGTACATGATACAGGACAACTAGTGAAGTCGTGTCAAGTCATTACAAATATACAAATAGGTACATAAATTGGTGTTCAAACGTGAAACCTTTGTTCAAGGCATTCAGAACTTATGCTAGAGATAAAACGTAAATATTTGTTTGTGACGTCACAACCTTTATGGCACCTCAGAATACTCTATATCTTTAGTGTCAGTTAGAGATATCGATAAATAAATTTCAAATTCATTTTTAACACGCACATGTAATGAAACTATTTTATTCGCATCTAAAATAGCTTTATACAATATCTAGGCTAACATTTAAAAAGATTAATTAATTAATTTAATTTAATTAATACATGTATTTTTATCAGTGAATAAGAACTTGTAGCCATATATTCTCCTCATTTTCTTGGAACCATCGCTCATAGTAATTCTATTGACACTCCATAGAGGTTACTTTGTAATTATGATTATATTTGCTATTCTGTTAAGATCTAGTTGCAATGGCAGTTGAGTCTCAGTGAAATGGCAGTGATGGCATTATTCATTCACTTAATTGCTAAAGATCGATGTTTCCTTACTAAAATTACCAGAGAAATTATTATGCATATATTAATTTTTATCTTGTTTATGTACAATTTTGTCTTCAAATTAAATATGCACAATATTAATACACTGCGCCATGGACTCGCCATTGAAGAGCAGAATACCAAAAAAATTGCAATGGCAGTTGAATAGCCCTCCTCGTCATAACTAACGCATTTGTATTTGGCAACTTTCGAGATAATAATAACGCATACACTCGACATAAGGGCTATGGCACTAGGGAAACCCTGTGTCGCGGGTGCCATGGACACACAAATAGACAATTACAAATTACACCCAAACTCACGGGACAAATAAATGTAGGCCATACAAATATTTCTCCCGGCCCGGGAATCGAACCTGGGACCTCTGCATGGCAGTCCAGCATGGTAACCGTTCGGCCATGGAGGCAGATATTGGCACCTAAAGTTTTTTTTTCTTTGAAAAATGACATATGCGCTGATTTTGCTTGACAATAAATCTGAAACTAAATAAGTTATTAAAAAACTGCTTAAGGGGGTTGTCGATCTTGTTTTGATGATTCCAAATATGTTAACAATACAATTTCGCCAAAAAGTCGAATACGTGATGATGAGGAGGGCAGAGCAGTTCGATGGCTAGTCTATAAGAATTACTCTTAACTTTTAGCAGAATACCAAACGTACAAAATCCTGCCATTGACACTTTCGACACTCAACTGAGATTATTTAAAGTTAACAGACTTGGATCCCAGCAAGATTGTTAGTATTTTACAAATAACCCTGTATATATGATACTAGCTGGTGTCCGTGACTTGGTCTGCATAGAACATCGAGTATACAACCAGAAATAGAGACGAAATGTCATTTAATTTGTTTGAAAACTATTCTGCCAAATCATTACGATGACTACTACGCTCCTATTGGCCAGCCCGAATTCGAGACAATTGACGGGTGTCGCCAATTGTTTCACTTCAAATCATTGACTTACAATTATATGGACGTCGGGTCCGCGCTAAAAAGTGTCCGCACTTGTAAGGCGCTAAAATCGTATACAGAGCGCCAAACTCCGCTTTAGTCTTCATTTGTTCGATTGACAGCGCGATACTGTGATGACATTACAATTAAAATTTCGAATAGGTTGACTTGGGACATTTTTTTCGTGGTTTTTGTATTAGACCCGTCGTCCATTTATTTGTAAGTCAATGCTTCAAATGGATAGTTTAACTTGAGCTTTGCTATAATGGACGAAAATTTCAAAATTACATATTTCATATTTAATTACCGATGAAATGTGATTCCGTTTGTTTTGTAATAGATGTTATGCTGTTTTTCCCACACCACCGAATGGAACAGCCCCCATTGCTAGAGATATTATCTTTATTACAATACAGAATATTTTTGGAATAAGCGGAGACGTATACACAGGTCAGTTGTTGGCGATGTACTATTTCAGTTTTCTATTTTGTGATTTCAGCGGAAACGAGAGTTGATATTTAAAAGTGGTATACGGCCCATTTGCATGATGAGTTGCCAGGGATGGATGACCCTTTTTTCGTCTCTATTTCGGGTTATATACTCGATGGCATAGAATAAGTACCTCGAGTAGCCTACTGTACTATACCACCTACTATACTAATTGTCTTAGTTTTATTGGTATTTCTATTCAAACTTCCATCCCCTTTAAAAATTTTCTTTTACAATAACAAGTGACTGAACGAACAAGTCGTGCGCCTGATGGTAAGTGATACGCCTATCCATAAGTTGCGGTGCCACTCAGAGCTTTAAATCGCAAAGATTTTAGGGGCACTGCCACTGCACCCGTCACCGCGAGACATAAGTGGACAAGTCCCAAGTGCCGGTAATTCCACCTTTACCCTTCTAAACCGGAACTTATTTTTGTTACAAAAAGTAGCCCATGTTCTTTTCCTAGGTTCCATCTATCTCTACACCAAAATTTATTAAAATTGGTTAAGTGCTTTAGGTGTGAACGTAACAGACAGAGTTACATTCATAATATTAGTTTGGATGTACGATGGGCAAGTGGGTATAGGCATGTTCAACCAACAAACTGCCCTAAACTTTGGCGGGCGTTGAATTTGTAGTCAAGACTTATTTTTATATACCAAACGATTTATTTATTTATTTAGATCCGAAAAAATAGTTTCATATCCAACGTGCAGTAATCAAGATAACATAGGAACTCGTTATATTCACGTATTTTTTTTACGACGAACAAGTCGTGCGCCTGATGGTAAGCGATACGCCTGTCCATAGCAGTTGCAGCGCCACTCAGAGCTTTAAATGGCAACGATCTGAGTGATACTGCCACAGCGCCTGTCACCCAGAGTTATAAGCAATTGTCGGTGTTCCACATATATCGATATAGCTACAAGGAGCTACATAGAGTGTTAACCACCAAATATTAATTAATTAAGTATTCTATACATATATGAGAACACAACATACTACATTATATAAATATTTATGTAATTTATTTAAGTTCACTCGTATATTCGCGACACACAAGTACTTACTTGGTTTTAGGGTCCACTGAAAATCAGCGTCACAGCCATTTCTCGACGCGGTGACAATAGCTGAGTGGGATCCTTTTACATTCACTCTCATTGTGTAGAATATTTAACGTTTACTTTGTTGTTGTACATGATTTTATCTTTATTTCATTTTTTTTGTTATTTTATTTAAATTTTTGGTTTAATTTAGGTTCACCTTACTTTTGTATTTCTTAATGTGTATTTTTGTGTTGTGGCGTAGTAATAAATTATTTCTATTCTATTTTATTCTAATTACTTATTCGAATTCCGGATATCCGGAAATGGTTTTACTGCATCGTAGGACAAATCTACTGACCTAAGAAGACGATGGTAGATTTTGATGTAATTCTAATGGTACCATGTAGAGAAAAGCAGTACATAACTGACCTTTTTCCAAAGCAGAATAAAAAAGTAACGAGAACGGTCACTCTCCGCCCCTCCCTAGTTTTAAATACCGCACTGCGCCCTGCATATTGACAGTCACATTGACGGAACGGCAACAAGGCTGTCAGTAATCATGGCACCATTAGAATTACTTTAAAATCCAACTCTGACTTCCTAGGTCAGTCGTTTGTCCTACGATGCAGTAAAACTATTTCCGAGAATCCGGAATTCGAAAAAATTATTAAGTAACATTTGGTGGTTTTAACAAGAAACTATACATGTATCTAAAATGTAACTATAATATGTGGAACACCTTTTTCCGACCCATGGTCATAAGTTGACAAGTCCCATGTGTGTGTAATTTCACTAAATTGATTGAAGCAATTTTTTTTGTTAAGTCTTCCCTTCAAAATCTCAGTTTACAATTACCCTGACTGATGACAACATAAACTATTTAGGCTGATTTTAGCTCAACCTGGCGGAATGGTATTGGTCGTAGATATCTTGGAATATCTTCCTGCAGTTCATTTTGATTTTCATTTTGGAACATAGTAGGAACACGCCCGACAGTTTTCTATGCAGCGAGTAGATTTCCTCAGGAGGCGGGCAGAGCCGGTGGCTGAGGATCGTAGGTACCAACGCTTGAATACGCCGAGTGGTTTGTTGAGCGCCAAAGTCGAACTCTCCCTCGCGCGTGAACACCTCGCCCATTATCATCACAGTTTCAACGTGGGTTTCCTCCATTATCTGTAATTTAATCAAATTTTTAGAAGAAATAAAAACAGTCCAGTAGAGCTCCTTAAGAAAGAGTTCGTCCACGTAGTACTGCCACATTACCTTTTTTTGCCGCCAAGCAGTAATGGCACATGGGACTTGTAAGTCATGTCTCAGAGTGACGGGCGCAGTGACAGTGCTCCATAGATCTTTGCAATTTAAAGCAAGTTGTGGACAAGCGTGTTGCTTACTATCAGGCGCACGACTTGTTCGTCCCGTCACTTGATATTTAATTTTTTTTTATAATAGCAAGTGACGTCACGGGTTGCACAAGTCATGTGTCTGGTGACAATCTACAACAGGCCTGTCGATAACAATTGCAGTACAACTCTGAGCTTTATATCGCAAAGATCTGAGAGACACTGACACTGCGCCTGTCACGCTGAGACATAAGCTGATAAGTCCCATGTGCCTATAATTTCACCAACACGCTTACCCTTCAAAACCGAAACGCAATAATGCTTGGTGACAGAAATAGGTAGGTAACTTACCTGGACTAACTCTTTCACCAGAAGCTCTACTGCTACTTAATTGTTTCAGCGGAGGGAAGTTTATAAGTATGTGTAACTCGATAAAACTTCCAGATAAAATCACTATGGGATATTTGATATGTAAGTTCTTTATGGACTTGATCACATTGCTTCAATTTATGCACCGTTAATTTGAGATGCATTACATGCATTGTACGTACAAACTTCACTAAATAATTCAAACTTCATTCACCCATTTTTCGAAATAAATACTATGTGAAAATTTAACTTCGAATGTATTATCTCGATTATTTTAAATTTGAAATAGGGTTGAGTCCATGTTTTAGTATCATGATATTATTTTTTTTAAACTACTCTACTAGTTTGACATATTTTTTTATAATACGAAAAAGTCGTACGCATGATGGTAAGCTTCACGCCTGTCCATAAAAGTTACAGTGCCACTCAGAGCTTTAAATCGCAAAGATCTAATGAGCACTGCCACTGCGGCCGTTACGCTGAGACATGAGTTGACAATTATTAATACAAAGATCGAACACTAAGAAAAATTCCGTCGATCCGGCTGCTATTTGCAAGCAAACACGGTAATGTGATGGTAAATGTGCATATATAAGTACAAGTGTGTTGCGTCATTTCTGACATACAAAAGTTCTTTACAATATTATAGCATTTATTCATTTATAGCAGAACGGATTTTTAAGTTTTTATTTTTGGCTAATGGGTAACTATGCCAATGCCACGAAAAATATATTGACAGATCAGATGTCAATGTGTTACAATCCCTTAGAGGATGGAAAAAAAATAAAGGTACAATCCAAATCAATTGCAATGAAGTTTTTGAGTATTCTAGCGTTTAAGTGTTGCTCCTTTTTGTACTTTTTTTTAGTAGCGCGGTGTTGCTGATAATTATTGATACACTCAATTAATTAAAAATGCTAAATTGGTTCTGATTAAGACTTTCAGTTCAGGAAAAAGTTGAGGCTCGGTGCGGTCTCGAAAATCCCGGTAAAAACGAGATTTTCTAGACTACTTTTACTTTTGCTCATAAACTCGACATTTAGGCAGTCAAAACAAGGTATTTTAATACGGTACCTACTTTATTAACTCAAATTATAAAATAAAAAATGTGAAATAAATCGAAACAAAGATCAGTAATTACAAACGTTCGGAACATTCAAGTTCCGTTTGTAACTTACCGCACTCTTGTGACATAATGTACCATTAGATTCGAAAAATATATTCATTACCAAACGTTAGCGATCCCGCGAACTCAAGAACTATATTTGATAAATGATCATTTCAAAAGGTTAAGTGCGACCGTGTCGGTAGTTACCTTCGACTCGTATCCAGTGAGGAACTTCATCTGTTTGGACATGCGCAGGACGGCGGATCGGTCGTTGTCAGAAGCCGCCTTAATGATCTCGATGTACTGGTCCATAAACTCTTTCGAATACTCGCGAGTCGCGCCGAAGTCCAATAGTATCACCTAATTACAAAAAAATCCTCAATATTACATTGAATTTAGTGTAAAGCGATTTGTAGGTTACCTGTTGAACCCAACATTATGTTATTATTAACCGACTTCAAAAAAAAGGAGGAGGTTCTTAATTCGACTGGGTTTTATATATTTATTTTTTTGTATATGTATTACGCGATAAGTCCGTCGTTTGTGAATCGATTATGATGATTCTTTTTTGTTGGAAATAGGGTACATACCTCAAGATGTGGTCCCATTTAAATTTGAAGTAAATATTCCACCTCTAAGGGTGGCAAACTAAGGGATGATTCTGTTTTCACGTACTTGCTGGTCATCGATTTCAATAAATCCTGGCAAATACGAGATGAAATTCCACGAACTTTTGAGGTCGGTTTTTTTTGTACTCTGTATTGAGATTATAGAACATTGACTCGAGTTCGTCCAGGGTAGTGCTGCCCTGTCTGATTGACAGTAATGTCAGCATTACTGTGTTACGGTTTTGAAGAGTAAGGGTGCGGGTGAAATTACAGGCACATGAGACTTGTTATCTTATTTCTCAGGGTCACGGGCGCAGTGCACTTGATATTATAAAAAAAAATATTTTCTTCATTTAAGTTATGCATCGAGTATACAACCAGAAATAGAGACGAAATGTCATTTAAATTGTTTGAAAATATTCTGTCAAATCACTGCGCTCCGATTGGCCAGCCCGAATTCGAAACAATTGATGGGTGTCGTCAGTTGTTTCACTTCAAATCGACCAGTTTAACTTGAGCTGTGCTATAATGGACGAAAATTACATATTTGATTACCGATGAAATGTGATTCCGTTTGTTTTGTAATTAGAGGTTTTGTTGTTTTTACTACCGAACGGTAGTTCGGTAGTGTGGTAACACTACCGAATGGAACAGCCCTCATTGCTAGAGATTATACAGAACTTTTTGGAGTATATGGAGACATACACACATGTCAGTTGTTGGTGCTGTAATTTTTTCAGATTTCTAATTTGAAATGAGAGTTGATATTTAAGTGATTTATGGCACATTTGCCTGACGAGTTGCCAGGGGTCGCTGGCCCTTGTTTCGTCTCTATTTCTGGTTTTATACAGTCGATGATGTTATGTGTCAACGGACGTGCAATTAGCAGTTTATGAAAAGGTTATCTTCTGCCTATGCTTTGTCGCCGATCAAATTTTTGCTTACTGGGAGTGGTTTTATCTAGCTAAGAAACGTTTTACAAGAATAAAGGAAACGCCTAATAAATTTTAAAATTAAATAAAAAAAATTACCCTAATACCTGTTTAGTGGTGGTGTTGTAAAAGAAGTTGGCCCAGTTGGGGTCGGTCTGCATGCAGCGCAGTACGAACATCTCGCGTAGACATAACTGCATGATTTTGTAGGCGATGTCGTGGCGAACGTCGTACGGCGCGTCGAACAATTTGTCCAGAGGCGTGCCCTCGATTAGCTCAGTGGTTATCACCTCCGCAGCGCACAGATTATCTACAGTCAGTAATTTTTTATGTTTTCAAATAATATGCCAGACAATTGCACTATTCACGTGATCCCAAAATCCTGTACTATGAGTACCATGAGTAATGGAATTGACTCCGTGTACTACCCACAGTACCAAGAAAAAGTTAATTTCTTAAACGTGGCGTGCACGAAAGAAGCCTCCCCGCACGACGTACCATTCCCTTACAGTACACCGATTGGCAAATTTCTTTCATCACGATGGTAAGCAAATCGAAAAGACTGTCCAAAGTATGACATTTGTATATTTATTCCACCGTTATTAAAATTATTTTTGTTATTTTGACATCTAGTTACATTTTACAATTATTATCATTAAAACTGATTCATATAACTATCACCGCGTTTAAATTACTGACAGACTTACTAAATCCATGTGTGCACGCCGAGGTGTTATTAATTATTATTGAAAAAGAATTGTCACACCTGGTTTTAGTCTGTAGAAGTGCATGTGAGTGAATGTATAATATACCTTCAATATTTGTATGCCTAATGCATCGAGTATATAACCAGAAATAGAGACGAAATAGGGGCCATCCATCCCTGGCAACTCGTCAGGCAACTGGGTCTTATATCACTTTTGAATATCAATTTTCGTTTGCGCTGAAATCACAAATTAGAAAGCTGAAATAGTACACCGCCAACAACTGGCCTGTGTGTACGTCTCCGTATATTCCAAAAATATTTTGTATTTATTGTACTATAGATAATATCTCTAACAATGGGGGTCGTTCCATTCGATGGTGTGGGAAAACCAGTAAAACATCTAGTTACAAAACAAACGGAATCGTTCTTCATCGATAATTATTGCAATTTTCGTTCTTAATAGCTCAAATTAAACTGGTCGATTTGAAGTTAAACAATTGACGACACCCGTCAATGGTTTCGATTTCGGGCTGGCCAATCGAAGGGCAGTTATCACAGTAATGATTTGGCATAACAGTTTGAAATAAATCAAAATGTCTTTTCGTCTCTACTTCTGGTTATATTATACTCGATGACCTAATGTTTGGCCGGACACAGTGACACTATGCTTATTTTGTACACGTAAGCTTCTATACAACCTGTGTCGTCACAATTAAATGATTTATGAATTACGATAAGAAAATACCAACAGGCCACACACTAGAAAAGCGTGCCAAAACGATCCGAGCGAAAGCGAAACACGCAAAGTCTTTTTCGCTCCTATTGCATGGATATAAAGGTTTTTCTGACCGGGTCAAGGCGATTCCGTGTGAATAAATGTGGTGAGTCCCTAAGGCGCTAGTCCTATTAGTTTAAGTAAAGATTTGGGTTTTTATTCCTGAAGTTAAAAGACTCCGGCTAGTCTAGACTTAAACTGAAGTTTAAGTCTAACGACTTCGGAGTTACGGGTCAAAGGTTAAAAAAAGTCAAGATTTTTTAATAGGCCTTAAAACACTGAGTCTCTTTCATCACTACTAGTAGGACCGGTTTTCAGTTTAATTACCTATAACATCCGGCACGAAGTACTCAGGGTAGGGTTGCAGCAATAGCTTGAACTTCCTCGTGCACTCGGCCTCTCGAACGTAGTCCACCTCCCAAGCGAGCTCTTTCTTCGCCACCTCCACGATGTTGTCGATAAACATTCCCTTGGGGAACACGTTCCATACCTGCCTTACAATTCCGAAGTTGTACAAAACCTTTACAGAATCACATTTACAGGATGGTATATTTACATTTTGTACCCCTCATGAGAGAATGGCATAAGCGGAGTTACGTCAAACATGTTTATTATTCCATTAGACACAGAAAAATATAACCCACATCCTTTCCAATTATTGTAACTCTATCTACAACATTAATCGATAGAGTTACAAGAATTGGAAGAGGTTATATTATTCTGTATCTAATGGAGCAATAAACGTTTTTGGCGTAACTCCACTTATGCCATTCTTCCGTGAGGGGTGCGATTTTATGGTGGTTCTCCCAGCTACTCAACAATATGAACAACTTTTATATTCTATTTACTCCTTATATCGCGAAAAAGTACCAGCTGTACAATATTAAATGCTCATTTAACTCACCAACACGTGTGTGTGTCTCTGTTTCCCGACTGTTTTCAGAAAAACTCGTACCATAGTCAATTACATCATAGCTTAACATTATAATCACTAATATTATTAATAATACATAGACATCCAAGATAACAATAAATAATCAATTTATAGAATAGATTATTAGATCCCAAAGTTAATAACTATAGCACTTGTGTTATGGAAATCGGAAACAACGTATGGTACAGTCAAGACCACACCAAGCTTGACACTTTAGACCGTTCGAAAAGAAATGGAGCAAAACGGTAACAGAGATAAACAAACTTTTGTCTCACACGCGTCACACTTTTTGAGCTGCACTACGCTTTACTTGTTCGTGTCGTATGGTGACTATAAAGCAACATAGTGTGTGTGGTACAGTCAAGAGCACTTCAAGCTTGACATTTTGGACTATGGACCGTTCTTATTGCAAGCGGCAAGTTAAATTGAAACCTTTAGTGTCAAGCTTAATATTGTGCTCTTAACCCTGCACCACAAACATAATAATAATTATTAATAATATTACTGTAATACTATTAAAAATCACTATTAAGTAAATTTTGGCATAAGAATTAGTATTTAATATTATATTTAATTATTTGACATTAATAATTATTAGACATGGCAAAAACGGCTGATTCTCAATAATGAATTATACTGTTATGCGATTTTTTAACGACTGTTATTGTAAGCTGATGTCAGAAAAGCTGTTATTCTGCCGTTTTCTAGTTTGACAGCGAATGATTTTTTTAAATTTATTTCATGACCATGGATACAAGTCCTTCAGCCGAAGTATTAGACATACATATATATTATAAACATAGAAAGTAATTAAAAAAGTAAGAACATAGTCACAGAACAATATTATTGTGTAGTGTTGCCAGATGGTTGCATTTCTTACATTTTTCGTAACTTTTGACCTTCTTACGTAATACGTAAGTAATTTTTGTTTTTATTAAGGCAATATTCGTGACTTTTGAGGGAATCCAACCATATTTGTTATTGTAAATCTTAAATAGTATGTGCGCACCCAAATTAGACATAAAAGTAACTCAGAGTTTGCGCAAACAAATTAAAATCAATCAATTACTGGTTTTAGCTTGATTTTTCTTGAGTGTACTTTTATTTTTATGGTTTAGGCATATGTCAGAGTTCGAATCCATAGTACCCGTAGCCTAAGGTGCTAAATAAGTACTTGAAGTGTATAATCACTTCAAGTACTTATTTTTTATGCTGTGGAGCGTTGGAGGTAAGATGACAGTGAGACCTTGAGAACGCCGACGAGGTTGTCGATGTCGCTGTTGATACCCTTGGCTACCCCCGGGTATTGAACCTTCACCGCCACCTCCTGCCCGCTGTGTAACACCGCCAGATGGACTTGTCCTGCGCAAAAACAATAATTTAATTTGTAAATGTTTGCGATTCCTTATATCACATTCTTTAAGTACATAGTGAATTTGTATTATTGCGCTTTATTCAGTCGGAGATACCGATTTGGTCAGATATCTTCACAATGACATTTCATTCTGATGATAAATAGAAAATCCTCTTGAAAAACACAATAAGGTATTAAGAGAAAGAGAATGATAAAGTTACCGAAAACCAAATGAAATTGCAGTGCCGGTAACATATGCATTAGGTTCAATTAGGCACTGTAGCCGCTTGATGAGGAAGTCCATTCGATTCCCCGGTATTTACTATATTGGTCATAGTAATCGATTTTTTTCTATACTGGCTTTGGTCTGGGTATTACAGGTAGAATTAGTAATACTACTGGTAATTCCTTTTGTTGTTATTATTATTTACAAAGTAATAATACTGTAAGGTCTGTCTGTACAATATTTCAGAGGAACCCGTCTTATTCAGTCAGTTGCCTGGTCAGAATTGACATCGTTATCTTTTGTTCAGAAGAAAATCGGTCTATCGAGTTCTTAGGTTTTCGCGATTGTTATACATAGGAATGAAACTATTTTTCCGGATTTAAATCGCGTATATTTGTTTTTTCAAACAAACCGACGTTTCGGGCCCTTTACAGGTCCCATGGTCACGGTTGACTGAGGTGGTACAGTCTTCAACCAGTTATGTCTAATATTAATGCAAACCACCCTATTTTTTCACTATAGTTACAATAGTTATTAATTAAATACCTTATTTTTAATTTTACAAAGAAAACATTCCAATTTACGCTACATTAAGTTTTACAAATTATTTTATTGAATGAATTTTTTATTAAGTTTAATTTATTATTAATTATTAATAGAAATTAGAATAAATTAAAACATATTAATTAGTACTGCAGTCTTATGTCTGTTTGGGATTTTTCATTAGAGGAAATACTGGATCCCAAACTGGTGGTACGGAGAAACCATCTTCCCTGTTGAAATTAGGATGTTTTTTAATTTCAATGGCCTCTCGCAGCATCCTGGGCAGATAACGGACTTCTTTTGCAAGGACCTGGGGTTTGTCAAACTTCATTGAATGTGTAGGTTTATCCATGACATGCTCGCAGACTGCAGACTTGTCTAATTTTGAGTTTCTGTCAGTCTAGTCAGTCTTTATTTCTGGTCTGTCAGTCCGCTGTTCATACATGGAGATTGAACACGACAGTAAAAAAATGTTGTGTCGAGTACATTACCTTTTTATTTATTGTTTCTTTATTTCGCGATTTTAGAATTGTCTCCACTGTATTATCACTTATAATTGCTGATACCGCCATTAATTCATCCGTTAGGATTTCTTTACTGACTGGGAATTTATAACATAACTAGTTGGTGCCCGCGAATTCGTCTGCGCAAAGTTTCAAACTTTGATAGGTTAAGTGTCCAATATATATATATTTTTTTGTAATATATCTATATTGTGAATGATTGGATTGGACAGCTAAACTAATGCTCATAATGCATTATCACGTTGTTTTGAATGGTGGGAAGTTGTAAAACTTGAAAGATTTTTATTATATCAAGTGTCGGCACGAACAAGTCGTGCGCCTGATGGTAAGCTACACGCCTGTCCATAACAGTTGCAGAGTCACTCAAAGCTTTAAATCGCAAAGATCTGAAGGACAATGCCACCGTGCCCGTCACCCTGAAACTTAAGTTGACAAGTCCCATGTGCTTGTAATTACACCATCACCCTTCCCAAAATTGGAACACAGTAATGCTGACATTACTGCTTGACGAAAGATATAGTGAAGTGGCAGTACTACCCTGGACGAACTCTTAAGGAGGTCTACTGCTACTAAAGTGGTATCCCGGGTGGGTTTGTTTGTCTCTGACCGACATTTGCGTGGCGGTGGTGCTGTGCTGCAAAGGCGCGTGTCTCTTGACCGCGACGCTTCACTCATACAACAGTCCCGTGCGGACATATTCCATGACTGAATATGCTGTTACCTTCCTCAATGAAACTTTAAAAGTCCAAAGCAGAGTACCTTATTGACTATATAAGTGTTTAGGCTTCAGCTGTAAACTTTTATTGAGAATCAATAAATAAATAAGTGGGCTTTTAGGAATTTTCTTAAACATGAGAATGTGTATTCGCCGCCCTAAAGTTTAGCAGGCTTTGAATGTGTAGCCAAGAGTTATTTTTATTTACCCAACGATTATGTCGACACCTCACACGTAAGTTGTTGTAAGTTAGAATACCTTTTTTGATTTTTAACTTAAATATATCATTTTTTATGTATATTATATGTTCCATATTTAAAGGTAAAGAAATCACTTAGTGTTATGTTTACTTTCAAAAGGATGAAATTAATGATATAAGTTAAAAACAAAAAAATGTATTTTCACTTATAACTTACGTGTGAGGTATTGATTTATTTATTTGATATAGTTTCATAGCCAATGTGCAGTAATCGTAAAACCTAGGAACTTGTTATGTAACATATTTTAACATATCAACTGCCTCTGTGGCCGAACGGTTACCATGCCGGACTGCCACGCAGAGGTCTCAGGTTCGATTGTCGGTCCGGGAGAAATATTTGTATGGCCTACATTTATTTCTCTCATGAGTTTGAGTGTCATTCGTGGTTGTCTATGTGTGTGTCCATGGCACGCGCGACACAGGGTTTCCTAGTGCGGGGCTGTGTGGACACACACTCCACTTATTCGTTATTATTACAATTATTATTAATTACTACACATCAATAGCATATATTTACCAATGGAAGCAGCTGCAAATGGTTTATCTTCAAAGTGTTGCACCTTGTTGCGCCATTCTGAGCCGAGCTGCGAGCTCATCACCTTCTCCACTTGCCAGGAGGGCATGAAATCCGCCGACTGACGCACGCGCTCAAAGATGCGCTGCAGCTCCGGTGATATCATCGCGTCGTCTTGGATGCTTAGCAGCTGGCCCAGTTTTAACGCCGCACCTACACCACAGTGACACTCGTATTAGGTTTCATTTCTCACTATAAATTTCCACTCACTTAACATGAGAAAAAATTACGAAGTATGAGTACAGTTGAAATATCGAACGACAAAGATTAAGTAAGTATTAAATTATGCTACAATAAGTAGGTATTTGCTTATTTCAATTTTACTTCATTCAATCACTAACACGAATGTTGAACAAAATAAACAAAGATAAATAGAACGGGCAAAACTAGAAGCGACGACGTGCAAGTAGTTTAAGTAGAACGAGACGTTTGGTACTTTAAATTATTATTTTATTATGTTTATTATTTATAATGATAATTATTTTTTGTTTTCTTAATTATAATTATTTCATTTTTATTTTATTATGTTCATTGCGGGCCGCCCAGAAAGGCGTGCTGTAGAATTATATAACTACGGCATATATCTCTCACGATTCGGCCTGTATAACCACAATGCTTGCGGAGTTCACATTTATTATTCATTTTTTTTATTTATAAAGACTTTTACGCTGAGTTACAAACACTTTTTACGTTACAATTTTACGTTACATTTTAAATGTTTAAATTATATCTTTTTACTCTGCATACCACTTGGCCTAGGCCTCCTCCAGATCTTTCCAGTGCGCTCTATCAAGAGCTACTCTTCTCCAACATGGGCCTGCAGTTAGCTTCAGCTCATCCTCCCATCTTTGATGTTGACGCCATCTGTATCGTTTTCCATCACGTGGGTACATTGGTGACTACTTTGCTCTATTTTTCCGGCCGACGCAACAAATGAGTCCATCTCCATTTTGCCAGATCTACCTTTGAAAGCACATTGATTAACTTGGTTCGTCTCTTAATACAGTCACTCCTCACTTTTTGAATTTTCCTCAGGCCGAGTTTGCTGCGCTCCATTGCCCGTTGACGCGCCTGTAGCTTGCTTCTGTGTACTTTATTTAGCGACCACGTTTCGCACCCAAAAGTCAGGCATGGAAGAATGCATAGGTTGAAAGTCTTTATTTTCACAGTCATGGGTAAGTATTTGCTTTTCATCATCTCCTTGCCAGTCTATTCTTAATTTCTTTGCGCATTTGATCGTTACGAGAGATGATACAGCCAAGTGTATTGCTCCACAGTTTCTAGAGGTGTCCCATCTATGCTTATTTTGACCGTGGACTTGGTATTGGTCATTACTTTCTTTAGTCTTACTAATTAATATTCATCGGAAAACAATATTTTTGCTTTCCATGTTTAGTGAGTATAGCATCATTTGTAATCGGGTGAAATATCACCCGGAAAGCTACAGAGCATCAAATCGTCAGCGAATCTCAGGTTCCACCCATACTCCCCCATTGCAACTTAAAGATATTTTCCAGCACTTCTCAAAACAGTTTCGGTGAGATAGGGTCTCTCTGTCTGGCGCCTATCTGGATTAAAAAACACATGTCCTAAAGATTCTAATTTTACTCTAGCTTTTTTTTTTTACATTAGTAAAGCTACAACATTAGTTGTATATATTTTTTGATTATGTTAATATATATTATATTGGTCACTTATCCCTTGAGTTTTCAAACTTTCCCAAATGAAATTATGGCTGAGACTGTCAAAAGCTGTAGAGAGTCTACGAAGCCAATAAACAGTGTGGTAGGTTATTTTCACGGTATTTTTCGAAGGTCTGCCTCACAGTCTGGATGTAGTCTACAGTGAAATAATTTTTTCGGAATCCCGCCTATTTTATGGGTCGGTTCTCGTGTAGCTTCTGACTTATTCTGACTAGGATAATTTTTGCGAAGAATTTATAGGTATTAGACATAAGACTGATTGGTCTATAGTTTTCGATGTTGTATTTTTCGCCTTTTTTGTGTATCAATGTTATATGTGACGTTCCGTATACACGTACATGCCCAGTAAATAGTATCTTGTTGAATATTGCTGTTAGTGCTGGAGCAAGCTCTTCCATTGTTCCTTTTAATACTTCATTTGTTATTTTCTCGAGGCTTAGTGATTTTTATGTTTTTTGGAGGTCAATGTTTTTTGGCTTCGTACAGCGTTTTCGACCTCACTACGCAATATGGGTAGTTCCGATCCCGTAGTCGTATTTCCTGTTGACATTTTATTTAATTCTCCTGCTTGTGGGGTGTCCTTTCTTGAGTACAAATTCTTGTAAAATTCCGTAGCCAATTCCTTTATGTCCACTATTTTTTCTTGCTAGTATATCTCCTGATAAATTTTGGTATCCATTCCTTGTCAATCTCTTTTAGCTCCTTGAAGGCCTTTTTTACACTTCCTGCATTAGTTATAAGTTTTTCCAAAGTTCTTAGTCTCCTGTTTTTTCCGTCTCGTCTGATACTTTCCCGTTTTTTCTTGTTAAGATCAGCAATGGTTTTTGCGACATCTCTTTTGTTCTTTCATATCCTGTATAAATTTAATTGTGGAATCGCTTAGTCTTCGTTTGGATGCTTTGGTGTTGACTGAGCTATTCAAATTTTGTAGCTGTTGCGAACGCAAAGGAATTTTTGTAATAAAATTAATATAACTTTCGAAGCAGTAACTAAACGCTCGTCAAGGGCACATTAGGTAGGCCGAATTTCTTTTCTACTTATTCCAACCAGAGACAGTGTAGTAGGGAGGAATGGAAAAAAAATCCACTGGTCCCCACCAGGTAGGACAGTTGGTAGGGACTAGTGGAATGGTCGTTTGTTCCGGCTGCTGGTGTTTATTAATTGTTAAATTTCAATCTGGTTACTTGGCGATTTTGGCAAAGTTTCTATATAGGTATTTGTTTAATTTTTATTATTCGGCGCTCTCTCAAGGGATAGTCGACGGAAATATTGGGGAATTTCCTCACGTAGTTTGATCGTCAGTTCATTCCTTTTCTCAAGCACTTAAATTCAATTCACACAAATATTCACAGTTTCCATGTTGCATTGGCTAGCCCATAGGCTCCCAAACTTAACCAAGATAAAAAAATTTCAATGCCTACCGCCACCAAAAATAATTAAAAACATATATTTTTTATACACATAGATAATTCTGGCTTTCTTTCAATTCAAAGAACAGAGGGGCACTGACATTGTGCCCGTCACCCAAACGCATATTCTCGCACCTGTGAGTTTCTCGGAATTTATGTGCGAAATTTGATTTGAAATTTATCATGAGCCTTTCGGTGAAGGAAAGCATCGTGATGAAACCTGCACGTAGACAACCCTCAGAAAACGTGTGATGTCACCAACCCGCATCGGGCCAGCGTGGCTGACTATGACGGGACATATAAATGGGTTGATGATGATGATGTTACAGGACAAGACTAACCTCTAACTTTACACAGTGTGTCAACAATCCTCTCTGCGTTGGCTGTAGACATGAAAGTGTTTGCAGGCTCTTCCTGTTTTCCAGTTACTGACTGAATGGTGTTTCGGGCATACTGGGCAACAGTGCCCACTCCTAGTCCTGCAGCTAGCGAGCCAAATGAGAACATGCGCCCCAAACGCGACGATGGCACTACACGCGCCTTAGAATTCTCACTTAACTGTTAGAAGAAATGTCGAGCATTATTATAATGATTATCTTTAACAACTTAGACAGTGCCAGTGGCAACAAACAGTATTTCAAGACAGTATTTAATCTAAGTGAGGAAATTTTATTTACAAATAATATTTTAATTTTATTTACTTACCTAGTGCAAAAACTAGTCTCAACGAGATTTTAACAATTAATTTAAAACAAAGTTGCGATGGTGATAGCAAAAGTATTAAAAAAGTTTTGAGTTAAAACGTAAATAACTTACAGAAACTTTAATTTTCTTCTTAGCAACTGGCCTTGGTGTACTTTTTTCCGACGTATCAGGCACAGGGGCTTTAATAAAAACTTCGTGTCTAGGGCCCGATTCACTTTGTTTCGCATTCTTTTGCAGCTGTTCTATTGGAGCTTCATATTCTTGAACGACGGGAAATGGTGGTGTACTTGAGCTACTTTGTGATTTTTTCAAAGTTTCAAATGTCTTGTTGAACTCCCTGTTCAATTCTTCTATCTCGTCATTTAATTGAGGATCCATCTCTGTTGGTTCTTTTTGAATGTCAAAATTAGGAGTAGCCATTACGATGTACTGTCTCAGCCCTTGCACAACAACCAGTGATCGTTCAAAGACTTCTGTAGTTAAATCTGGGCGTGATTTAAAAGCTGTGGTCAGGTTAGTGGGGCAGGTCATTAGAAGGGGTTTGATGCTAGAGTTATTCCATATTAGCCGAGCACTATCCTGCTGGCATTTCATGCCTGCTTCAACTACAAGTCGGACACCCCTCACAACACCGATTAGGTCGTTAAAGAGCGACATGGCCTGAAACCGTTTAGTTTGTCAGTATGATTTAATTTTACGTGATATTAATAAGTATATTATTACTCTACATGTTGTATAATAATATTAAACTACACAAGTGAGTTTTGTATTTGTTGCAGTTTTTTTATAATTCATTGTCCTTCACCATCATTATAATGTTATACAGTAATAATAATTATACTTGCTAATAATATTGATACATAATTTGATTTTTTCAGTGCAGTACTAGTAATTAGTGCATAATGAACAGAATGGGATGACATAATGGAAGTTGCATTAGGTGGAAGCAAGACGCATAAATGATTTGAATAGACAGGTGTCGTTAATTGTTTTCACTTCAAAACAACCAGTTTATCTTGAGCTATGCTTTAATATGACGAAAATTGAAAAATTACATAATTTAATACTTAATTACTGATGAAATGTGATCCCGTTTGTTTTGTAATTAGATGTTTTGCTGTTTTTCCCAGACCACCAAAGAGAACAGCCCAAATTGATAGAGATATTATCTTTATTACAATAAATACAGAATATTTTTGGAATATATGGAGACGTACACAGGTCAGTTGTTGGCGCTATATTTCAGTTCAGTTCTGTACTATATTTCAGTTCAAATGAGAGTTGATATTTATAAGTGATATCGTTCCATTTACTTAATGAGTTACCAGGAATGCATGGCCCTTATTGCATCTCTATTGCTGGTTATATACTCGATCGCGGACCACATATCTGGTTCACCTGAGTGGACCATGGGTAATAATTTTTTGCCATAGCTCACCTTCTAGGTATAAAATAGAAAACACAAACTAATACTGGTGGTGGTCCAGCGATTGGACATTTGATTTTGACCATTTATAATATTCATGGTTTTTTAAAAGTATGCATTATTGAAAAGTATGCAATAAATAATATTTATTACGATGATATTTATTTGAGTATTGTTATTTACCAAATTCCACAATTTCTTAAAATAAGTATAGAACTTGTAAATCGTCAGCTAAAGTAAAAACTCAAAATAAAGACACTAAAAAAAACTGGCACTGCTTTAAAGACATTGGTAATGATATTATCACTTTATGATATTGATGCTCCTTAAGCAATAAGATACTGCAAACTTTTTTCTGAATAAAACTAAGATTGTTACTCATTTTTCAAAATAACTGCCATACATCAAGCAACACAGGAATCCATACATAACAAATATTTACATCTAATTGTCAATTAATAGACAACAAAATAATTTGCGAAATAAAACCCTTGTTAATATCTTTTTTTAATTGAAATGTTGTGGCATTTTAATAATAAAGTGTACCACGAGAAAAGCAATTCTCGTAGTACACCTAGATGGACAATGGAGGTGACATATGGGAAAATATTTTTTCCTGATTGCCGACACCAAGGTGAAAGTCAAGTGGGCCGCAGGCTTCTGCAAGCCTATTCCATCAGGAGACAAGTGACATTACATGAATGTTTGTATGAACTTATGCATGATACTATCTGATACCATGTAAGGCAAGCACACCAATGCACGGGATTTAAGGATTGTTTTGCACAGGGCCAAAGGACAAGCCATTCAATTAAGGTAAGCCATTATTGGCGTCTTGTAATAAGAGACAATCCATTATGGAGTGCCTCCAGTTCAGTGATAAAAAACAATTGACTAAATCAGAACAACTTCGAATTTTTCATATACCTTCCCACACTACAATGCATTGAATTGGCTCATGTAATGTCCTTGTGTGAACGTGCATCCTGAGCCACTCCATTAATTTGCCTTGGCATTTAGTAAAGAAAATGGCGTTGCGAATTTTGGCACTTTTCACTAGACTGGCTTAATGGTTTGACTTTGTGGAATGGCTCGTCGATTGGTCTCGTGTAAATGGGCCACTAGAGTACTATACCAGCAGCTTCGGCCAATATTGCATAACAAAAATGTTAATCAATTTCAATGTAAATTAATTTAATTAAATACTTACATTATTAATACTTTTACAAAGTATGGCCAAACAAACACAGAGTGTAATTATAGAAGTTGAAATATAGTTAAGACAAAACTTACATATTCTTCATAAATTTGTGTAGGTAACCTCAATTTTCGATGGTGCCACTTGGAAATAAATTTCGTTAATATATGGTTAACAGACACTTAAGTCCAAAAAGAGCAGGCGAACTTGTAAGTTCAAAGGAAATAGAAATTTGCGGACAGATGTTCAATTTGCCGCTGAGATCGCGAGGGAGCCATCAATGAATGTAAAACCAGTGTTGCCAGACTTTTGCAAATTTAATTCGCCAATTTAAGTGCGCCAAGTAGCCAAGTAGTCGATATTCGCACAAGCCAAAACGTTGCCAATGTTAATTATTTTAAATTCCTAAAAATCAAGGGAAAGCAAGGTTCCCATTCCCCACTCAAGTTTTTAATTCCACAGGCATTTTAATAAGTAGCCTAAAATCACCTTTTCCTATTTAAAAAATTGCCTAAATATCACCAAATCGCCGATCGCTTTTTTGTCGCCCCACGACCCCTCGAAATAGCCTAAATGGCGTAAAATCTGGCACCACAGCACAGTGTACAACAAAAAGAATTCCCAACTCACGAATGTCCGACACAACCAGTGTGTTTCTTATTGATGTGTATAATATACTCTTTGGAGACACAGACCACGCGTGGTGTCACCATTTTTGATAGGAGTCCCTTAGAATAATAACGCAAGAGCGTAGAGGATATAAAAAAATAAAGAAAAGGAGCTGCCCTATCTACGGAATAAACGTACCTACCTAAACCAAAATTGTATCACAAATATGACGGATTTAGTGTTGTAGCATAATCATAGATAAATCAATATCGACATGCAAATGTATGTCTTGAATGGTGAAACTGTTATTTATGTTTGTAATTTGTATAGTTTACTGTAATCAAAGTGCAGAATATGCAGACAACAAATTCAAAATCTCATATCTATCATCCCGGATATTCCCATATGACAATGAATATTGATCTACTTGAATTAAACATTTTAATCATACTTTGATTACTGTAAACTATACAAATTACAAACATAACAAAAACAAACGGCTTCAACATTTAAGCCATACATTTGCAAGTCGATATATTTTTTTTACTGTACTTATTGACTACAACACTAAAGAAATCCGCCATTTGTGGTCATTGACCTTTTATTGGTAGGTCAATGTTTGTGGTGGACATTTTTGGTTTAGATAGGGACGTTTATTTCGTAGATAGGGCAGTTCCTTTCCATTATTTTTTTCCATCCTCCAAGTTCGATTCCCGTGTTTGACATAAATCAATGTAGTGCTATCTCTTTTGGCTTACGACTGCACGCAGTAGTTAAACAAAGACAATAAAATGTTTATGTTTTCAACGTCTAAATGCATCATATACATATCTGATTTATATATGTCAATATAACATGTCATTTGGTTTCCATAGTCTAAGCGCAGGAGTCCCTATAATGCCAACAACGTAATGTCCGCGACACAGCAATCCGCGATACGAAAATGTTCACCCCATCAATTGACGACACGAGAATCCGACGCACACGGCCTCATATTGGTGGAATCTGTCTGACAGTTCGTGAAAAGAAATAGGTCGTGTTCACTTTTGACTTTTTTCCGATCTTCTAAAGTGTTCACAATAAAGCTCAAATTGAGCTCAAATCAAGCGTAAAACGTGAAACGTCAAAAATTATAACCACTGTACTGTAAAAGCACGTCAAGCTTGACACTTTGTATATACTTTGGACCGTTCTTATCGTAAGCGGCATAGATAGGCATGGGTTTAAGTCAAGCTTTGCGTGCTCTAGACCCAGTACAAGCCAATGCTACTCTATCTAATGGAACCAATAAGGTAGTGAAGAAGAAACCTATTGGTTCCATTCCCTACTGATGGAGACATAATAAAAGTCAAAAGAATATTTCGCTTCGTCTGAGGTACAGTGGAGTACGGCATTCCATACAGAGGTAATAATAAATCCATTGTCATGTATACTGATGCTGATCTTGGAGGTGATCCGACCACAGAACGATCAACATCAGGTACGGTATGCGTGTTTTCCAGTGGTGCTATCTCCTGGCGAAGAAAACAGTAGCACTTTCTGAGTCTGCTCTAAAACTTAGCATGAACCTAACTTAGCATATAAAAATGGCACTACCTCACGAAACTCAAGCACGTTCATAGGCGGCACTTTTCTCTTCTTCCTCGAGAATGTTTATTAAAAAAATTAAGGGAACATATTAACGCAGAAAGTGCCCTCGGTGAAGAATATACCTGATATGACATGTACATGTACAAAGCCACTGTACAAGTCAAAGCTACTCTATCTAATGGAACCAATAGGTCTCCAGTGAAGAGGAGCGGGAATGTTAAGGTTTTTTTTTATCTAGTTTTTATTCTTCGTCTATGTCTGTCGTTCCATGCCATCTGTTATACACTTCAAACAAATATATATTTTCAAGCTAACGTTATAAGCACAATCAATTTTTATTTCCATTTTTTTCGAACTTTTTAGTAAAAGAAGTATCCGACAAGTTCAAATGGAAATTGACGGCCGTGATGCGTTGACCGTGGAAGGTAAATCTGTCAGCAAAAGAGTTCAAAATTTAAGAAAATTCCTGAATCCATTATTGTTACACAACGATACGTAGGTAGTACGAGTATTATCGTGTTCTACATTAAACAATACTACGAAGGCTTTTGGATCAGAAGGCCCTTTGAGCAATTGAGAATACAATAACTACATTTTCTCAGAATTAAGTTACTAAGTATACAAATAATTAGTTATTTGCCATTGCCATCATCAGCCATTATTCCACCGCTGAAGCGTCTGCTTGCCCTCTGACGTAGAAGTTTAAAGTATAATTACTCAGTGCAGGGTGGATTTTACATGCCTTTAATAACTTTGTTATGTTTTCTGATACCACCAGAGCAGTCCATTTTAAACTCAAGATTGTCCATTAAAAAGATTATCAGAAAACTCATTTTTAGAGACCCAGGCAGATCTCTCCATGTAGAAGTGTATAATACAATAATTATAAATAACTCAAACTCAAAATGAAATTCTAACCACAAAAGCTACTAAAGCGTGAGTACGTATGTTTTTTGAAATGTGTTCTGTATGTGTGTCAGGTGTTCTAGACATTTTCTTCTTCCTCACTACTGCACTGCATCACAAGCTAAAGCTGCACCCTAGATGAGCACCAGCATTGTTAAGTATCACCTCATCATCACTTCCATTTAATGACGACCCATCTTAACATCAGTTATTATTGAAGCGTACTAACAAGGAGGTTGCAGGCATAGCAAGTATTACCAAGGTCTGGAAAGACATTTATTGATTTTTTTTAGTGGTTAAGTGAGAACAGTAAAATAGTTTTAGCAGTGTGGGACGAGTATATATATATACCCACATAATTGTGAACCATAGATTTAGTATATAGGATGTGGACATTACGTATGTAATTAAACTATAATAATAATATGTAATAAAACAATTTAAATTCCATTCTGGTAGTACAAATAAAGTTTTATTAAGTTATGTACTCAAGAGGTGATAATGAATAATACAGTTAAACATATTTGAGAATTTTCATTTACATTCACAATACATAAAAGTCAGGTTTTGCAATAGTCACTTATGTAGCGAAGCAGACTTATGTTAACTTTATTTAATTTAAAATATACGTTACAAAACCAAACAAAAGAAATAAATAATGGGCAACTTGGCCAGTGTAATAATAATAAATGAGGACTTGGTCCTGGAGATGTGGTTAGGTACGTAGTGTAGCAGACACAAAATCATGAATATTAGACAACACCACATATGTTACTCTGTTGCCAAAGTCAATAATTAAAGTATTTGGGAAACATCGATAGTACCACAAACATCCACGAAGTAATGAGACAATAGTCTTTCGTCGTGTTTCATTTTTATTCTCTGTAAGGGCCGTATTCCAAAACTCTACTCAATACTCAAGTCAGGACGTGAGTATTGCAGTGAGCACTGAAAATCAGACTCAAGTTCTTGCCATTAGGGTCGTATTTCCAGTGCTTGAAATCATACTCAAGTCTGCTCAAGACCTGATTTGAGCATTGAGTAGAGTTCTGGAATACGACCCAATGTCGTATTTTTCTTTGTCTATCTCGCATTTACTTCGTGTAAGTCAAAGACTATAAGTACAGTAAAAAAAAATAATTAAATGCAGTTGAAATTATATATTTATGAAATTACTACATATTTGCAAAATATTAATCAGTATGTCCAGTGTGGCCAACGTGGGATTTATCGCCATTTAGGCTAATCAAGACGAAAATCAGCGACGAAAAAATGTGAAAGGCGACAGGTCGCTTTAGGCTACTTTCGGTTTACAATCTTAAGAATAAAAAAAGCGCACATTAAAGAAAAGATAAGCTTCCCACGAAAATATAAAAAGTCTGTGACATTAAGAAAGAAAAATTGTTTATGGTTGGTCAGTTTCAGCGGGAATTTCCCGCGAAATCTAATAGATTAAGTTTTATTATACGGTTCAAAACAAAGTTTCTCTTGCAACTCCTCTTTAGTAATCTATCTGAACGTAGAATATGCACAAAACGGAAGAAACACCCTGCATCATTTTTAATAACTAACAAAGACTAGACAATATAGATATGCCGAAATAAATAATAAATTGAAGGTGAAGTATGGAATTTGTACAATATACATGCAAATAATAAGGCACTGGATGAGAAGGCTTAGGTGTTCTGGAAGAGAAGGCCTAGGTGTTCTGGGTTGTACCGCGGAGTGAATACCGTTGCCCTTGGTCTCGGGTTTGATTCCCGGTACAACAAATTTTTTAAATGAACTTCCTGAACTTGGGTCTGGTCTGGGTTATGGTAATGCCTATGCTTGGATTCAGTTTCTCTGGCACTCATAAGGAGTGAAGGGAGTTCCGTAGTTTGGGACCAGGTGGTTGGCAACAGAACAAATTGATTCTACCGGGAATGAACCCGGGACCAAGAGCTACGGAATACACTACGCGGTATTACCGAAAATACATAGTAGCAAAAACCATTTTAGGAAAATTAGTTTCCGAAACTGGTTCTACCGGGCATCGACCGACGGGGACCAAGATGTACGGAATTCACTCCGCGGCACTACCAAGAACACCTGAGCCAAAATTATTTTAGAAAAGTTCATTTCCCAAATTGGTTCTACCGGGAATCGAACCCGTCACCAAGAGTTACGGAGTACACTCCGCGGCACTACCCAGAACACCTAGGCCAAAACCATTTTAGAAAAGTTCATTTCCCTAATTGGTACTGCTGGAAATCGAACCTGGAACCTTCTCATGCGTGGTATATGTAAAATCTACAAATCGCTTAAAACACGACCACACACACAGCATATTCCCGTGAGAAGAAACATTCACTTTATTAAGCACATTTGAAGTTCTATATTGTATTGCTATTTCCAAAGTTCGCCGTAAGCAGTCCGATGTCGCTCAGCCAATGTTTGTCTTTCAAAGAAATATATCTAATTGTGGAGAAGCCTAGTCACACTTTGTAGTGCCCGTGGTGGCACAAGCTGGTGACGTCAGGCTGCGCCGCGGTGTACCGCGGGACACAAAGACATACACTTTATTTAGTAGAAATCAAACTATACTGCATTGCATTTTTCGCCCACGGCCGCTTGCAGCAGTTTAGTTTAAAAGAATCTCAGTACAGAGTACTAAAAAAAAACCGACATCAAAACTACGTGGATTTACCTATAATTACCAAGTTTTATGGAAATCGGTTACCGGAAAGTGCGCATACCCAGATTTATACCCTAGTTCGCCACTATACGGAACTTGACACAGGAGATAATAAAAAATCAGTTCTCACTACTCAATATATATTGAGAGAAAAACGCCTTGAATTGGAGAATAGCAAAATCAACAATTAAAATAATTGTTCCTTATAATAAAATTTAGGCGCTATTTATAAAAATGAATCTTCATGCGTGAACAGCCACCCTTAGAGGTGTATTATTTTCTTCAAAATTAAATGAGACCACTATGGAGGTACCTTCTTTCCAACAAAAAGAATCATGAAAAGCGGTTCACAAATACCGGAGTTATCGCGTAACATACATACAAAAAAAGATAAAAAAACATACAGTCGAATTGAGAACCTCTCGAAAAAAATGGATTTTTTCCATGACCCAACACTAATTACATCACTGAAAAAGCTGTGCGAACAGCCAGAGTGAGCAGACGTGTCATATGCGCTCCCAACCCACTCACTATTCCGGCAGGCTTATTACCGAACTTTAGCAACCGGTTGTTAATTGTACAATAGCAACGCGATTGCTACCAGTTGCGATTGCTAAGTTGGTATTACGGTTCGGTAATACGAAAAAGCAACCGGTCGCTTTCTGTCAAAGCATTTTCATGCAGTTTTAGTTTATTAGTTGCTCGCGGGAGGCGCTGTAGTCGACTGGTCGCAATTGTTCGTTCCGTAATACGAATTTATGTTTTGACAGCGATAATCGTGCAACTATTGCTAAAACGACTGGTCGCTAAAGATCGGTAATAAGCCTGCCGAACCTTTTTTTTGACAATGCAATGCTTCAGAAATTTTTTCACATTTAGATGTGGTCTATAATTTGTGAAGGAGTTTCATGTCCAAATAATTATCCAAATGATTTATGTCTTAATGAATTTTTCGGTTGTATAATTTAATGTGCTACATTAAGTAGGTACCCAGCTTTTATTGCCTGTTGCTCCAGCCCATTTCTCCTTTAAATAAGATCCGGCGGGAAACTAAAAAAAATCAATATAAAAACTGCAAATGTAAATCATGCCTGTGATAAAACTAATAAAAAGGATGAAGGTGACGTATAATATGTACGTAAGGAGATAGGAATCATGTAGATAAGAGAAATAAAATCTCCAATCTCATAAAGTCTTCATTTGATGCTCCACGAGCTTACGTGCAATGTAAAATTATAGATACTGTACCTCTTCTATCTATATTTCCTTTTTTTCCATTAATATATCGTTTTTTCTTAAATTGAAAATTAAAAAAAAACTATTGTGAGTGTTGGGACCAATTGTTGGCTTTTAAATACTTGTAAACATTTTATGTTTACACATTGGTACCTACTGCTATAATAAAAAAAATGCTGTACTAAACCAAAACTGGGTTTCTAAATGCAGAGTTTCTACATATCGATAATTTGATTACAACACGCGGACTCAGTACCAAGTGTAATACGACGCTAGTGCAAGCAATTCATTGAGCGTCATTCGAATTGTTCTTTTGACGGCGGCCATGGCTAGCAACCAATGTATATTGTTATTACCGGGTTGCAAGAAAATAGTTTTGTTTCGAAATTATAGTATTGTATTATTAAAAATATTAGAAAATACAGAGTTTTAGTACTTACCGATGAAATAAAATCACTCCCGGAGTATTTTTTAAACTTTGCTTCTTACGCGACATGATATATTGGCAATTTTTTCCACAAAATAATATTGTATCACATTTATGAAGACTGACGCGATGTTGACACTCATATGAACGTCTGTTCTTAAGCCAGGTAACACGGACCCCGCCCGCTAGCCAGTCTATTACTATTTATGTGGTCTGTGCTCAAAACCAATACTGTAAAAACAAAATCTAAAAGTACCGGTTACCGTTAAAAGTGCTTTTTGCAAATAGTGTAAATAAAAGTGCATTAAATTTAATTAATTATCCAAAAATAACAGCCCGAAACTAAAATATAAAAGTATCGGTTACCAGTAAAAGTGCAATAACTTGATATAAGTAGTGTAAGCGTGGTTCTAAATGTGCAGTGCAAATCTCATCTACAATCAAATAGAGAGCGAGACATTGAAAACAAAAGGGCCGGCGACTATATAGCGAACCTGCTACCACCTACACATGACACCCATATCTTTTCTTTAAACAAACTGCAGGAAAGGTTAATGGTTACTAGTTAATTTTCCGACGCTTTCGTAAATCCACTACGTTTTGTCAGAGACGCAGATCAAATGCGTCAAACGACGATTAATATAAATTAAGTTATTTGATACCCTACATTTGTGCATTATAATCACACACCAATCATTTGGAAAATTAAACGAGACTGTCTAGGTATTAAAAAAGTTAAGTACAGTTCACAATAGACACTCTGCTCCCCCTTAGATCGGTTTTTCATGCAAACTGTCAAAATAACTATATTTCTCTTACATAAAATATAGCCAGACTTGTCTAAAACATGCCATAAAACTATTCAAAAACAAAACACATAAATATAAAGAAATAAATATTCCATCCCAATACTCATTCCGGCTAAATCCAAATTCCAAAAACTAAAACTAGACTCTACGCATGCGCAGCTGCGTCATAAACAAATATCCAAAAGCACCGACAACACAACAGTAATACAACACAAGTGATGCAATGAACCCTAAAGGTCACTAAACGAATTTCGAAACCCAAACATCTGCAAACAATTTTCCAAATACACTGAAAATAATCGACAAATGAACTAAACGACTCACCATCCGAACGAAGCAAAAATCCAAAACTGACTTAAGTGTCATAAAACTAACAACTCACAAATAACATCTTCCCACGGGCACGCAGTCCTCACGAATAAAAACATCAAAACTAGAAACTAACCTATGTACAAGCCTAACTTTTTTATTACCGCGAGGAAAATGTGTTACGTATTCCCCGCTGCTGGGAGACGACGGAGATATGTCGGACTCTCTCCTGGGGACTATGTCGGTCTCCAAGAGCATACCCACTAAAAACCCCAAGATGTTCCTGCGCGCACCTGGCGCCAGAGCCGCGGAGTCCCATTCAGATGCCACTGCGACTCCGGTGGTGCAGGTCCGCTTTTGGGCGGACCCGTACACCATCCATAATCATGGGGGGCGACCTGCACGGAGATGCCCCGGAACATTTGGGGCATCTACCGGCGGCGGAAGCCTGTGTAATGCAGGGACAGGGTCTTCCAACCCTGCACCGTGCTGGTGGCTGATGGGACGCAGGCGGTCGGCAAAGAGCCGTCGCGTGCGTCCTCTCCGCCGACGCCGAATGGGGTCCGAGAGGGCGCTGTCTTCGCGGACGCGTTTGACCGCCTCCTTTGCGACATCACGTCCTCGCAGAAGGAGACCATCGCCAGCCATGACCTGTCCTGACCTGAATAGTTCAAATGCAAACAGACGGAAACTACCTATAAAGAGCAATTGCTCACAAAACAAATGAATTATTCTATACTACCTTTGACCACCACGCAATAAGAAGAGACCTAGCCCGTTATGTAGACGAGAACCGGAGGACCCAGTCTTAAAAGAAGCAATTTTAAGTAAGTAACCTTAATGACAATGAAGATGAAGAAAAAGTTCTACGCTATGGCGTGTACGTTATGTAACAATACCAAGATCGACAATGGGGAGGAACGGATGTTTTAAATAGCGGCACAGACCCCGTCAATATGGCAACCAACGTTGGAGCTGCTGAGCTCATCCATCAGCCCGTTCATGTACAAATTGAAGAGCCGCGGCGAACTCAACCCCCCTGCCGAACTCCGCACTCCAATTTGTACACGTCTGACTGAGCATCTGCCCATCTTACTCTATTCCTTTGATGGCTGTACCAATACTTAAATATTGCTGTTAACTCATGTGATGAATTAGTCTCACACTCTAGCTTGTGCCACAGAGTATTGTACGATACTAGGTCAAATGCCTTCGACAAGTCCAGGTAACAGGCATAGTACTGGACAGTCTGCTTGAGACACAGGATAGCGCTCTCTGTGGACAACCCGGGCCGAAAACCGAATTGAGAGTCATGCAAGTTGACTACTTTATCCAGGTGTTTGTCAAGCAGTCCACCCAATACCTTTGCTATCACAGTAGCCAAGGATATCGGCCTGTAGTTGGACAAGTCAGAAGCATCGCCAGTTTTATTCTTTATCACTGGTACAACCATTGTGTACATTAAATCATCAGGTAGATAACCATGACTCATACAAAGTTTGAAAAACAACGCCATAACTCTAGGTAAGTGCACACCAGCGTACCTCAGGTGCTCGATGCTGAGGCCGTCGTGACCTGGAGACTTTCCCCTCTCCATTTTGTTTATTATGGAATGCACTTCCTTGGGTGAGAATCTAATACTTAATACATCCGAACTAGACCCCGCAACGGGCACCCGCAGCACAGGCACGAGTGGTGAGCTTATCCTGAAATGGCGCTGAAACGCGTTCGCTATCTCAGCGGAATCATGCACGCCAGCGACACTCACAGGAAGACTCGGTTTTGGATTTAATTTGTTTGTGTTTTTCCAATTTACCGAAATTCTTACATGAGTGATAATTTGCAATAATGTCCATTTTTATTTGTTTTGAATTTTTCTGACAGTATTTAAGTTTGCCTTTAAAAAGTTTCCTAGATTGATACATATGATTGTAAATATGTCCACTAGTTGGTTTACCGTACAATAACCACATTTCATAACAAAGCCGAGCCTCCCTTTGCGCACCGCTGACGTACTTGTTCCAACCAGGTATATATATATGCTTGTTCATATGCCCTCCATCCTTAGACTGCTTAAAACTACGTTCTGAAGCCTCTGTAAGTATACCTACAATATCATGATAAATAGTATCTATTAATAACTTATGGTTTTCAATGGAACAGAAATTGGAAGCACATTCAGTCAATTCATTAGGTAAAATAAATTCTTTTAGCTTTAAATTACAATATTCGAATTAAAAATTTTTAATTAGAATTTAAATTACAGTATAATTAATATTTGTTCATCATCTCTTTCCCTCCAAATTACTTTATTGTTAGACATTTTATAATTCAGTATTTTAGGTACAATCAAATCTATATTGCATTCAATTAATAATGGATAATGATCCGACCAATAAACATCATACAACACCGAAGCGGTCACTACAGTAAGTCGCGCCGCGCCGGTGAGTAAACAGTGGTCGAGCCAACGGCGGCGACACCCATGTGCCTCACTCACAAACGTATAGCTATCCGCGGGTAAATGCAGTAAATGCAGTAAAGAAGTAAATGCAGTTATGCCTTTGGTGCATTATTTCTGACTTTCGGATTTCGATAGAAGCTGAATTTGGTGGATCAAATATGTCAGGAACTGTTAGGAATCTTGTTACCCAATTAACGGAATCTTATGTAATTTTCAGTTCTATATCGTTATTGCGCAATGTTTCTGCTGAAATTAAAAGTCTCTTGGAGAAATGCCCATTAAATAGAATCTTTTAGTAAGTAATCAACTTCCACGAAAAATATTTTCCTTCGCATGAACCACAAATGGGTACCAACAAGAAAAGATCGGAGTGAAAATTAAAAAAATATTACAACAAAAAAAATTACAATGTTTATTACGGTATAAATACATAATTACAATGTTTATTACGGTATAAATACATAAGCACACTTATTTAATTTAACTAATACATTATACTATAGTTAACATATTGTAGTGTATTGAGGCAAGAATCGAAACATGCAAACTAAAAATTAAGTCGATAAAAAAACAAGCCATCTCGAACAATTTCACAGTGTGTATAACATGTACGTGTTACTATCACTAGATGTAGACGAATCGGAGTGTGGTGGCAGTAGTAAATAGGGTACAGCCTCTTGCGACTGCTCGGTTACAATGTCAAAGCAGCAAATACGACTGAGCCCCGGCGATGCTGCCCCTTTGGCAGGAATAGTAAAACCGTAAGTCGCGTTCTTCGGTTGCGACTTCGATTTGTTAGCCGATGATAACTCCGACCGTTGTCCTTTTATGTCTTCCTGTCCGTAAGACGCGGTACG